>NC_032023.1:4574366-4604438 GCF_001865875.1 Lupinus angustifolius | reverse complement strand
TAGGAGTCTCATGCACTGGTCCACCCTTTTAATCATATTAGCGGCTATCTCCAGCAATACAAACATCATATATTCATTAAAAATCATTATCATGTTATTTGATTTAGACCAGTCTCCACAGGAATCTAAAAGGTGCAAAAGCTTCCAAGAGGAAATTAAACAAAACTGCACCTTGATAAACTCAACCATGTAAATAGTTAAATACAAAATTAATTGGAATCTTCCATATGGATAATGCTTTGCCATTCCTGACCAATCTTCCCACCATCAAAATAATGTAGAAAGCATTTTTAACATTTAACATATGCATTCCCTCCTAGCTAATAGTTATATACAACAATATCACTTTTAGTTTATGACAAAGAACACAATCCATCTAGTAATAGTTAGTGAAAGATTCATAATATAACATGGTGTAGAATACTCTACTCAAGAAACAAAAGCTTTCAATCAACCATGAAGAAGAGAAGTGTCATTGGTGTTGAATCTCATTATCAATGCATATTTCTGTCAAAAAGTAATGAGTCTTAGCATTGATGACGAAACAAAAAGCATGATGGACACATTGCAGGCTCAAATATATTGACTCATAAAAATAATAAGTTGCCATTCTGGGGAGAAAATACATGTTCCCAAACAACAAGCATGGTAAAATAGCAAGAGAATAACAATATATCTTAGAGTAGTTTCAGGTGAAACGAACTTTTGATGAATGTGCTCTACTGCTTGCTCAGCAATTTGATCGTAGCAAGTGGCTATATCTTGAATAAGTTCATTAACTGCTTCAATGACATCGTGCTTTAACTTTCGACCAATTGAACCTTTGTCCACAGCTGTAACAAAGCAAAAAACAGTCAAAGTCGAGACCCATTCAAATAAGCACCAGCACAATAGCAACAAATTCATCATCAAATGCCACACATCAACAAGGAATCAACATGACAGAATACTAACAGTGAACAAGTAAAATATCCAGTAATTTCGATGAAGCATTCTAAATTTATGGTATAATAACAAAGTTATAACATTCTCATAGTATAATGTCATCCTCATAGTATAATGCCATCCTCACATCTACTTTTCCCTTCAGATTCTCCGCCTGAGGAAGATGGGGGAGGAATGGCAGTTGAATCAGGCATATCCTCCAGAAGAGTCTGCAACGATGGTGGACGCAAAGTGCTCCTTGCAGCAGCTGCTACAACAGCAGCTGATAAAACAGGATGGTCATCCCGGTCCACATCATTTTCATCATCACTTGCAGCCGTTAGACCCAAACCAGCCACAGCAGCTGTTGTAAGTGAATGATCCTCCTCCCTTATTATGTGTAAAACACGCCTGACAATATTTCCCACAGCAAGCTCTGCACTCACATTAACATGTTAAACAAAGATCAATCTCAATTATTCTCGGAAAAAAATATGCATGTACTAGTAACATAATGTTTGGCGCATAACATAACATATAGATTCCATTCTATGTTTGGTATACATTATAAGTAGAACATTAGATCAAAAAGTGAACCATTTTTTGCTACACTACTACAGGTGGAACCAAAGAGAGCAGCATAGAACACTACATGCTATCCTATTTTGTCAGCATACCAAACATTAAACATCCTTTACAACGAAGTTAGAAATATACAATCAGGGAAAAAGTAGACCAAAAAACACATAATCGGTCCCTATAAGAAAAAACGTTGTACACAATTAACAAACAGAAATGGATATTTCTAATTTGAAAACAAAAAAAAGGCTAAATCTTAGCATACCAACAGGATTGGCAGCAATAAGCTGCTCCCCAACATCCCTTACTGCATTAATCAGAGCTGCAGCCTGGTTCGTGTGTGGGACCCGCTGCTGCGAAATCACAGACCGGAGAAATTCTGCTGTCTGTTTTGCAGTGGCCTGAGAACCTTCAATCTTACTAACACCAAACAGCAACAGCAACAAGTCACAGAAAATATTTTCTTAAACTCATAAGTCACAAGATAGTTCCTAATTTCACTGAATTCAAACAATGTCAATGATTTTTTTTCTTTTTACCGTGTTTTAAGCTGATTCACAAAATCATTAACAAGGCTCTGAACATCCGGCATTATGATTCCAATTCTAACCTGAAAAGAAATAGATATTAAAAAAACTTTACCTTAAGAAAATATGGATCTTTTAATTTGTTTCACAACAACTAATTGATGATATGAAGTTTCTTCAAGAAACAGGTATATAGGCCAAATTCCTACCCAAACCCGCTCTAAGCAAGCTGTGGCGGGCCAGCCCACATAGCCTTCTTAAAAAGTTATTTTAAACATTTGTTTTAGAACCTATCTTTTAATTACAAAATTTGATTTTAATTACTAGTTGTACTACTATATGTAACTTATGTTCTAGAATGTGTATTGTTTTAGCTATCATCTTACGCTTGCCAATAAGCCAATAAGGTGTCGGTCTAATAGTGTAAGTAATAGTGTAAGGCTCCGCTAGACCCCAAAACGACGAAAAGGTCATGGGTTGGATTATTGGAAGTTACACTGGTTGGTAGGGGCAGTCATGCACCCGAAAGAGATTAGTTCCTTACATACCTTGATAGAACCAAAAAAAATCTGTAAGCCGTTTGCAACAGTATTCACCTGTAAGAGCGAGGAGGAGGCGACAATGTGTCGAAAAAAATAATTAAGAAATGACAGTAGCCAGTAAGTGGAGTAAAACGACAATTGAATCTCATAAGTTTAGTAATCTAGGAATTATATCGAACACGTGGTGAGCGACCTAATATGGATAATACACACCAAAACGGAGTCGTTGCATACATGACTCTGAAAACCAATCTCAAGTGAGAAACATTAGGAACAAGAATTGTAACCTATTGCCTACATAGATAATGGATCGAAATTATATAAAAAGAATAAAAACATTAAAATAACCAAAGAATAAGATATTTCAGACTAATAGGTTACCGAAAAGATAGATTTGGAGAGAAAAGTTATTGAATTCTTCGAAGTTGGTATTGAATGAAATCACTTTGTTCAGGTTCTGATGTTAGCACTTTTAGCAGGAAAGAAATAAAAGGAAGAATATGTTTAGGCTCAGTGATGTAAATAGAGCAAGGCCCAAAATCATTGTGCTGTTACATTTAAACTGGGCCGTGAACTTCTGAGTAATCAGGAAAAATTACACAAGTCATGTAAATAGTACTGTAAGTCTGTAACGACTGATTCAACTCATGAACTAGTAAACTGATTCTTCTGATATGATAATTATACCAAACATATAATTAGATGAGTAAAAAATTGAATAATACTAGTTAAAAGTATGTAAATACGTCATCCAAAATGATATTATATTTAGGAAATATCAAAAGTATATTTTGAGAACTTTATTTAATTGTTTACCATTTCAAAATTTTAAAGGTCAAAATGTATTTTAAGTTTGAACAAATAGTATGAGAAAGAATAAAAAATTTGGTTATACAAAATTTCAATTTGATTTACAAATGCTACTATTTATATAATATGTTTAATAAACATTCTACTCTATTATCATATACTTTATTTACTATTATTAATAATGTATTATTTTTCTTCACCACTTCGATTCAAATTTATAGCAATGAAGATTGAAATCAGCTTTGTTTTTCTATTAGCAATGGAAAAAAATAATTTCAGGAATCAAAATAATAATAATTTCAAATAAAAAATTGATATCAATTTTCACGATTGAAAAATGTATTATACATACAAAGCTTCAAATGTATAAATTGAGATTTCATAATTATTTTTTAAGTATCTACAACTTGAGACATTTTCAATATTCCAACTTTTGAAATTTGCACTAAGTTCCAAATAGTAGTTTGATAAACAATAAAAATTTGTTTTTTATAAAGAAATCTCAATTTGATATTTTAATATTATCATTTCTATATTGTCATCATATAATTATTAATTATACCCTATTATAACCTACTTTTATTACTGTTACGAATGACTTGTTATTATTTATCATTACTTCAATATAAAATTATTGAAATGCAATGGGGCCTTCCTCAAATATTAAATGTCGAGTTTACTTGAATTTAAGTAAAGTAAAGAACCAATTATACTACAATATTTAGTTACCTCAATAGATTTGTCTTTCTCATCCTTATCAAGATAGTATGAAGTAGTCATTGAAGTATAAGCTTCCTTTGCTTTTTCCATATGCTTCATTGTCCATTTTTTGCCCAAGAAAGAATGTAACCTCTCCTATCATAGATATTTCAAATTCACCTTTCATCAACTCAGAAAAATTCTTATACAAAACATTATTAGTAGCACCAAATACGATAACATCAACATATATTTTCACTAATAGAATATTTTTTCTGATTTTAGTATGAAAAATGTACTATCAACCTTTCTCCTTACAAAGCCATTTTCCAAAAGGAAAGAACTTAACTTATCATATCAAGCTCTAGAAGCTTGCTTTAATCCATATAAAACTTTTTTTCAATTTGAAAACACGATTAGAAAATTGGTAGTTTTCAACACCGACAAGTTGATCCACATACACTTCTTCTTGAATAAAGTCATTCAATAATGCACTTTTTACATCCATTTGAAAAAGTTTGAAATACATGATTGATGCAAAGACTAAAAATATTCTTATAGCCCTGATCTTGCTACAGGAGCATATGTTTCATCATAATCAATACATTCTTCTTGATTGTATCGTTTAACTATTAATCTAGCTTTTTTCTTATAATTAAGTCAGACTCATCAACTTTATTTCTAAACATCCATTTAGTGCCTAATATAGGATGATCACTTGGTCTAGGGACTAAATCCCAAACTTTGTTTCTTTCAAATTGATTTAGCTCTTCTTGCATAGATAATGACCAATGTTCATCCTCAATAGCCTCTTCAATAGTCTTAGGCTCAATTTGAGAAACAAATACAAAGAAATTATAAATATTATGCAAGGAATTTAGGGTTACCACTCCCTTAGAAATATCACCTATTATATTGTTGATTGGGTGATCCTTCTTTGTCTTCCATGTTTGTGGCATTCTTTCAAGTTCTTGATTTGAATCTTAATCTTCTTGCATACATTTTTCATATTCTTGATCTTTTAAGTATGTATCTGCAAGAGTACCTATAAAGATCATCACACATACATTTCCTCTCCTCTTTGGAGAAGACTCATCAAATACAATATATATAGACTCTTCTACAATCATTGTTCTTTTATTAAAGACTCTATAAGTTTTGCTATGATTAGAATAAAGACTCTACAATCATTGTTCTTTTATTGAAATGCAATGGTGTCCAGCGGGCACGAGTACCCACAAACAGTATGGGTATGGGTGCGGGCATGCACTACCCGTGCCTGCCCGACCCCATTTTATTTCAATAATTTCCTACATGTTTGAATAATCATATCATAAATCACCTACTTGTTTCTATTGTAGTTTTTCTGGTCATACTATATAATATCGAGTCTACTTAAAGTTAAATAAAGTAAAGAACCAATCATACCATGATATTTAGTTACCTCAATAGATTTGTCTTTCTCATCCTTACCAAGATAGTATGAAGTAGTCATTGGAGTAGAAGCTTCCTTTGCTTTTTCCATATCAAATCTTTTTAGAAGTTGTTTGCAATACTTTGTTTAATGAACAAATATCTAATTGTCCATTTGCTTGATTTGTAGCCCAAGAAAGAATGCAAGCTCTCTCATTATAGACATTTAAAATTCACCTTTCATCAACTCAGAAAAATTCTTACACAAAATATCATTAGTAACATCAAATATGATATCATCAACATATATTTTCACTAGTAGAAAATCTTTTTATGATTTTAGTATGAAAAGTGTGGTACCAACCTTTCCACTTTCAAAAGGAAAGAACTTAGACTATCATACCAAGCTCTAGAAGCTTGCTTTAATTCATATAAAGGTTTTTCAATTTGAAAACTCGATTAGGAAATTGGTAGTTCTCAAAACCGAGAGGTTGATCCACATATACTTCTTCTTGAATAAAGCCATTAAAGAATGCACTTTTTACATCCATCTAAAAAAGTTTGAAATGCATGATTGATGCAAAGACTAAAAGCATTCTTATAGCCTCTAATCTTGCTATGGGAGCATATGTCTCATCATAGTTAATACCTTCTTCTTGATTGTATCATTTAGCTATTAATCTAACTTTGTTTCTTATAATCAAGTTGGACTCATCAAGTTCATTTCTAAACACTCATTTAGTGCCTATTATAGGATGATCACTTGGTCTAGGGACTAAATCCCAAACTTTTTTTCTTTCAAATTGATTTAGCTCTTCTTGCATAGCTAATGACCAATGTTCATCCTCCATAGCCTCTTCAATAGTTTTAGGCTCAATTTGAGAAACAAATGCAAAGAAATTACAAATATTACACAAGGAATGTCGGGTTACCACTCCCTTTGGATATCACCTATTATATTGTCAATTGGGTTATCATTCTTTGTATTCCATGCTTATGGCATTCTTTCAATTTCTTGATTTGATATGTCTCACAATATTAGAATATGTTGATGTAGGATCATTAGATGCAAAGGTTCATGAAAAACTTTGATGTGATATAAAAGCTTGAATGTCTCTTCTCAAATATTCATGAAAAATTCTCTAGCTCTTCTTTCTATCATGAAATATTCATGAAAATTTACACATGGGAATTGTTGGTTATAATAACCTTCAGTTTCAGTCATTTTTCTGTTAATGTAATCGATTATTATGATACTTGATCAATTAACTGTATTCCTAAAAATACTTAATTGATATGCTATGAACCTCTAACATGATTTAGTAATGTATGATGCATGACTTGAAATGATATAAGTTTAATCCTTGGTTAATGCATCAGAATCATGAAGTCATGTCTGAATGTTATTCCATCTAAATCATGTATGAATGTTAATCTCATATGCATCATGTGATATTTCATTTGGTTCACCTTTCCTAGACTCTATCCATTCGAAACATCTTAGGACCTAAGGAAATGTTAATTACTCTTAAGATTTTGTTGATCCTCTTGACGCTTGAACTTGAGTCTTCAATGTTGTTGTTGATTTTACTTTGTCTAGGCTTCATACTTTGTCTTCATAAAAATTATGCAATGCATACTTGCATTAACAATCTCCCCATTTTTATGATGACTAACCGATCTTGTATCTTGTTTTGATGACAATCAACTTGTTTTGAGATTTGCTTGAACTTTAAGATTTTCTCCCCCTTCACTTTGTGCATTCAATTTATTTGCATCGTGGAAGCTTGATAAATGGATCAAATCTGCAAAACATAAAGAAAAAATTTTCTTTCCCTTTTGGCATGAAAAAATGCAATGTTATATTGATATATTAGCCAAAAGTAAATGGGATCCATGTTTAAGAAATAATGCAATTTTGTCTGCTCTTAAACAATTATACATGAGTTTAATCGATTAAGAATTTCATAATTTCACTTGAAATTGCAATTTTACCGATCTTAATTAATTGTGCTTGTGGTTAATCGATTAAGTATTAAGTATTTCTCGATTTTCCCTTGGAATTGCATATAATGTTCAGAATTTTTCAGCATGAATATCAATGTATTGATGAATAGTTAGAAACATGATTACTGGATATATGGTCAACACAAAGATTTCATTCATTTCTTGCATTTCATACATTGATTAGAATAGTCAACAAAAAAGAAAATAACATGTTGAAACCAAATAAAAATATAAATAAAGTAAAATGAGTCATAAGATACATAAACTTAAATGACTAAAATAACACAAAACCTACGACTTAACTAAGTATTAGCACTTATTATCGCCCTAAGCTAGACTAGCCACTAGGAGGTGGTTGTGGGAATCTGCCAAAGGTTGAGAACAAAAAGTTAAGGTGATCAAAGTGAGCCTTGGTTGCTAGCTCTTGTCATTGAAACTCCGTCATGAGACTTTCTTCCATAGGTTGCATCTGACTATCCATGCGCTCATTTAGGTGTTGTTCCATGGCATCCAAGTAAGCCAAACCAAATGGTGGTTCTTGAGGCATATTGGGAGCCTCATCTGTGAATGCAAACATGAAGAAAATGATTTTGATGAAGATAAAGACTAAAGCTTAAAGACAATGACACATCAAAAACAACAACGAAGACTCATATTCAAGCTTCAAGAAAGGATCATGAAGACTAAGAGTAATTATTTTCTTTTTAGGTCCTAAGATGCTTTGAATGGGTAGAGTTTAGGTTGCATGAACCTTTTGATAAATCTCACATAATTAGAGTATGAGCATATTGCATAAAAGAGATTTTTCATACATAACATGACTTAGGAGTATTTTAGCATGCATACATGATATTGTGCATTAATATTTATTTTCTTTTGAAAGTCATCATCTGTCATTCATGTTAGAGGTTCATGTATAATCAACTAAGACTTTCCAGAGAATTGTTAATCGGTTAAGCATTTTTTTAATCAATTAAGCCTTTGTAAATGGGAAACTCATTACCCAATTGAGGACATGATTAGTCGATTAAGTCACTTTCTATTTTGGAATCTTGGACGTTTTAAAGAAAATTTAATAGATTAAGTGACAATATAATCGATTATCCCCAACAGAACAATTTAAAATTGAATGGTATTTTACCATCCATTCCCATGGGCAATGCACGAACAAGAATTTTTAGACTTGCAGAAACTTGATAAAAAATTGATACATTTTTTTCAAGAGTGATTTTCGGAATAGAGAGAAAACCTTTCATGTGAAGGAGAGGGTTTTTTGAGAATCTTTGAAAGTGTTTATTTTCATACCTTGAGAGTTTTCAAAGATTTCCTTTTGTGAAATCATGATTCTTGAGAAACAAGCAAGCAAGGCAAATAGAGTGAGGTTAGTATTTCCGATTGTGACTTTGATGGTTCCCCCATGTATAATGTTCTATATGGTGCATACGTTTAATTACATGAAGAACTTAAAAAGGTAGCTAAAATCAATGCCGATAGAAAAAAAAAGTAATTTTGGTGCATGAAAACAAAATCTTAGAAATGCATAAATTTATTGATGAACTTCAGCTCCAAAATGAAATATTAGATCCCATTTATGCTAACTCTACATGTGATTGTGCTTCTATCTTAGATTACATGTGGGTTAGCAATCAAACCAGGATAAATTGGATGTGTCATCTTCTCTCTTATTCTATTCTTTTACTTACTTGCAATTATCACATTTTCACATTATTTGATAACATTCATTTAGTGATCATTGCATAAGTGAATATGCTCTATTAATCACTTTCTGTAATCAGTTTAAGAGCATATTGGATTAGTTTAATTACTGCTTTCTTGCTGCATCAAGAACCAATTTTTTTTCAAGAAAACCATGAGGTTAATTGATTAACTCTTCATATAATCGATTAAGTTCAGCTATGTATTAATTGATTAAGCAACCATTTAGACGATTAAAACCAACAATTTTTTAGATTATCTTATGCATTTTGAATCGAGTTTAATTGTAATTTGAACCACTTAGTCACCCCTTCTAGTTGAAGTTAGAGCCCTTGTTAACCAACATCATCGGGTTGTGGTTCTTGATTTTTCTCAGCTTGATCGGCGTCATATTCCTCATTTGATTTAAAATCACGAGTGGTTTGATAGACCTCTTGCTACATTCACACATTACTATATTTGTAAATGCTCATCTTGTGGATTAGACTATCATCAATGAGGTGCTCTTTGAGAGTCACAACTATTATATCCTCATTGTAAGTGTCAATACCAACATTCTCTATGACACGAGAGATAAAAATCCCATAAGCAAGTAGTCTTGAAGAAGACGAAGTGAAGCCCAGCATCACTTTCAAAATTTCAGTAGGCCAATTGATTATTGTGCTTTCCTTGACAACATACATGAACTTCAAATCATTGTTTGTTGGTTGAGCATGATTTATGCTGCGCTGAACCATGATATAGGCAATGAGATAGTGTAGAAGCCTATTTTCAACCATCATTGACCCAACCTTAGTATGTTCGCCTTGGACATATTAATGAGGTCCTCTTAGGAATGACTTGTACACCTCTGTGGAGTCATAGGCACTCCATTGCTCATTGTTGCAATCGCCTAATGGAGAACCATCACTAGCCAAGCCTCAAACATCCATGAATATCTCCTCATTCATGATAATGAGTCTCTCATTAACAAAACTTATATATTGGCCATCCTTATATTGGAAGTTTGCACAGAATTATTGAACTAGAGAGGGATATATGTTACCTTTAAGTTCCAAGAATGTGTTTGCCCCTTGAATTTCTAATTCCAGTGGGAACTTGAACCCTTGTTTCACCATCCATGTCATGTTTGAATATCGAATGTAGGTTTCCTTTTAGCCGGAAAACTTGGCCTACCGCTCTTCTTGAAGTGTAGGAGTGTAGTAAGGGCACATTCCAATGTTCACTATATTCCCTTGAGTAGTGAAGAAACCACCACTATACATATTCCTTGGATTCCCAGGATGACGAAGAGGTTTGTTAACACCGTCAGTGTGCTTGACTCTTTTGGGTCGTATATCACTCATATTGGTAGATTAATTTATGGTTAATCGATTGAGTACATGGATTATTTGTTAGGGTTTCAAAGAGGGCAAATCTAGGTTCTAGAATTTGGAGAAGAAATTGATGAATTTTAAAGATTTGAGGTACTGTGTGGATGAGATAAGGTCTTGGGCTTTTCAATTTCATAGGAAACAAGTAGGATTTGAGGTTTGAGAGGATTTCTAGAGAGAAAAATTGAAGTTTCTAATTGAAATGAGTGTTTAATGTTGTTTTTGGAAGTCGACTTAATCAGTTAAAAGCAGTGTTAATCAATTAATGTGTTTAAAAATTATGCCTATGTAATTGATAAAGGGCCCGTTAATCGATTAAGATATTTAAAAGTTATTCTCAGGGAATCGATTAAGGGCCTATTAATTGATTAAGATGCACCAAAAATTGCCCATGTAATCGATTAACATGGTGGATAATCAATTAAGTGCAAAAATATATAGATTTTGACATATTTCAGATTTTTCTTTGGATTTTCTTAGATTTGATATAACCTATCCTATACACTTATTAATCACTAATGACGTTACCTAATTGTTTGATAACATAAATAACTAAGGATAACATGCAGTCATGCAAACAATATAAGAATTCGATAAGCAAGGAAATTACAAATATTACGCTAGGAATTTTGGGTTATCACTCCTTTAGATATGTCACCTATCACATTGTCGATTGGGTGATCCCTTTTGGTTTTCCATGCTTGTGGAATTCCTTCAAGCTCTTGGTTTGTGTTTTTCTTCTATTGTATAACTTTTTCAGATTCTTGATCCTTTGTGTATCCATCCTCATGTGTACTTGCAAGATCATCACACATACTTTTCCTCTCCTCTTTTTGCTATGATTAGAATAATCGAGAAATATTCCTGCATCCATTGTTGAGTCAAATTTGCTTAAAAGATCTTTTCCATTATTCAAAATAAAACATTTGCATCCAAAAGTATGAAAATGAAAAATATTTGGTTTTCGGCCCTTATAAAGTTCATAGAGGGTTTTCTTAAGAATTGGCCTTAATAGGATTCTATTCATAACATAGCAAGTGATATGTACCACATTCACCCAAAAATACTTGGAAACTTTACTTACATTAAACATGGTTCTTGCTAACTCCTCTAGAACTCTATTCTTTGTTTCAAAAACTCCATTTTGTTCCGGAGTTCTAAGTGCGGAGTATTGATGTTCTATACCATGTTTATCACAAAATTTGTCTAATTTGTTGTTTTCAAACTCACCACCATGGTCACTTATAATTGTTACTATATTTTGGTTCATTTGGTTTTGGACTAATTTGTCAAGCCTTTTAAAATATTTAAAAGATTTAAAAGTTTCACTTTTGAGTGCAAGAAATAAAGTTCATGTGAACTTTGAGTAGTCATCTACAATTACAAAGGCATAGTAACTTTCAACAAAACTCATTATTTGAGATGGTACAAACAAGTCTATATGAAGTAATTCTAATGGTCTTGTTATGGAAACCATATTTTTAAAGGAGAATGAAATTTTGATTTGTTCGCACTTTCGGAAAGAATCACAAATTTCTTCCTTTTTAAATTTGAGTTTAGGTAATCCAATTATTAAGTCCTTTATAACCAACTTTTCTAAGTGATTCAAATGAGTAGGTGCATCACGTCTATGCAAAATTCAAATATCATGCTCTTCTGAAATTAAACATTTTGAAAGCAAAGATGTGTGATCATCCAAATCAACCATATATATATAATATATATATATATTATTCGTTCTATGACCAATGAATTTCGCTCTATCATCTATGTCACTATTAATGATGCGACACTTTGAGTCGAAATTACCTTATTACATTTATCTCACAATTGACTAATGCTCAATAGATTATACTCCAAGCCTTCAACATAGAGCACATTATCAATGATGGTTTGAGAAGCATTTCCAATCTCCAACTCCGAGAATTTGCCTTGGTTATTGTCTCGATAAGTAACATTACCTATTTCTTAAGGTGATAGCTCAATGAAATTGCTCTTATCACCTTTCATGTGCCTAGAATATCCACTTCCCAAATAACATTGATGTTTACATGTCATTAAGCACACCTACAAAACATAATTTACTTGCTTGTTTTATGTACCCAAATAGTTTTAGATCCCTTAGGGTTAGTGTTCTTGGGATCTTATCCCTTTACAATCTAAATATAATGTACATTAGGCACACTAATCAATTTAATATGACATGCATTCGAAGTTTGACCATACAAACCACAATAGAAACATGTTGGAGATTATTTATATGAAATTTTAGAAAATCCACATGTTTCTTATATATTTTGTTCTTAGCATGCATATAGCCCAAACCAGATCTATTTTCACTATTTCTTTGTGAAACAAGCAAGTTTTTTAGTTTGTAACTACCCTTAGTGAAACTTGAAATTGCTTCCTTTACGCTTGTGTTCTCCTTTTATAAAGATGTGCATTTTTCACAATTAGGTATCATATTCATTTTTGAAGAGCAATCATAAAAAGAATTAGCATATATTAGATCTAAGGTTTCATTTTCGAGTTTGAGCTCATTAATACCTTTTTGCATTTCAATAATCTTCTTCTCATGCACCAAAATCTACATTTTTCTATCAACATTTATTTAGCTAATTTCTTGAGTTTTTCATGCAAATCAACATAAGCACTATATAATATATCATATATGGGGAATTATCGGAATCACAATCGGAATCGGAATTTCTTACCTCACTTGAGTCACATTGCTCATTTTGCTCATTGTTTTTGTATGAATTATGATTTTGAGTCATTAAGCAAAGTTTGATGTTGCTTGACGTTGCTTCTTCTTCGGGCACATCCCATTCAATATAAGATTTATTGGCATTGATGCCCCTTGTGTCCTTCTTATCATTCTCATCTCTTTTGAGATAGACAGGACATGTGAATTTTATGTGTCCTACCTTTCGCATTCATGATAAGTGATTTTTTTTAGTATTTGCTCCTTTTTGTTGAATCTTTTGTATCACTCCTTTGAAACTTTCTGAACCCACCTTTCCTCTTCAGAAATTTGTTGAATTTGTTGAATTTGTTCAGTAGGAGTGTTATAGTTTCATCATCAATGTCGGACGAATCAAATTCTTCTTTATTTGATTTATCTTCTTGTACTTTTGTATTTGAAGTTGTAGCTTTGAGGGAAATTCTTTTCTTCTTCTTATTCGATTCTTCATGTAGAGTTAAGCGTTCGAGCTAGATATGGAAAATCTCAAGTGGACGATTATGTCGTCAAATAATAAAATATCGACCCCACGAGGAAAGGTTGGGATTGTTCTAATTATTTAGAGTGTTGTTGTAAAGTAATTCATTTCCTATTACCTTGCTCATCCTGATGTTGATGATTTAGAGTGTTGTTGCTCCTCTAGGAAAGGTTGGAAATGTTCTCCTTGTATGGTGAGTTGAATTATTGTCCGCTCCTCTCCTTGTAATCATAGTAATTGCATGATTCAGGTTGTTCATTGACTCAAGCTCCATGTACAGGTTCTGTGAATTGTTTGCATTCAGACCACTCATGCCCCTTTGCTCCACATCCCTCACATGTTGCAGTTATAGACCCAATAATATTAGCATGGTATTTTTTCAGCTTTCCAAATCTTTGAGAAAGGTTCTTCAGCATGGAACTTACCTTTTCCATTTGATTTCCTGAATATTGTGCACTAGAGTCTCTCCTTAGATTATGTCTCATCTCATTTTCCCATTAGTGATGATTATAGACCACATTCTCTATGATCTTTGAAGCTGCATCAATTCCTTTGCACAAAAAGACACCATCTGCTAAAGAGTCCAATAGTTGTTGTGATGGAAAATCTAGCCCATTGTAGAAGTTCTGAACTAGCATCCATGGTGGAATACCATGATGAGGACAAGATTCAGTAAACTATTTAATATTTCCCAGGCCTCAGCAATTGACTCCCCATCCTTTTGAATGAAGTTTTGGATAAGGTGCCTATAGTGCACAATTTTGGAAGGAGAAAGGTATTTGTTAAGAAAAGCATCCTCCAATGTTCGCCATGTTGCTTGAATTTCAGCATTTTGATTTCTTAGCCACATCTCGGCTCTGTCTCTAAGGGAATATGGAAAGATGTGGAGACGAATGGTATCTTCAGAAGCCCTATGAATTCTCACTGTCTCATAGAATTCCAAGAATTGATCAATATGGGCATTAGGATCTTCATGAGCTCCACCTCCAAATTGGTTTTGCATCACCATTTGGATAAGAGCAGATAGCAAAGAAAAGTTCTCTACCTCAATAGTTGGAGGATTATTCAAGGACGTGAACTACGAGCATTAGGGACTACATAGTCGCGAAGTGGTTTTTCATCTCGTTCAGACATTGTTTGTACACGCGCACGTCTTTATCTTGCTCTCTCTTTTTGTTGCTTTCTTATTCTATAGAAAGTCCTTTATGGCTTTGAGTAGTAATTTTAACTTTGCATAAACCAAATGGCCAACCTGTAGATGTACCAAGAAAAAGGAAAACACGTAATACACTAGAGTAAAGTAATGAATTAATTAAGAATTAAAGAAATTTTGACATAGTCCCTGGCAACGATGCCAAAAACTTGATAGGGCAAATCGCAAGTGCACGATTATATCATCAAGTAATAAAATATCGATCCCACGAGGATTGGAAATTTCCTTTAATTATAATAACTAATTTATATTTAACTCAAATAACGAATAAAATTGAATTTTGGACAATTGAGAAATTGACAAGAATAATTATGAAAATATTAAAAAAGGATTAAAATCTAATTTAGGAATAGTTTCCAGGATAAGATTTACCGCCTTTAAACTCACAAATCATTGTTTTGCTCCTTTTTATGAACTTTAAGTTGTGAGGGTGAATTGCTCTTTGATATGTGTCATCCTCTCTCGAGCTCCGACACGTGTACTCAATTGAAGTCGCACCTACTCTCGTGGTATGATTATCAATTGAACCCTTGAATTGGATCTTTCTATCTAATCGCTTTGTAGCAACCCAAGGTGAATTCTAGAAACCCCCGAGAATCCTAAGACTACACTCGTGAATTAGGATTCTAGTTTGAATAACTGAATGGTCAGATAGTTGGGTTCACCTCTCGGTCCTTCCCCAATATATCTAAGAGGTATAATTTGTTGTCCAGACAATCACACGAATAAAACTCAGTTTAATGATTCAAATCACAACACTTAATAATATAGAAGTAAGAACAAGTGTTTATTGAATGTAAAAGGGCATAGCCCAATCCTAGAAACAATATGAATTACTTTACATTACAATTCTTTAATTTAGAATTTGGGATTCCCAAATTCTAAATTGTAATTCTAATTTTGGTATTCTCTTTTCCATCATGAGTGAATAATTCCTTTTGTTTCTAGGATTGGGGCTATGCCTTTTTACATTCAATAAACACTTGTTCTTACTTCTATTTCATTGAGTGTTGTGATTTGAATCATTAAACATAGTTTTATTTGTATGAGTTGTCTGACCAACAAATTACACTTTTTAGATACATTGGGGAAGGACCGAGAGGTAAACCCAACTATCCGACCATTCAGTTATTCAAACTAGAATCCTAATTCATGAGAGTAGCCTTAGGATTCTCGGGGGTTTCTGAAATTCACCTTGGGTTGCTACAAAGCGATTGGATTGAAAGATCCAAGTAAAGGATTCAATTGCAAACCATACCACGAGAGTAAGTACGACTTTAATTGAGTACACGTGTTAGAGCTTGAGAGAGGATGTCACATATCCAAGAGCAATTCACCCTCACAACTTAAAGTTCATGAAAAGGAGCAAAACAGGCATTTGCGATTGTAAAGGTGGTAACCTTATCCTGGGAACTCTTCCTAAATTAAATTTCAATCCTTTTTTTAACTATATTTTCATAATTATTCTTGTCAATTGTTCAATTGTCCTAAATTCAATTTTTATCTTTAATTTAGTTAAGTATAAATTAATTGTTATAATGAAAAGAATTTTCCAGTCCTCTTGGGATCAATATTTTATTATTTGACAACATAATCATTCACTTGCGATTTGCCCTATCAAGTTTTTGGCGTCCTTGTCGAGGACTATGTTAAAATTTATTTGATTCTCAATTAATTCATTACTTTACTCTAATGAATTACACGTTTTCCTTTTTCTTGGTTCCTCTGCAAGTTGCTCGTTTGATTTATGCAAAGTTCGAATTACTCTGAAACAACATTCGTTGACATAGAGCCAGAAATGACTTTTCGTAGAAGAGGAAGGCAACAAAGAGAAAGAGCAAGAGAACAACGTGCGCGTGTAAAAACAAAGGCTGAACAAGATGAAAAACCTCTTCGCGTCTACGCTTCTACTAATGCTTGTAGTTCACATCTTGCAATAATCCAACCAACTATTGAGGCATGGAACTTTTCTTTGCCATCCGCTCTGATCCAAATGATGATGCAAAACCAATTTGGAGGAGGAGCTCATGAAGATTTGAATGCCCATATTGATCAATTCTTGGAATTTTGTGAGACTTTATGGATCCATGAGGCCTATAAAGATGTCATTCGTATCAACCTGTTCCCATATTCTCTTCGAGACATAGCTAAGACATGACTAAGAAATCAAAATTTTGAAATTTAAGGAATATGGTGAACTGTGGAGGAGGCTTTCCTCAATAAATACTTTCCTCCTTCCACAACTGTGCACTATAGGCACCTCATCCAAAACTTCAGTTAAAAGAAAGGGGGGTCAATTGTTGAAGCCTGGGAAAGATTTAATGAATTGTCTAAAGGTTGACCTCATCATGGTATTCCACCATGGATGTTGGTCTAGAACTTCTTCAGTGGGCTAGACTTTCCATCACAACAATTGTTGGACTTTTCAACAATTGGTGGCTTTATGTGCAAATGAATTGATGCTTCTTCAAAGATCATAGAGAACATGGTCTCTAATCATCAGCAATGGGCGAATGAGAGGAGATTCTAGTGCACAATATTCAGGAAAAATACTATGTTAGCTGGAAAAATAGCTGGAAAAGGTAATTTCCAGCAAGAAGAGATTCTAGTGCACAATATTCAGGATATCAAATGGAAAAGGTAATTTCCACACCGAAGAACCTTTCTCAAAGGTTTGGATAGCTGGAAAAAATACCATGTTAATGTTATTGGGTCTATAATTGCAACATGTGAAGGATGTGGAGCAAAAGGGCATGAATGGTATAAATGCCAACACTTCACTGAACCTCAACATGGAGCATTGGCCAATGAACAACCTGAATTTTGCAACAACTATGACTACAAGGAGAGAAGCGGGCAACAATTCAACCCACCATATAAGCAGAACAATATCAACCTTTCCTGGAGGAGCAATAACACTCTGAATCATCAATACTAGGATGAGCCAGGTAATAGGAAACCTACAATAAGGTTTTCACAGGTACAATCTTCTTCTATTGACCATACTCTTAAAACACTAATGGATGGTCAAGAAAAATTGCTTGTTAACTAAAATAAATCAAAATAATGAACATCGTAAGGTTGTCAAATAATGAAGTGGAAAGGAACTAAGTGATATTCCTCAAACTAGGAAAGATGCACAAGTGAAAGAGGAACTTACTGAGACACAACCCTCTAAAGGGGAACAAAATTTTGAAAAAGTGTCGAATTATGTAGCTCCATCACCATATGTACCAACAGTTCCTTTTCCTCAGAGACCAGAAAATTCATAATTAGAAAAGAAATTTGGGAAATTTTTTGATATTCTTACGAAATTATACATCAACTTGTCCTTCATTGAGGCACTATAGGAGATGCTTGTATTCAAAAAATTTCTTTAGGATATTTTATCTAAATAAAGAAGACTAGAGGATTATGAAACAATTGCTTTAACAGAGGAGTGCAGTGCTTTAATTCAAAATAAATTGCCTCCTAAATTAAAAGATCCTGGTAGTTTTTATATCCCATGTTTAATTGGAAACACTAGTTTTGACCATGTGTGATGTGACTTAGGGGCGAGTGTGAGTTTCATGCCCTTATCTGTGTGCAAAAAATTGAAAGTGGGTGAACTAAAACTCACTCCAATATCACTTCAATTGGAGGATAGGTCATTTAAATTCCCTATAGGCATCTTGTAGATGTTCCTAGCAAAGTTGGGAAATTATTCATTCTAGCGGATTTTGTAATCCTAGAGATGGAAGAGGATTCACAAATCCCAATCATACTAGGGAGGACCTTTTTGGCTACTACTAGTGCTATAATTGGCGTAAAAATGGGAAAATTTTCCGAAGCATAGTGGATGAAAAGTTTGAATTTGATATTGCAAAATCTATTAAACAACCTTCTCTTGAGTACTTATATTGAAGGGTTGATATGCTGAACCAAGTTGTAAAATAGGAAGAAACTTGATTGCAATCTAAGGATCCCTTTGAGAGATACATGGTAGATGATGACACTTTGGATGTTGATAAGGAAGTGTCTGAGGTTATTGAATTTCTCAATGCAAGCCCAACACTTCCTCACAACCTGCAAAATGAGAACTTGAGGGTAATACTCAAATCTGAAGATTGGGAGGAGGGGAAATCACCTAAAGTTGAATTAAAAACACTCCCCTCCACCTTCAAGAATGAATTTCCTAGACCCAACTGAAAAGTTAATGCTAAATTAAATAAATTCGAAACTGAAAATTTATTAAGGGTCCTAAGAATGCATAGGAAGGTAACATGAAACACATTAGATGATATTAAGGGCATAAACCCTTCTTTTTGCATCCATAGAATTTTCATGGAACCTAACCATAAAACTTCAATTGAAAATTAGAGGAGATTAAATCCTAATATGAAAGAAGTGGTTAGGAAAGAGGTGCTGAAAATTTTAGATGTTGGGGTGATATACCTTATATCTGATAGTGAATGGGTGAACCCAGTTCACGTGGTTCCGAAAAAGGGTGGGATAACTATTGTAAAAAATGAAAAAATTGAATTAATACCAACTAGAATAGTCATGGGCTGGAGGATGTGCATTGATTATAGAAATGCTTCAAAAGGCTTGCTACACATGAATATTTATGTTATTTAGATGGGTACTCGGGATTTCATCCAATCCTCATCCACCTTGAAGATCAACAGAAAACTACTTTTACATGTCCTTATGACACCTTTGCCTATAAGAGAATGTCTTTTGGGCTATATAATGCATCAACCACTTTCAAAGATGCACGACTGTAATAATTTTTGATTTTATAGAAAACATAATGGAAGTTTTTATGGATGATTTTTCTGTTTATGGACTTTCATTTTATGATTGTTTAGCAAATTTGACAAAAATATTGCAGAGATGTGAGGAAGCGAATCTTGCAATAAATTGAGAAAATTGTCACTCCATGATGAGTGATGGTATTGTGTTGGAGCAATTAATTTCAGGATAAGGTATAGAGGTGGACATGACAAAAACGTTAGTAATATAAAATATGTCACCACCAATTAATATAAAAGGTGTTAGATGTTTCATAGGCCATGCGAGATTTTACCGCAAATTCATAATTCTGTTTTCAAAAATTCATAAGGTATAGTGCATTTGATTTTAGCGTTGTTTGTCTACAATCATTTTGCACGTTGAAGGTGGCATTGGTCACTACACCAATATTGCAATCACTAGACTGGAACCTTCTCTTTGAAGTGATGTGTGATGCTAGTGACTATGTTGTGGGAATAGTGTTGGGTCAGATGAAGGACAAGAATATGCATATTATCTACTATGCAAGTAAAACATTTCATGGAGCTCAAGCCAACTATGCCACCATAGAGAAGGAACTACTAGCTGTCGTGTTTGCCTTTGAAAAATTTAGGGCCTACCTAGTAGGTTATGAAGTTATAGTCCATACTGATCACTTAGTCCTGAGATACTTGATGAGTAAGAAAGATGACAAGCCATGACTCATCCGATGGATTCTCCTTTGCAAGAATTTGATCTGGATATTGTTCACAGAAAAGGGATAGATAGGGGTGGCAATTGGATGGATTTGGATGGATATGGATTTGGATCATAATGGATGGATGGAAAGCCATCCACCAATCCATATAAATCCATAAAATCAGATATCTAAACTATCCAATCCATCCATATATCTATTTTAATGGATTGGATGGATGAATATCAAATCCATTTTTAAAATATGAACTAATACATTTTTTGAAGGAAAAAAATCCTTTTAAAAATTATTATTTAATAAAGTATTTTTAAAAATCAATTTAAAATGTGTTATTTTAAAAAGTGTTTTTTTAAAATACTTTTTAAAAAATCTCATTATTTAAGTTTACCTGTGAAAGCTACGAAAGACAACAATGTAGGTGAGGTCAAAGATACTGTATTGTGCAATCATATATTTTATGCACACTCATGATGCAAAATTTTATATCAATTTATTGAAACTTTTTGAAAGAATATTTTGATAAAAAGGATAATATTGTTGAATGAATCATTTTATTAGGAAAAGAGTAGTTTATATCACTAGCATCAAAACCGGTTTGTGTTGGCCGGTTCAACCGGTAAACTAGTGAATTCGTCTTAATAACGCTACGATACAACATTTATAACGGCCATGTAATTATACTAGTAAAAACCGGTCCTATCGACTAGTTTTCAGTTGAACCGGACTGATCATATAAATCGGTTTTTAATTGAAACGTATCGGTCATACCGACTGATTTTTAATTGAACCGTACGGGTCATACCGACTGATTTTTAATTGAACCGTACCGGTCATACCGTCTGGTTTCATTTAAAATTATTTTTTTAATGAAAATGATTTACTTTTACCAAAATATTTGTATGGATGTTCAAACACACAACTATTATATTTTTTATACATCTAAAACATGGTCTACAATATATATTTTTTAACAAGTGATATAAATAAAAATAGTTATTGTCTTCTTTATTGATTTTTCAACATTAATATTAGCATAAAATATATGAATAACTAATTTCACAGGTATGGGGTTTAATAGTTAACTACTAGTTGAACCACCATACCAATATACCACTATTCTGACATATTTGATGACCGATATAGTATTAATAACATTGGTTTATATTTTGCATGTTAGGTTTGCATATCAATGTTAGGTGTGCATGTTGTTTTATGTGAAAAATATTTTTGTTTTTATTTTTTTGGATGGATTGGATATTCATCCAAATGGATATATCCATGAATATCCAATGAATATAATCAATGAATTTGAATCCATCCATTATCAACACTATCCATTGGATTATATCCATGTAAATCCGTTAGCTCTAGCATATGGATTTGGATGATTATGGATTGTGGATAATTTTGCCACCTCTAGGGATTGATGATCCAGTTTCAAATCACTTATGTCGGCTTGAACATCTACAAGGAGGGGAAGAGGACATACCAATTGATGATTCTTTTCCTCATAAGCAACTCTTCCTCCACGCCACTATACAAGCACCCTGGTGTTAGGTATCAGTGGATAGAACACACCTAGAAGGGGGGTTGAATAGGTATCGTGGTTATCAATTACCACTTTTCGCATCGAAGCCCTATTCTATAAAAAGCCACAGTCAATCGATTAACTCTTTGTCTTAATCGATTAACACATAGAAAACAGCAAGTTGTAGAATGGCTTTTTGCACAGCCACTCACCGATGTTCAAGAAAAAATAAAGCAGATATTTTTGTACATAATTAAACTAGATACAAAAAACTATCAGTATCCAAAATATCAGCTAATATCACGCAATAATAAGACTTGAAATGTAAAGAGATAAGGGATAGAAAAAGCCTGCAACAAGGAATTTTATCCTATTTCGTTTGCGGGTCCACTTGCAAACTACATACAGGCCTCCCCTTCTGATCTCGAGAGATTTTCTTCACTAATATTGAAATGAATGTATATTACATGTACACTTCCAATACAAGACCTTAGACGCTCCCTTCTTGAATTCCTAGAATCCCTACCTTGGTGTGACTAGCCATCGCTTAAGAAAACCTTCCTTACGATCTAGCCCCAACCAAGAACCTGTTCTAAACTCAAGACCTCTAAGTCTTGGTGAAGACACACTGAATCTCTTAGGTCGTAAGACACTAAGAGACAAATTCCCTCTAAAATAGTACACAAAAACAGAGTTTTATAAAACACAAATTTGCTCAAAACATTACAATTAAAACTCAACTAAAACCCATATTCAAAACTCACAAGATAATATGAATATGTATGAGTTTATGAAAATGCAGAAACACAGAATTTCTACCCTAAAATTCTCTTAAAGAAATGCAAGAAAACATGCAAGAAATCATAGGAGTGTTTAACACATAAACCACATGCAGTATAATGACAATTAAAGTCTAAGCATGTAACTATCTTTCACTATCTCACAATGCATTTCACTCTGCCTATATGATACAATTAAGCACGAAAATATGCAACTAGCAATTTCTAAAAATGAATGACTTGATATATTACAAGATCTGAACACACATTTTTTGTAGAAAAACTTTATGAGTCCCGGTTAATCGATTAAGTATCCATTTAATCAGTTAACGGGTTATTGGGAATAACTGTTTTATGGTTTTCAGTTATCTGTTGGAACTATAATCACGTTAATCAATTAACACATCTCTTAATCGATTAACTGACACATTTTCAACTAAATGATTAAATGGTAAACAACCTATATGTTATGCTTATCATCTATACATGTTTTACCAATATATTATGCCTAAGATGCACAAGTAACATGTATGATTAATGCATAAACACATAATGATCTAGATGGAATGTCTCATGTAAATGAAATGATTATTTTTAAGGCTTGTGAGAATTGCATCTATGTTTACCTAACCTAGACTCAATATCTAAGGCACACATCTTAGACTTCTCTAAAAATAACTCTATTATAGAACCTAGTCTAGATATGAAACCCTTGAGTCCACGGGATGTTGATTTGTTGAGTCATCTTCAAGCTTTCACTAAATTCTTGTCTTCATTAAAACATAGGCAATCCAATAGTGCTCTACTTGACACTTTGTACTTTCAATCTCCCCCTTTTTGATGATGACAAGCTCCACACCAAATCTTGTTTGATGCATAGCTTGATGATGGTTATAGAATGCGTGGTTGTTAATTTCAAAGTTAAAGCGCATTGCTCCCCCTTAATGTAAGTAGGTAGCGAAAACAAAAATGGAAACTAAATTTTGCTATTTTACAACTTGCAAACACATCAAACAACAAAGCAATCTTTCTCCCCTTTTGACATTATAAAAAAGATAAACTAATCAATCTAGCAAAATTAAGAAGATTTATGTAACAATATCAAAATTGTAATCAATTAATTAATTTTGAGAATTTAACTAATCAACCAGTTGAAAGAAGCTTGAACAAATATTCTTGTTAACAAAACTTAATCGATTAAATACATGTGTTAATTGATTAAATGGACAAAACATAGTGAATGAACAGTTTTAATGTCATAGATGGTTATACAATAACTAGTGAAGCATAGAATGATCAAGCATTGTTATAATATTATGTAAATAGCATGCTTAATCATACAAGATAGATGCATATAAAAAATCATGGTCAAGAACCGTTAAACAAACATTCATACTATATATGACATAAATAAGCATATGATATCAGCAATTGAAACAAAATCAGTAATGATCAAAGTTCAATATTATGCATATCAAGTTATAAAATTTCAACAAAAGTAGATAGTAACTATTACAACCCAATAAAATCAAAGAGAAATATGTCTCATGAAGAACAAAGCAACTGATATCAGATTTGTTGAATCAAGTAGGTTTTTTAGTTTTAAAGGCATGCAAAGATTTCTAACCTATTTTAAGAAAACACACATACATATAGAGCTTATTATACTAGATCATGAATCATATTAGGAATAGAATGCATTAAACAAGTATTCATTTTGAAGCATATAAGGTATTCAACATGCGAAGCAAATAATAAACTTCTAGACGATTTAATGAAGATATTTTTCATCAAGGATTCCAAGTTCTCTTCGAAGAACATAGAAAGTATCTCGTGAGAGGAGCTTGGTTAAAATATCTGCTAATTGTTAGTAGTTTCAACAAATTCCAGCACACAATCGCCTTTTTGAACATGATAACGCAAGAAGTGATGCCTAATTTCTATATGCTTGGTTCTCGAATGCAAAACGAGATTATTGGATAGGTTTATGGCACTTGTATTATCACATTTAATGGGAATATTTTCTAGATTAAGACCAAATTTCTTAAGTTGCTGCTTCATCCATAGGATTTGAGCGCAACACACACCGACAACAATGTATTCCGCTTTGGCGGTGGACAAAGCAACACAACCTTGCTTTTTACTATGCCATGCTACTAAGGAACTACATAGTAAGTGACAAGTCCCACTAGTGTTCTTCCAATCCAACTTATATCCTGCGAAATCTGAATTGGAATACCCTACCAAGGATAGTGACGCATCCCTAGGATACCATAATCCCATACTTATAGTTCCATTTAAATATCTCATGATACGATTAACAACACTATAATGTGAATCTTTAGGTAATGCTTGAAATCTAGCACACATGCAAACACTAAACATAGTATCAGGGCGGCTAGCAGTCAAATATAATAAAGAGCCGATAATCCCTCGATACTTGATTACCTCAATAGCTTTTCCCTTTTCGTCTTTGTCTAGATAGCAAGCCGACGCCATAGGTGTAGAAGCTTCTTTACATTTTTCCATGTCGAACGTTTTGAGTAACTCCTTACAGTACTTCGATTGATGAATGAAGATGCCACTTTCCATTTGTTTGATTTGTAGCCCAGGGAAGAAAGTCAGCTTATCCATCATCGACATCTCAAATTCTCCCTGCATCATCTTAGAAAATTCTCTACAAAAGAATGTTGTTAGTAGATCCGAAAATTATATCATCAACGTATATTTGAACTAATAATACATGATCATCTAATCTACAGATAAAGAGGGTAGTATCAACCATACCCCTCATAAACCCTTTTTCTAAAAGAAAAGAACTCAATCTGTCATATCAAGCTCTAGGAGCCTGTTTCAGGCCATAGAGAGCCTTCTTCAATTTATACACATGGTTCGGAAATTTAAAATTTTCAAAGCTGGGAGGTTGATCAACATACACCTCCTCTTGAATGTAACCATTCAGAAATGAACTCTTAACATCCATTTGAAAGAGCTTAAAGTTCATAATCGATGCAAAGGATAGAAGCATCATCCTAATAGCCTCTAATATGGTTACAGGAGCATAGGTCTCATCATAATCGATACCTTCCTCCTGGTTGTAGTCTTTGGCCACTAGGCGTGTCATATTTCTTATGATTAGGCCAGATTCATCTAGTTTGTTACGGAAGACCCATCTAGTACCAATTATTGGATGTTCTTTTGGCTTAGGGACCACGTCCCACACATTATTGCGCTCGAACTAGTTTAGCTCTTCTTACATAGCTATACCCCAGTGCACATCCTCAATGGCCTCATCGATGGTATTTGGCTCGATCTAAGATACGAAAGCAACAGATTTACAGAAATTTTGTAAAGAACTACATGTTACCACTATCGTAGAGATATCACCTATAACTTTGTCAAGTAGATGATCTTTCTTGGTCTTCCATGCGATCGGCAAGTCTTGATTCTAATCCTGGACAATTTGCTCTACTTCTTCTTCTTTGTCCTGGTCCATGTCCTTAGAGTATGCTTCTTCTAAAGCACCTGCAACATTATGAGAAAATACCTTTCTCTTCTCTTTTGGAGAAGATTCGTCAAAATGAACATGTACAGACTCTTCTACTTGCATTGAATATTTATTAAACACTTGATAAACTTTACTATATAATGAATACCCTAAAAACATTCCCTCATCCACTTTTGATTCAAATTTTCCTAATGCTCTTTTTCTATTATTTAAAAAAAAACATTTACATCCGAAAGCATGAAAATGAGCAATATTAGGTTTTCGACCTTTTAAAAGTTCATAAGGAGTTTTCAAAAAAGTAGGCCTTAAGAGTATACGATTTATTACATAGCAAGCAATATGCACTACATCAGCCTAGAAGTACTTAGGAACCTTGCTTTTGTTCAACATGCTTCTAGCAAGCTCCTCTAGAACTCGATTTTTCCTCTCAACAACTCCATTTTGTTGAGGAGCCGAAAACTGATGCATGATACCATGCTTATTACAAAATTTATCAAACTGGTGGTTTTCAAACTCGCTACCTTGATCGGATCGAATGTATACTATTTTAAGATTAAACTGATTTTGGATTTGTTTAGCCAGGTTTTTGAAAGTTTTGAATGCAGCACTCTTAGAAGATAAAAATAGTATCCATGTGAATCTAGAAAAATCATCAACAATTACTAAGGCATAGAAGCTACCACCAAAACTCATAATCTGTGAAGGTCTAAACAACTCCATATGGAGAAGCTCTAGAGGTCTTGTTGTGGATATTACATTTTTTTACCAAAAGAGTTTTTAACTTGTTTACACTTTTGACAAGTATCACAAGTTTCCTGAGTTTTAAAATCAAGTTTTGTAGGCCTTCAACCATATTATTTTTAGATCATTTATCAAGATGCTTTAGATGAATATTAGCGACACGCCTATGCCAAAGCCAAATATCATCTTCTTTAGATATAAAACATTTTGAAAATAGTCTCATGACATCCTCTAGGTTAACCATATAGATGTTATTAATATGATATCCGACAAACTTGACCTTATTAGATAAATTGTCACAAATTATACATTCAGAGTCGAAAGATACACGATTAACTTTATCGCAGAGTTGGCTGATACTCAATAGATTATACTCCAGGCCTTCAACGTATAGTACATTCTCGATCAATGCATGAGTTCAGTTGTCAATTGTTCCGGTGCCAAGTATCTTTCCTTTGTTTTTTTCTCCATACGTGACAAAACCGTTTTCCTTCAATGATAAATCTAGGAATTGCGATCTATCACCAGTCATATGCCTCGAACACCCACTATCAAGAAACTAATGCTACCCGTGTGCTCGTAGACATACCTGCAAAATAGACCACTTGCTTCTTTCAGGTACCCAATTTGTATTGGGTCCTTTTCTGTTAGTAACTAGGGAGTTATCTCCCTTTTTCATCCAAGCATATACACCACTCGGTATACCATACTTCCTGATATAGCAAGAGTGGGAAGTGTGACCATGAGTGCCACAATAGAAACATGTAGGAACTTTCTTATTATAATACTTTTTTATTTGGTCGAGTTACAGGTTTCCTACATGGTCGCTTCCTACACAAAGGAGGGATATACCCTAATCCAGTATGGTCACAAACATTTCTAGTTTGACTAAGCATAGTGCCTAGTTTGTTCTGACTCTCTATGAGTTTTGCGAGTTTTTCATTAAGTTTCAAATTCTCATTTTTCAAAGTCTCGCAAGACTCACAGACAATTGATTGACATAATTTATCATTTGAGCAATTGCATGTATTACAGGAAAATATTAGATCTAAGGTTTCATTCTCAATTTTCAGCTCATCTAATTCTTTCTGTAATAGGACTATTTTCTGTTCATTTAGAAGGATTACTCATTTTCTATCGGAACTAATCCTAGCTATTTTTTTAAATCCTCATGCAATTCGACATAAGCATTATATAAATCCTCATAAGGAGGTGATTCATCAGAAGAAAAAGATGAGCTGTCAGAGTATACCTCATTGTTTAACTCTATTGAATTTGAGTCGTAAGCTTCATTTGATTTGGTCATTAGGCATAGCTTGGTGGTCTCCTCTTTATCTAAGGTGCTTGATGTCGTATCCTCCTCTGGTACGCCCCAGACAATGTAGGTCTTCTTTGACTTGAAGTCCCGGAGAGTGTTCTTCTCCGAATCAACTTTCTTGAGATAAGTAGGACATTGAAATATCATGTGTCCTGGCTTACCACACTTGTGGCAAGTGAAACACTCTTTATTACCTTTGTCTTTTTGAGCTGATTCTCGCGCTTCTTTCTTCTGAAAACGTTTAAAGCCTCCTTTCTTTAAGAATTTCCCTAATTTTCGTACGAGAAGGCTTAACATTTCATCATCAATATCTGAATTAGACTCATCATCTTCTTTCTCTTCAGTAGGTTGAGACGTTGTTGCTTTAAGAGATATGCCTTTCTTCTTGCGATCTGATTCCTCATGCATCGTCAAGCGCCCAAGTTCCATCTTGTGCTCTTGAAGCTTTCCAAATAGTGTTGCCAAAGGAATAGAGTCAAGATCCTTGGATTCCATGATAGTTGTAACTTTAGGTTGCCATCTTCTGTTAAGACAACATAAAACTTTATTAGTTAGTTCTCCTTTGGTGAAAGATTTATCTAGAGCAACTAAATGGTTTACTATATGTGTGAATCATTTTTGCATGTCGCTGATAGATTCACTAGGCAACATACGAAACAACTCGTACTCATGTGTTAGAGCATTCATCCTGGCACGCTTGACTTCGCTAGTGCCTTCTTGAGTCACTTGTAAAGTGTCCCAAATTTCCTTGGCACTTTGACGCTGTGAAACCCGAAAGAATTCATCATATGACAAGGCCGATATAATGATGTTTTCAGTATGTAGGTTGTATTAAACCTTTTTACGTTCATCGTCGGTCCATAAACTCTTGGGATTTTCTTTCGGTTCCTCGTCCACTAGATGCATTGGAATGAAAGTCTCGTTGACTACAGATTCCCAAATATCTGAGTCAATGGCTTCAATGAATATTTTCATTCGGACATTCCAGTAGGCATATCCTTCGCCACTGCATATGGGAGGGCGGTTAATGGATGCTCCATCACCACCAAAGGGGTTGGTGGAACCCATTTGATTTCCATTTACGGTCACACGTATGCGGTTGAGTGTTGAAAGCATTATTCGGGTGTTTATTTTATTTTAGTTGGGAGTTTTCTTCTCTCAATAAATCGTCCTGATAGCAATGTTAATTTGTTGAAAGATTAATACTCTCTTTTTCATTATGTCCTTTTTGTAAGTAAGAGAACTCGGTTTTATTATTTGTTCGCCATCTCGGCTTTGTTGAAATAAATTCCAACGCCGGTATAATGGTTTCAAGAATATTCCAGTTACAACTTACTTTCTTAGTAACATGTGAATAAGTCATTCCTTCTTTTCCCCATCGAAGCAATTGCCTATTACATAATTATTAAGTACATTTGCATACCATCTCGATTTTGTGGAATAAATTCCAACATCGGTTTAATGATATTCTAATATATAAAAGTGATGAATAGTTAGTTGTTAGATACAAATAAATAAATAAAGAACAAAAGAATAATAAATTTAGTGACCTTTTATTTATTTACTCCCTTTCGGGTTCATTTTATTAACAAACCAAACTTCTTCCTAAGGAAGGTTGGTATTAAAGAATAAATAAAATGCGGAAAATAAATAACAATAAATAAAAGTTAGTAAGTTAACTTCATCACTTTTGTATATTAAAAG
>NC_032023.1:4573934-4574266 GCF_001865875.1 Lupinus angustifolius | reverse complement strand
AAATTACATAACCTTATTCAAAAGAAAGTGTTTAGGAACATGAGCTATCCATCCAAGGATTGGCTACTTTTGAGTTCCAAATGAGAGTACAAAATTGATTTTTGCATCGATTTTTGTATCTCCTTTTCTCCTCTTGAATTCTAACTAAAAATTACAAAGACTTACTTGAAAATGAAAACTCTAAACTAAGAAATGAAGAAAAAATTCCTAGATGAGAGAATTCTGGCCTTCAAGTGTTTTTAGGAGGATTTTATGAAGAAATGGTGTATTCCAATCTGTTTTGCTCGAAGGAATTGGCCTCTATTTATAGGCCCCATGCCAGACCGTTGAGC
>NC_032023.1:4529954-4573834 GCF_001865875.1 Lupinus angustifolius | reverse complement strand
AGCTACTTCTGAAAAGCCTATGGTGGGCTACTTGAGGTGAGGTCATGGATGACTTCATGGTTTGCTTGATGGTTAAGTCAAGTCTGGTAAGCACCGCCCAACGCACCTGCTTCACCGCTGAGCTGCTTGTTCAGCAGCTTCTGACTGTGTTGACTGGGATGTGGCTTGGTGCTTGTTGATCTGGCCAGGAGTCTGGTTCTCCACTCAGCAGCTTGGTTGGACCGCTGAGCAGCTTGTTCAGCAGTTTGGTCTTGTGCCAAGCTCGTGTCTGACCGTGTCAAGCATATTTCTGAACGTGTCAGGCCTAGTCTGGTGCTAGGCTGAGCGGCTAAGCAGATCTGCTCAGCTGCTTGGTTGAGCAGTTGGGTCCAGGTCAGGCAGGTGGCCAGGTCAGCTCAGCGGGGCTTGTTCCACGCTCAGCTACCTGATTGAGCACCTTGATTTTCTTGACTTTTGTTGCTTTTTGACCATGAATCTTTTCTCTTCTTTTCTTCATTTTATTTCCTACAAAATACATAAAAAGGCAATACAAACACAAATATACCAAATTGTGATATTTTATACAAAAAGTATTGTTTTAAGTTGGTTTTTCTCAATTATGCTTAAGATAAGTGCCATAAAAGTGTATGACTTTTAGGTATGTTTGGTACTTATCATTGAGCTAGCACGTCGTACTAGCTCTGATACCACTTGTTAGGTATCAATGAACAGAACACACCTAGAAGGGGGTTGAATAAGTGTCGCAATTATCAATTACCGTTTTTCGCACCGAAGCCCTATTCTAGAAAAAGCCCAGTTAATCGATTAACTCTCTATCTTAATCAATTAACACACAGAAAACAACAAGTTGCAGAATGACTTCTTGCACAGCCACTCACCGATGTTCAAGAACAAATAAAGCAGATATTTTTGTACAGAATTAAACTAGATACAACAAACTATCAGTATCCAAAATATCAGCTACTATCATGAAATAACAAGATTTGAAATGTAAAGAGATAAGGGATAGAAAAAGCCTACAACAAGGAATTTTATCCTAGTTCGTTTGCGAGTCCACTTGCAAACTACATCCAGGTCTCCCCTTCTGATCTCGAGAGATTTTCTTCACTGATATTGATTAGAATGTATAGTTACATGCAAACTTCCAATACAATACTTAGATGCTCCCTTCTTGAATCCAAGAACCCACTTTCTTGGTTTGACTCTTACAATCGCCTAAGAAAACCTTTCTTACGATCTAGCCTCAGCCAAGAACTTGTTCTAAACTCAAGACCTCTAAGTCTTGGTGAAGACACACTGAATCTCTTAGGTAGTAAGACACCAAGAGATAAATTCCCTTAAAAACAGTACACAAAAACAGAGTTTTATAAAGCACAAATTTGCTCAAAATATTACAATTAAAACTCAACTAAAACCCATATACAAAACTCACAAGATAAAATGAATATGTATGAGTTTATGAAAATGCAGAAACACAAAATTTCTACCCTAAAATTCTCTTAAAGAAATGCAAGAAAACATGCAAGAAAAGATAGGAATGTTTAACACATAAACCACATGCAATATAATGAAAATTAAAGCCTAACCATGATACTATCTCTCACTATCTCACAATGCATTTCACTCTACCTATATGACACAATTAAGCAAGAAAATATGCAACTAGCAATTTCTAAAAATGAATGATATGATATATTACATGATCTAAAAACACAGTTTTTATAGAAAACTTTTTTGAGTCCTAGTTAATCGATTAAGTACTCATTTAATCGATTAACGGATTGTTGGGTATAACTATTTTATGGTTTTCAGTTATCTGTTGGAACCATAATCAAGTTAATCGATTAACGAGCACATTTTCAACTAAATGATTAAATGGTAAATAACCTATATGTTGTGTTTATCAACTATACATGTTTTACCAATATATTATGCCTAAGATGCACAAGTAACATATATGATTAATGCATGAACACATAATGATCTAGATGGAATGTCTCATGTAAATGAAATGATTACTTTTAAGGTTTGTGAGAATTGCATCTAGGTTTACCTAACCTAGACTCAATATCTAAGGCACACATCTTAGACTTCTAAAAATAACTCTATTATAGAACCTAGTCTAGATATGAAATCCTTGAGTCCACGACATATTGATTTGTTGAGTCGTATTCAACCTTTCATTAACTCCTTGTCTTCATCAAAAAATAGGCAATCCAATAGTGCTCTACTTGTCACTTTGCACTTTTACCTGGTATGTTGACTTTGTCTACAATTTGGTCAGTAAGGCTCTTCCAGCAGAAATAACATTGCAGTAGAAAAATAATTTTTCTTAGATCTGAAGAAGTATGTTTGGGATGATCCTTACATCTTACAATTCTATGTTGATATATTTACAGAAGATGTGTTCTAGACGAAGAAGTGTCAAAGATCATGAGTTGTTGCCACTCTACCTCTTATGGAGGCCACACTAGTACTTCAAAAACAATAGCAAATGTATTCCAACATGGCTTCTTTTGGCCACACATATTCTTGCAAAAGGGTGGGGAACGTATCTAAAATGTATGAAATGCCAATGAACCCTATCATTGAGGTAGAGATATATGATGTATGAGAATTTTACTTGATGGGATCTTTTCCTTCTTCAAACAATAGCAAATATATCTTGGTGATAATTGATTATGTTTTTAAGTGGGTGGAGGCAATTTCATCTCCATAGAATGATGTTAAAGCGATCATCAAACTATTTACTAAGATCATATTTCCAAGGTTTGGGTCCCAAGGCTGGTTATTAATGATGGAGGCTCACACTTCATTGAAAGACATTTTGAAAACCTCTTGAAGATGTATGTTGTTTCTCATCGAGTTGGTACCCCTTACCACCCTCAAACAAGTGGTCAATTGGAAGTATCAAACCATGAGATTAAGAGCATATTGGAGAAGACAGTGTTTAGGAGAAGGAAAGATTGGTCCTCAAAGCTTGATGAATCTTTATGGGCTTACCATACTGCATATAAAACACATATTGGTATGTTACTGTTCAGGTTGATTTATGGTAAGCCATGCCACCTTCCGGTGGATCTAGAGCAAAAGGCGTAATGGACAGTCAAACTGCTAAACTTTGATTTGAAATCAGTTGGAGAAAAGAGAAAATTCCATCTGCAAGAGTTAGAAGAAATGCAGTTGGATGCTTATGAGAATGCCCACACTTACACAGAAAGAACCAAAAGATGACATGACAAACACATATTCTGTAGAGAATTTCAAGGAGGGGAACTAGTTCTCTTATTCAACTCCATATTGAGGCTCTTTCCATGGAAGCTAAAGTCTAGATGGCCAGGTCCGTTCAGAGTCACCAAGGTCTACCATTATGGAACAATTGAGATATGGAAAGAGGAAAGGGATGTGAAGAAGATCTCGTTCCTGAACTTGACACGGTTTTGATGAAGACATCAATATCACATAAAGAAGAAAAAGAAGAATACTTATGAAAACAATGACGATAAAGCTTCAAAGATTAAGAATCTAAGTCTTTAGGTACTTCTATCCTGATACTCTATTATATACAAATAGTAGTAATGTTCGAAAGTATTTTAAAAGAAAATTGAAAACTACAAGTATAAATGAAAACAATTTTCAAAATATTATGTGACAGGTTACTAGATCTACGTAACAGGTTATTGTGACTAAGTAATAGGTTACCATAACTAAGTAATAGGTTACATGAGTGAGAAACGAGTTATCCAACAAAAAATGATCAGGGTAATCGATTCCACCCTTTTGAATAACTGATTACACAATACGGTAAATAATTATTTTCTTGGACAATACATTTGGGTCATTGATTACAACCTTTGAGTAATTGATTACAGCCTTTGAAAATCAATTACTCAGTTGGACAGACTATTTGGGTAATCGATTATGTCAATTAGGTAATCAATTACTGAGAGTTGTTGCACCAGTTTTCAGATTCAAACTACGCAGCTTTCACCACAAACGAAATGGTTTCATTCCAATAAATTCCTACCTTTTCATAGAGGTGTTATGGCTGATTGGAAAGCCTATTTAAAGGAATTGAAACTCATAATTCAAAAACATTGAAACTCATAATTCAAAAACATAACTCATATACACTATCTAAACTTTTCTGAAATACTTGTTCTGCACTTTTTGCAACTTGTTCTTAACTTTCAGATTATATTTTCTGAACTTGCTTCAAGTGTGGTTTTTCAAAGATATTCAAACCTTATGAGCATTATTATTAAGTGTGTATAAAGAGTTATTGTATTGCAAGAGTTCATAGTTTCAAATCTTCTAAAGGCAATCCTTGCCATAATTAAAGTTGTCTTCATCCAATTTGTTGAATTACTTTCTTCCACAAGTGGGTGATAAGAAATGGGATAGAGTCACTTGGAAAGGTTGTTTTCCAAAGAGTAATATAGGTATTAGAGAGTGAGTAAAGTACAAGGATATCTCGGGGTGAGAATTTGTAATTGCTACTCCTAATATCTAGTCAAGAAATCTCTTGTACTGCAAGAGTACTGGATGTAGCCTTCGGTGGACAAGAAGGTGAACTAGTATAAAATCTCTGAGTACTCTCTTTCTCCCTTAACCCCTTAAATTTACTTGATATTTTATGCATAACTTTTCCGCTACTATTAACTCTTGAATTTTGTAGAAAAATCTGTCATAATTTTTAAACAACTAATTCACCCCCCCCCCTCTTAGTTGTCATCTCAGTCTTACAATACGAAACTTCAAGATGAATGGTCAACGTTTGAAGCATTATCTGGCAGATGAACGACTATAGAAACAAATAAACATAGCCTTTTTGGACCCTACATGAGCTGCAAGGATTTTCAATCGTCAACCTAATGACGTTTAATGAATGCTTTGTGGGAGGCAACCCACGCTCAAGGTACATTTTTCTAGTTCATTAATTTTAGTGTCGACTTTAGTGTTTGATTTGTGACCTTTATAGGGGGTGTATATAGTGTTGGCAACAAAAAAATCATAAACTCTAAAAAAATTTAAAAATTTACAAGAAAAAGGGTTAACACGTCCATGCCTATTAGCTGTCTCATTCAAAATAGGGATTTACACCTGGTCCATCTAGGAGATATAGGTCATTTGAGACATTTTTCTCTTCTTTTGCATGTACTTCTACTGCACCCAATAAAGCTGACCACTTATAACTGGCATATAAGCCAATGACACTTTCTCGCCTATCTTGTGAGATTTCCTTTTCTTTCTCTTCTTGTTTAGATTTTTAAATTAGGAACAATATAAATTTCTAAGCTTGAAAGGTTTCTTTGCATTTAGATAGTTCATTCATATCATGCATACCATATAAATTTTAATTTTTTAGGTTGAGTATTCATATTATCATGCATTGTCATAAGATTCAAATTTCATCTATCTCATGTTTTGATCTGTGTTGTCTGTCTGCTTTAAATGAAAAAGTATGCATCAATCATGATTGTTGATCTGTGACCATATTGAAAAAAAAAAACTTCTGATAGATTAATAACATGAAACACATTAGATTTGGCAATAGTGAACTAAATTTGGTTTAATAAAAGTATTTATTTCATAACTATTGTTGAATGTACCAAATGTGAGAAACTTAAGCTAGACATAATAAGGGTTCTTATTTGAATCATAATTGCATATAAACCATTTTTATTTTATGAGTGCATAATTTTCTATGATTGTACATTCTAGAACTTGATTTGTGATTGTTTCAAGATTGAGATATGTATGTATACATTAAAATGATAGAGACAATTACAACTTTTCTTGTGACCTTCAATCGTTTGCTATAAAACTGAAATCTCAATAGTCGCCCACTTTTGAGCCTGAACTTTACTGATTTTTCATAGCTACGCAAATGAGGGTTTTGAGGTCATTTGTGATGTTTTGTTGAAGTAATGGGAAAGGTAAAAATGTCATGTATAATTAAAGAATCCATAAAAAGGTGAAAAAGAAAAAAAAAATCTATCATTTCTCTTATAGAAAATCATAAGAATGAATCAAAAAAAGAAAAAAAAAAGTGAAAAAAATAAATACAAAGTACACTAAAACAGTTAGGAGAAATTTATGTGGAATATTCCTTAAAAAACAAAAATGTTATTAAAAGAGTGATTTTCCTAACTCATCCATTAAGATTGAGTTTAAGCATTTAAAATATCCGTTAGCATGTTGTATTAATTTTTTTGTTTTATTCTATCTTTTTTTTTTGTACATCGCAATTAAAAAAACAATAGAGAAACTAACAAAGAGGAGAACTATCCAAATCAGGATGTGGCTGACAGTTCGGAGGGTCTCAATCCAAATCTGGAGAGTTGCTGATGAGTGGGAGCCTAGTCTTTCCATAAAATCAGTCACGTTATTGGCCTCTCTAACAACAAAATTAACCTCAACAGTCTAATCGCGGGGGATCCAAGTGCGAACATTGGAGACTACTCACAAAATACTGTTAAGACGAATTTGGGACCTTTTAAAGATAAGGTGAATAGTTTCAAGTAGGGTTGGCAATGAACCGAACCAACTCGGTATTCGTTCGAAACTCGATTCATTATTTACCTCGATAAACTTGGCTCATGAACCAAATGAGCTGAACTTGAGCTCGTTAAATAAACGAGTCGAACTTGAGTTGGATATAGTTCGACTCATTTGGTTCATGAGCTAACTCGACATATATATATAAACTATTTTTTAAGTTTATTATGACTCATATATTATTTTTTTATATTTATTGTTATAATATATATAAACGAGATTATATTTATATATATATATAACTTTTTTGAAGTATTTTTTTTCAAAATTTAATTAATTATTTGAGTTGTCCAAATGAACCATTCGAACTGAATCGAATAGTTCGCAAAATTTAACCAAGTCGAACTCGAGCTAAAATAATAACTCGTATCGAACTTGAGTCGAGTTTCTAGCCGAACCAATCCTTATCGAGCTGAACCTAGTTGAGCTTTGGTTCGACTCGGTTTGGCTCGTTTCCAGCCCTAGCTTCAAGATAGTCACACTCCAAGCTAATCTTCTTAAAACCTAGGTTCCAAGCAAACATTAAGCCTTGCTCCATAGCCAAAAGCTTAGCTAAGAGAGGGGAACCAACACCAAAGTTAGTTGAAAATCCTAACAGACATTGGCTAGTATGGTCTTGAGCAACACCGTCTCCTCCCATAACATTTGATCCTCTAATACAACTACCATCCATGTTGATATTAATATGACCATCTTTTAGGTAGCACTACTAAACTCCATGTACAACATCCTCAAAGGCAAGGTCATGCCCCACATGGCGCCAACCTCAATAATCCTGATACATGTTGCGAGCTACAAGATTGATATCCCAAGCAGTATCGCCTAGAGTAGAGTTATTCCACCATCTCCACGCCTACCAGATACCTACCAAAAAATCAAACTATTATGATATTTGCAGTTCTCCACCAACTAAGTTTGAAAGGACTGGGTCCCCCAGAAAGTTGGATTGGTCCAGCCAAGTCTCATTCATAGTGGAAGAATCCCTATAGTCCTAAAAGATATGCATGTGATCCTCAATGCCTTCATTACATCTCATACAATTAGGATTCGTCGTCAAATTCCTCTTAAAACGAAAATCATTAGAAAATAAAGCCTCATAAATACCAAGCCAACACATCATTTTAACTTTCTCAAGAGCCCTAAGGCGCCACACCAACTTCCAAATATCCGACATAGGCTCTCCGTCTTCCACAAAATAGTTAAGCCATCAATTTCCTGAACTTGCATTATAATTACCTGTTGGATGACCATCCTAGATCCACCCTTCATCCTCATGCTGCGAGCCCTGAGAAAAAGTATTCTATCTCTTTTAGTACTACTAATCACTACTACTATTATTTTACCTTCTCATCATTTCACTTTCCAGGTTTACTTTCTCATTCCATTATATCTTTTCACAACGACTTATTTCTCTCTAATTCATTGGTTATTAACGTGAAGAAAAAATCAAAAGGCACAAGCATATTTCATAATTATGTTTTCATCAAAACTGATTCTTACTATACATTTTTTTATACCAAATACGCATATATAATACTAAAGATATAACAAATAAGAGTAAGGTGGAAGCAGATGGACACGTACGAGAAAGATATCACATGCATGTTTATAAGGCATAAATAATAAATAATTTGATCACATAAATTAAAAATGTTTAAATTGATTCTTAAAGTTGATTTTTAATATTAAATAAACGGTTTTGAGATATTTGGATTTTTTTTGTACATAGAGATATTTGGATCTGGATATGAATAAGACAATATATTTTATAGAATAAAATTAAAACATATAATACCGCGTGCTATTAACTAACAATTAATGAATATTTTAAATGCTTAAAGCCAATCCTAAATGTTAAGGATGGAAAAACTAATAAAAATAAAAGTGAAAACAAATTTTTTTTGTCCCTTAAAAATTTCACATGTACCCTTTTAGTGTTTTGGAAATTCTAAAATAGTCCCAAAAATCCAAATATCAATAAAATTATTGTACACAAAATTTTAATCAAATTGTTATACACACAAATATTTTTAGAGAATAAAAAATTTTAAAGAGTAAAATACTTTCATTCTAAATAGAAATCACTCTTGAAGCTAGCCAAACATTTAAAGGTTACTTAAGTTCCATGAATAAGCTATTGGGGGAGTTATGTAATGTCCTACTAAATTAACAGATAAACTAAAATGTAAAAGATTATATTTATGGTGTAAGGGGAGACTTACTCATCTAAAAAAGAATTAGTTGTTTGACTATACGTTGAGCACTTTAGTTTATTAAAAAAAAAAGGTTACCGATATTTTTTAACATGGATCGGACAAAATGTCCTAACTCCAAACAACCCTCGTCTTAATTCTAACTGCTTCTCTCCTATTTCTCGTCCTCGGAATTTCACACACAAAACCAAACACCCATTTTCGCTGAAACCCCCAAAAATTAAGACAAGACGACAAATAAAAAGCAAGTTCCTTTTAATTTTAATTTTTTCTTTGTCCCCGTTTCTGTTTTATCATTATCTTCAATAATTTTAAACCGTAATATAAAAAAAACAGTATTTTTTCTGCTGAAATTTGCAGGTGAAAATGGCGAGCACAGTGGAGAAGGAAAGTGGTGCTAGCGAAGAAGTCTTCTCTTTGGAGCTACCTGCTCCACTTGGTTGGAAGAAGAAGGTTTACTACTCTTTCCGTCTGTTTCTGTTATTTTTACCAATTTTGCTTTTTTTGGAGGATAAAGTATATACTGGTACAGTAAAATTTGTCATATTTTACCATTTTCTAAAAAAAATAAGAGATACTTTATTCTTTTTTCTTTGTTTCATTTCGTGGGAATTCGCTTCTTAAGTTATCGGAATTGGTTGTTTTGTGTTACCCTTATTGCTTTGTGATGGAATTTTGATGTTGTTTGTTAATTAGATCGCGAATTGTGTTGTTCTCCACTGCATGATTGTGTGCTTTTTTTTTATGATACCTGACGTAGGGCTGCTTCGTTTGTGTTGAATTGTGACATGCTGAATGATTTTTCTTCAAAATTCATATGAAAGTTTGGGCCTTTTCATGTTTTGCGTTCATAAAACCAGCCGAGTGAACTTTTAGGCTATGTTTGGTAGCTACGAGGGAAAGGGAAGGAAAAAGATCAAAGGGTTAGGAATGGGAGGAAAGGAAAGGGAAAAGAAGACAATCATCCCCCTTGTTTGGGAGAAGGAATGATAAAATTAGAATATTTTTTTATTTTTCCCTTAAAAGTGTAATTAATAATGAGAAATAAATAATAATATTTAATTATTTAATTTTACTAAACTATAAAAATAGATACATGGAGGGTTTTAGAGGGAAACTCTCCAAAACCTTCCCCCCCATTCATCCAACTCCCAAATAAGGGGAGGTTTTCTAAAGTCATCTCTTCCCTTCCCCCAAAATCACACTCCCAAACAAAGGTCTTAGGGTCTGTTTGGGAGTTGAGTTTTAGAGGGCAATAGGGTAGAGAGAAAAGCTTTGGAGACATGAAATACACTTGTGAGATAACTTTCAAGTCTTCCTTTTCCCTCTATAAGTTAACTCACAAACAGACCCTAGAGTTTTATGGACATGTCTGATATTTCCATAGATTTTGAGAGTTGAACTTGTAGTATGCTTTCCAAAATGACAAAAAACGTGTTTTAACTTCAATTATTACTTGAGTGAAGTTTCTGATCTAAATTTGCCTAGGTATTTTATTGTCTGCAAAATTGAAAAATTAGTTGCCTAAGAACTTCAATTACTTCAATGTGGAAAATAGAAAAATAGAAGCTGCAGAAATCTATAAAATGAGTTGGATCATTTAGTATTTGAGATTCAGCATAATTTTGCATTCTCAGAATATGGTTCTTGATGTTATGTTTCTATTAGTTAGATCTTTTCATATTTGAGATCCAACATAATTTCTCCTACTGTATATGTTAAGGTTAGAGCACAATGCGGAAGCACAGGATTGAATCAATTGAGAACAAAAGAGAAGCAAGTAAAGGATAAAGAAAATAACACACAAGATTTAACGTGGAAAAACCCCTCAGTGTGAGAGGAAAAAAAACCACGGGCGATCAAGAGCAAAATTCCACTATGTAAAAAAGAAGAGTACAAGAAATCCTCTTATAATGATGAGGACAAATGACAATATGTTTTCTCACAAATACTCTCTCAAGTAGAACAAGAATTCTCTCCAAGAATGCACTCACAATATATGTGTAAATGAAAGAGATGTTGTGTGTTGTGAAGATGATTTTGAAGCTCTCTATATGTGTCCTTTTATAGGCAAGCAAAGTCTTGGTATCTTGGATTCCAAGCATTGGATGCTTGGAAACAAAGCCATAAAAGTGACACAAAATGTCTTTAGAGAGAGCCATAAAATAGTCATAAAATTCTTTTAAGGCATAGAAATGAGAGGCATCTAACAAAAATAAATGGTGTATAATACAGTGATAATATAAAATATTGTTACACTATCGCTACATACATTTCTTTCTTTTAATTTTTTACTACTTACAATTTTTTTTAATCATATAATTGTTCCAAGGGTAGTTTTGACATTTAACAAATATTATTATTTATCTCTTCTCATTTTTACTATAGCAAACAAACGAAAGATAGAAGAAAATACAGATTTCTCATCTTTTTCTTTTCTCTTTCTCTTCTATCAAACAATAAGAAAATGAGGAGGAACCCGCTTACTCTAAGAGTAAAACTTACTCCCAATCTTAGCCATCAATTCTAGGGGAATCCAATGGTTTGAATTAGTTATTAGATTTAAACCATTTCAGTTCATAGAATTGATGACTAGGATGCACTATACTTATAGTCTATACTTACAATCATCACTCTAAGAAAATACACTATACTTATAATCTTAAATAAGTTTAATACATAATATCTTTTATGCAATCTATGCAAATTTGTATTGTAGCAATATAGAAACAAAGTTATGAGTTGTAGACATTTACCATATATAGAATATAACATTGACTTTGAGTTGAGTTGAAAAAATACATGTATTCAACAATATAACGTATATAATTTTTTCATTTGATCTATTGCAATGTAAATAAATTCTAATTAGTAAATATTACAATTCAGTTTTGGTAAAAAATCTCAACCTACATTTATTGTTTGGGTCAATTTTCATTAACACAATTCCATATCATTATTAGGAAATTTAATAAACTTAGATTTTTTTAAATTTTAATCAACACGAAAAGAAGAAAGATATTTTGTGAAATTTTATTACAAGCTGACACATGTCTTTCATGGATATATAGATGAACAACCGTAACACAACTTTCCTCTCCCATTCTCACATTTTTCACCATAGTATTGTCTTAAATGTTGAATCCTATAATTTCTTCATTGATGTTCAACCCAAAAAGAAGATTAGAAAAGAGATCAAAGGTGGAGTTGGAAATGGGAAGTGATGAAATACCAGATTTAACCAAAAAAGTACCTGCAAATGTATTAAGTCACATCCTCACTTTTCTTCCACTTGATGAAGCTATAAGAAGTGGTATCCTTTCAAAGAAATGGAAAGATCTTTGGAGAAATACTACACACATAGAACTGAATGAGAAGAAATTGATAAAGCCTTTATCACAACTTTTAATTTCAAGAAAATTTGTACCAACCAAAGATGTTACAAAAGGAGCTAACAGGTATGCTCTTCTTGTGTATAGAATCATGTTTCATCACTATGGTGACTTACCTAGTTTCCGCATTTTGCACTTATGGAAGAGTCTTTTGCTTGGGGAAGTTCAATCTTGGGTTGAGTATGTGCTTAAAACTAGGGAAGGGGTTCAAAAATTGAGCCTTGAGTGTGAGCTTGATAATGGAGAAATGGGAGAGTGGTTCCTATTCAAAGATGACATTCCTAAGCTCAATTTCTCAAAGGGGATATTTCAAAGTCTAGGTTCGCTTGAAATGATTAACTACAATATTAATTGTTCAAATGCATTTGTTGGCTGCAAAAACCTTAAAACCCTAAAGCTGGAGAAGATCAACTTGGCTGACAGGATCATCAACGATATTCTGAATAATTGTGTAGTGTTGTAGAACTTTACTCTGAATGAGTCTACTGGATTTAACAAACTCATTATCATGAAATAAAGTCTTAAAGTTTTGAAGCTCCAAGGTCTGTGTGTGGATAAGCTAAAAGTTTCATGTGAGAATCTTGAAGTTTTGTTGCTTGATTCTTTAACTTATCCTACAAATGCTGCAAGCATCTATACACCAAACCTGAAAACATTCAGTTCTTATTATTACTCATTGTTTGGAAACATGCATGCTATAAATGAAGGGTACTCTATTGTGAAAGGCTGGGAAATTCTCGAACATTCTGCAGTGGTAAGTTTCTTTGAATAGTTTTATTTTCTTAACTACATCAATTACATTATAATATATCTTAATCTTTTACTCTTCTAATATAATGTTTTAGAAACTTGTTTGACCGAACCCTGTATATAGTAGCCATGGTTAATCCCTAAGATTGCTTTTCAACCTCATTTAAACAACCATTTGTTGAAAATGCTAAAATATGGATTGCACTTCTAATTTTATTTGAGTTTCTCCAAATTTAGTTTGACATGACTTTGAATTATCTAAGGGTATGTTTGAGCTAAGTTTTTAGAGGGAAATGGAAGGCTTTAGAATCGTCTCACAAATGTATATTATTATTCTCAAGCCTTCTATTTCTATTCATTTCCTTCCAAAACTTAATTGAAGCAACACATAATAGGAGAAGACCCAATTATATGGATTGAACTTTGTTGACATGATATTTATTGGGCACATTCATGTTATTGTTCTTACTTAAGTAGGTGATATGAAACTCCATATTGTTGTTTGTGACATGCTCCCTCCTTATGGTAAAATTCCCTCTTTTTTCATATTGTCATTCAACTTCTCCAACGGTGGAACCATGAATCATCCTTGACTATCTTGTCTACTTGATCTTTAAATCACTTCTTCTATGTATGATTATATATTTCATTTAGTATATATATTAATTTGCTAACCTTTTCTTATCTATTTCCTAGGTATATTCAAGCAACAACATTTTTAAAAATTTATCAACCTTGTCAATGGATTTGGATTTGAACCACATAAGAGATGCACATGATCTTTATTCTGCATTACAATTATGTACTTCTCTACAAGTTCTTGAAATTTCTCTACCAATATGTAATATTATCCTTGAGTTACAATCCTTATATTAATATTTTGTTGGGGAAATTTCATTATTATCCAAGTATATATGATGCATAATATACTTTTGCTTCACAGGATATTGAGAATCCAATTATTGGTAGCCCTAATGACTATGATTTTCCATATCCTATCTCAATGTTTTGGGAGAAACAAGAATTGTGCTACTGTGTACATGAAAAGCTGAAGTTTGTGTAGATAAAGGCATTCAAAGGAAATGAACTAGAAGTAGAATTTGTGAAGTACCTAATAGCAAAGGCCACAATGATGAAGAAAGTCACCATATTATGCAATACCTTAACGGAAGATGATGAATATTTGTTGTCACTACCCAAAGCTTCTAACAACTTTCCATCAATTTGAAGGTTAATACAAGTAATATTATGAATTGATACTTTTTTTATGAAAGGGATGTTTATCCTTTAACATTCCTTATTAGGCATGTTTCTTACTTTCTTTGTTTGGTTTATTTCAATAATTTTAATCTCCTACTGATAGAGAGAAACTTGATATGAATAACTTCAGGAAGAAATTTATCGCTTCAATTTAAATGTCACTGAAATGTGAACAATATATTTATAATAATTTGGGGTTTCTCTTTAGTGAAATATTATGCAATGTGATTTTAATATTCTACAGGTGAAAATGAGTCAAGTTAAGATCAACTCGATTTGTTTAGGATCGACTTGAGTCGAGTTTTGAGTTATGTTCAATGCTGAATTATGTTTTCAGTTCGACTTTGGCTCAATTAAATTTTACGAACTTTCGAGCGGGTTACTGAGCTCAAATCTATATCGCTCACTAGCATAATATAGAGAAAATACTGGTGGAATATACATGTACATGTTTGATAAAGTTTGTGAAACCCTTATTATACATATGTCACTCATCAATCATCTCCTCTCATATCCTTAACACTTCCTATACCTCTTGAAGCCCTCCTCCAATGCCCCCTGATTGGATCTCTTACCTTCCTTTCCCTTCAATTTATATTATTTAATTTTTAGAACTCTATATTGTCCTTTTCTCTCCAGACTAATCTTAATCCTTACATCGATAACCAAAACTCTATTTTGGATTGTACGTCAAGCTCTATTAATGTATGAATTTGTAGTATACAAAGAGGAAGGAGCATCTATACTCAACCCTAATTTACAGTCATACACATCTCATTTCTCGATCTTGTATTACTAGTGTACCACCACTTAAAACTTGAAGCTTCTAATTCCGTTACCATTTTCCCAACAACTAAGTTCCTTGTGGGCATATAAAATTGGTCAACCTCATAATCACTGTGTCTACTATTTACATTGATTTACATGTGAGAGTGTGTATATTTCATATTTATAGATGAAACTATTAAATATGACTAAGATATAAATTTCATTTCTGAAGACAAGTTTTATGATTGAACACGTTGAAGTCATTAGATCAGTTTAGCTGACCCCATCTATTGGGAAAAGGGTTTGCTATAATTTGACGAAAACTTACCGTAAATCAAATAATTCAATGGATCAAACTCCTATTGGGTATTGAATTTAATTTTTCTTTTAATACATTGCATGATTTGCTATTCTGTATACTACTACTGAATTTTTTCTTTTAATTCAATGGATCAAACTCCTACTGTATAAGTTTTTAAGATGTTCTGTTAGCCCTTTGATAGTGAGTCAATTAATGATCTTCTTTTTTGCACCAATTTCGAAAAAGATTCAATTCATTATTCTTATTGGCTCTAGTATTTTAAGTTTTGCCTATTTGTTAGACTTAAAGTATTTAGAGATGCTGTATGCTACTGTAGATCTGGCTTTTAAGCTAGAGAGGTTGTCAGCAGACATAGTGTAAAATTATGAAATCCTAGCCTTAGCATAGTACGAACTTCATTGTTTATTGGAGCTCCTCATGTCCAGATTTTCCCAATTATTAGTGGGATCCATATTATCAGGTTCGTTGTTGACTAATCTCTTAGTATCAGAATCAGACTATCAGGTTGAATGTAAAATGGTAACATGTTACCTACACAACTTGTGTATACTAAGTATATATAAGAACTTCTCATATATCTTCAGCTTAGGATATGTGTGATTTGTATATGTAAAAGTTATTATCTCTTGGGTGATCTAATCAATACTAGGCTGGCTCTTGAAAGCTCAAGCTCTGTATTCATACGCTGACTAAGAAAACTGCCTCAAAAAAACTGCAATCTTTTTAAATACTGTTGTAAAATTGAGGGGATGTATGTGTGCACATTCAAAACCTGTACAGTTCTGTGTAATTTATTTTATTTCCATAAACTAATTTTTTGGCTGTCTTACTGCATGGCTTGATTTATGATAGAGCACTAGCGTCGTTCCATCTATATAGCCGACCCCATATAGTGGGATAAAGATTTGGTTATTGTTGTAGTTAATATAGAAATAAAAATGGTTCATATACAGTCCATATGCATGTGTTTTTTTGTTTCTTAGTCAGCGTATGAATCTTGGATATGAATGTCTTCACATTATCATCTCTTCCACTCCATTCCATGAACTTTCACCTTTCCCAAGTAGAGCCTGAATGGAAGCATTAATGAGGGAAAGAAAAGCCTTTTGCTTGCACACGGTCTATATGGTGTCACACTACTCTTTTCCTGAAGTTTAATACCAAAACTGCTAGTTTGTAACAGCCAATATTGTTTAACTAGTTCAAAGTCCTTGAGAATGATTCATTTTATGATTTGGAAAAGAAAAAAAAATTAGGGATGGATAATAATAGTATAGAAAGTTAGTGGCATATCTATGAAATGTAGTTTTATCAATTTTCTGGCTATATATAATTGGATGTAAGTGATGTCTGAACCTTTAAACCAAGAGCATTAGATCAAGCTTAGTGAAACTGTGGAAGTTGCTACAATTTGACTGACATATCTCGTTAATCAAAAAGAAATATTGAAGTTTTTTCATTGGATATGCTCTTCATCTCTCAGTCTTGCTTTTACTTTCAATTGATGAGTATCATACTCAAAGAATTTGACGTAATTGTGATGTGGAATTACTGAAAAAACTTTCATTCTTCATAATAGGGATTATGTTTAGAACTAAATAACTCAACTATAATCTTGTATTTTAATATTCTTAATATTTTGCTTGCTTTCCTTTTGTATATAAAGGCAGTGAGCCTCGTAGCAACATTAAGGTTGCTTGTCTTGTGACCTGTAGGTCATGGATTCAAATCCTTGATACAATCTCTTCGCTTGCGAGAATAAGGTTGTCTACATTTACCCACCCAGACCCACTAGGCAAGAGCCTCGTGCATTGGGCCGCACGTTTTTTTCCTTTTGTATCTAAGATGATGTTCAAAAATCACATATTGTGTTCCCTTGCAGTTCTCCCCAAAGAAGGCTGGGACCCCAAAGAAAAATGAAATTGTGTTCACTGCACCAACAGGAGAGGAGATCAGTAATAGGAAGCAGCTGGAACAGTATCTGAAAGCACACCCTGGTGGTCCAGCTGTATCAGAATTTGATTGGGGGAGTGGTGAGACCCCAAGAAGATCGGCAAGGATCAGTGAAAAAGTCAAGGCAGCTCCTCGACCAGAATGTGAGCCCCTGATGAAACGTGGAAAAAGATCACCAGCTTCGAAAAAAGAAACTTCTGGGGAAGAAAAGGAGGAGGCAAAGGATGTGCAAATGCAAGAAGCTGATGACTCTAAGGATGAGAAAGATACAGCAGAGGAAAAGAATATTGAGAAGGAAAATCAAGATGACAAGAGAGGGGAGGATACAGATGTCAAAGAATCAACTCATTCTGGAGAAGCTAAAGCTGGAGAAAATGTGCAGGTACTGAATGACGAAGGAAAATTGGAGAGTGCTGAGGTTTCTGAGGTTTCTCAAAATAAAGATGAAGAAAAAATTGGGCAACCACAGGAAGAGGCAAACAAAGATGGTGGATCTGGTGAACCACAGAAATCAGAAACAGCGCCTGCTGCTGAGGCTAAGGTTGAATTGGTAGGAGAGAATAAAGAGGAACAAAACAAAAGTACTAATGAATCTGAAGGAGAAATCAAGGAAAAAGAAGGAACAAAAGTGAATAGTGAAGAACATCACAAGGTTGATGAGATAAACAAGAGGACTGAAGCAGAGTTGGCAGTTAACGGTAACCATGGGAGTTGAAGTGGCGAGGCCAAAGCCTGGAACATGGAATAGATTAATAAGTTCTTGGCTTCCTTGCTATCATTCTGACCCCTTTAGATCTGTATGTGAATGACTGTAGTTTTTGTTGATGTTATTTATCTGATTCTTCATTAAATAAATATGTACAATTATATAGTAACCCCTATATGTATCACCTTTCATGCATTGGACAGAGGTATATCCTCTTGTGCCTTTTGTAACATTATGTTGTAAGATACACGTAATGTGAGTGGACCTGTAATCATATGTAAAGCAGTGATCTTAAATAACACTGTTTACTCCTAAACTGTATGTTATATCAGGTCATATCAAGTAATCTATGTTCTGTTTACAGCTATTGGTCCCTGCTGAAGAATAGTCCTATGCAAGTCTCATCTTTTATATGGATTTGGATTATCATTATGTTAAGCACATGATATTGTCTTATTATGAATGTAAGAAATACTTACTACTTTGCATAATTGGTGGACTGTAAGGGTGGTTGTCGCTGATGTATGGTATAGGTGACTGTGGCCGCAACAGTCAGGTGATGGGCAATAGCAGATAGGTGGGTGGCGAAGACATAAGATCCTGCAGTTGAGAAAGTAGTGATGAGAGGTTGAGGATAAAGGTAAGTGTATTTTCAAGATTGCGTGAATGCTTTATTTGCAGTTTGATGCATTGAAGAACTCATTTTAACCATGTATTGGTCTCTTATATGGTAAGTTAGAATGTCATCTAACTAGTACATGTTACTGCAAATTTGTCTATTTGGTCTTACCAAGTAATTTGTGAGACGTTTATACTTGGTTGGTAGGAGGAAACAGGGTTCATAAAAAACGGGGCTTGTACTTTGTTAGGAATAGGATAAACCCCTTATTAAGGCGTGTATGTTAAAAGAAATAAGGCTATAATAAAAGGTAGTTAGAAGTTAGTTAGGCAGCAAAGGTTATAAATAGAAAGTGGGGGAATATTAGTTACTCATTTTTTGAAACGTGAGGAATTGGAGGGAAAAGATAACTGATTGGGGAATCAATTATCCTTGGGAGTTCTTCTCAAAGTGTAATTCAATCACAATATTGAGTTCAAGTTGAATAATATAGAAATTGTTCACGATCATTAAAGATCTTGAAAATCATTCTTTCACTTACTTTCTAAATCTCTTATTCTAAAAATCCAGTTTTAACACTGGTATCAGAGCACCATCCTAGTGCCCTGATTTCACACGCTTCTAAGGAGAACTCTGCGTATGGTTTCCACAAGAGGAATGGCATGAAATGTTGAAGATTGGGTCCAAGAATGAGAGGAGATGAGAAGGGAGAAAGAAGAACAACGAATTCGAAGTGAATTGAATGAGGCAAGAATGAAAAGATTGGAGGAAGCACTAACCCAGCTCACAACCAGGGCTAGGGTTCCTAATTCGCGAGATGAAGGAAGTGAATTTGGGGGTGAACATGAATTTAGGGAAAATCGTGGAAGGGAAAGGTGGAGGAAGCTGGAAATTCTAATTTTTCAAGAGAGGATGCTTTTGGATGGACCCATAGGTTAGAGAGGTATTTCTTGCTGAAGAAGGTAACTGAGAAGGAGAAAATGCAAGCTACATTGATGGCTCTATAAGGCAAAGAACTAAGCTGGTACCAATAGTAGAGCAGGTGCAACCCCATTCTTCTTGGGAGGGGTTCAAGGTGGTTGTGGTTAGAAGGTTCTAGCCTTCTATGGTGCAAAATCCTTTCGAAAAATTATTGGCATTGAAGCAAGTGGGGATAATTGAAGACTATGTGGAGGAATTCGAGAAGCATGTTGGAGCACTCAGGGAGATTGACACATAATTTGTCAAGGGAATCTTCTTAAATGGGCTCAAGGATGAGATCAAAGTTGAGGTAAGGTTGTTTGAACATCCAAGTCTATCTGAGGTAATACACAAATCCCTAATGATTGAGGAAAAGAATGTGATTGTGCAAGGAAAGGTGAACAACAACAACTATGCCAAATCTATCAATTATACTAGATCTAATGTCCCTACTAGATCTGTAACTGTAGAATCTAAACCTTGGGCAGAGAAGAGGTCTGATCAATCTTCTATGGGTAGTGCTTCTATCAATATGAGCAGTTCCCAATCAGGGGATGGTGGTAGGGATAGAGGAGGAGGGTTCAAACACCTCACTGGAGCATAAATGAGGGAGAAAAGAGAAAAAGAGTTGCGCTTCAGGTGTGATGAGCCCTATAATATGGATCATAGATGTAAGAACAAGCATTTAAGAATGCTTTTGATGGAGGAGGATGAGGATGAAGTGGAGGGGGAACTTGAAATACCAATGGAGGCCAATTTGCATTCTTTCAAATTATCACTCTAGGCCATGGCAGGACTAACCACTGCAAATTCTTGGAAGGTTACTGGTTGTGTGAAGGGTGGTGATACTCATTGATTGTGATACTCATTGATTGTAGGGCTTCCCACAATTTCATCTCCTCCAAATTGGTGGATCGGTTGCAACTTGAGGTACAAACTACTCCTACATACATGGTGGAGGTGGGGGATGGATACAAAATTCATTGTCAGGGTAAACACACTCAGTTGAAGCTTGTGTTGCAAGGATTGGAATTAATCCAAGAGTTTTATCTTTTTGAGTTGAAGGGGGTAAATATGGTCCTAGGTTTGGAATGGTTAGCTAGCCTGGGGGAAGCGAGGGCAAATTTTGGCAAATTAGAGTTGACTTTGAAAATGGGAGGAATAGTCCACAAGATTAGAGGAGATTCAGCTCTAACCAAGACTCAACTCCCTCTAGGAGCATTCATGCAGGTGTTGAGGGAAGAGGGTGAAGGGTTATTACTGCATTACGATGATCCAGACCCCTGGTCCTTCTACTTGTATTCTAGCAAGGGTGGAGGCTGTGTTGCAACTTTTTGAGGAAGTATTTGTAGACCCAGAAGACCTTCCTCCAAGGAGAAAGCAAGACCATGCCATCTACCTAAAGGCAGGAGCCAACATATCTAATCTAAGATCCTACAAGTATCCTCGTTACCAAAAGACTAAAATTGAGAAATTGGTGATAGAGATGCTGCAAGCAGGGATGATTAGACCTAGCATAAGTCCATATTCTAGTCCCGTTATCTTGGTTAAGAAGAAGGGTGGATGTTGGAGATTCTGTGTGGACTATAGAGCACTCAACAAGGTAACTATCCCTAACAAATTTCTCATTCCTATCATAGAAGAATTGTTATATGAGTTAGGAGGAGCTCAAATTTTTTCTAAGCTGGATCTTAAATCTGAATACCACCAAATTAGGATGAGAGACCAAGACATTGAGAAAACTGTTTTTAGAACTCATGAAAGGCATTGAGTTTGTGGTTATGCCATTTGGGCTAACCAATGCACCTTCTACTTCTACTTTCCAAGCATTGAGGAGTGAAGTGTTGAAACCATTTCTTAAAAAGTTTATCTTAGTCTTTTTTTTATGATATCTTGGTGTTTAGTACGGATATGGGAACACATGAATAGCATTTGAAGTTGGTATTAAAGGTGATGCAAGATCATGCTTTAAGAGCTAACAGAAAATAGTGCACTGTTGCTCAAGCTAGGCTGAAATATTTGGGTCATGTAATTTCTAGTCAAGAGGTAGAAGTTGGCAAAACAAAGGTAGCCCCCATGTGCTCTTGGTCCAGACCCAAGGATATAAAGAGTTTGAGAGGGTTCTTGGGACTTACTGATTATTACAGGAGATTTGTGAGGGATTATGGCAAGATAGCCAAACCCCTCAGTGATATATTGAAGAAGGATGAGTTCTTATGGACTGAGAAGGCTATAGAAGCTTTGAAATCAGCCATGGTTCAACTTCCCTTACTAGCAGTCCCTGACTTCACCCAAACATTTGTAGTAGAAACAGATACATCTAGCAGGGGATAGGAGCAGTCTTAATGCAAGGGGGCAAGCCTCTGACTTTTTGGAGTCAAAGGTTATCTCCAAGGGCTTAACAAAAATCAGTTTGTGAAAGGAAATTCATGGTTGTAGTTCAGGTTGTGCAGAGGTGAAGACACTACTTATTAGGAAGGCATTTTATCATCAGGATTGATTAGAGAAGCCTCAAGTTCCTAACTTATCAGAAACTTTTCACAGAAGAGCAGTTCAGGTGGGTTGTGAAATTGATTAGGATGGATTTTGAGATCCGGTTCAAACTAGACAAAGAAAATTCTTTAGAGAAGGGAGATGTATGCAACTCTATCTTTGTTTTCCATACCTGAAAAGGAGGAGTGGACCAAGGAAGTAAAAATAGATCCTAGATGGAAGCAGGTAATTCAGGATCTACTGATGTCACCAAACAACCATGAGGGGTATGAGTTCAGATGAGGGTTATTGCTACACAAGGGAAGATTAGTACTAGCCAAAAAGGACAGCCAGTTGTGTTTTTTGGGTAGGAAAGAAGAGTCACATTAAGAAGTTTGTGGAAGAATGTGATGTTTGTCAAAGGAACAAACATTCTACCTTGACTCTAGGGGGTCTATTGCAACCTTTGCCTATTCCTACAAAGGTGTGGATGGACATGTCAATGGATTTCATTGGAGGGTGCCAAGAGTTCAAGGGAAGGACGCTATATTTGTAGTGGTGGATAGGTTGACTAAGTATGCACATATTTTTTTGCCTTAGGCCACCCTTATTCTGCTAAGGAGGTGGCTGCTTTGTTTGTGGATGAGGTTACTTTCTAAATCTCTTCTAAAATTCCAGTTCTAACATACTTATTGCATTAACTGATGGACCAAAACCACAATTACATTATCTTTCAACAAGTTGAAAGTTCTTTCCTTTCCCATGTTTGGTGAACAAAAACAAAAACCATCTCATTAAATAATGTCACCAAAACTGAAAATTTAAATGAGACTGTTGATGAAGTGGTGCAAGATAAGTCCGAGAAGAGACTGCTCCAAGACACCAGTTATGTACCGGGCGAGGAAAATTAATAGAATTCTCTATTGATGGATGAAATGAACTGATATGTCTTGTAGATTATTCCCCTCAAAGCCCCTTAAGTTGTATAGCCAGGCCTGTCAAGGATGTCCACTTCTCAAATGCACTGGCCGAAGACACGAAGGCAAGCTTGGAGGATTCAATGTCTTTCTTAGAAACTGCGGAAAAAAAGAACAAGAAAGTGTCAGCATGTCCTCGTAAAAGTTTCAATGAATATTTCAGAAGAGTCTATTTCATAGTTACTAGCAATCTGGTATGAGTTCGAGTATGCAGTTCATTATAATACGCGGATATATCATTACTACAAGATTACTTTAAAGTGAACCTACAATGTAACACACAGGCTGTTTTCCTTTGAACATGTATAGAGCAGAAGAATAATTTCTATTTTCGTGATGCAGATTCATAGTAGGATACATGCAACACACCTGATGAAATCAACGAAGCTAGTGAGGAATTGAATGTGTCCACCTCAGTCTTCTCTTCAGGACTGGAGCTCAGCTGTTAAAATGTTACCCGAAAACACAGTTGCCTAAATCTTCAGAGGCAGTTAAAGAATGATTAAAATTAAGGAAAACTGGAACAAAATCTATCAAGCTAAATGTTTAAACTTTCAAATAGAAGTTGACGAGTATGCTCTGATCCTTAGTGTATCTCCTAATGGAGGTAATCAGTTAGAAATTTGTTAAAGTAATGTTTCTTTCAATCTTGATGCCTGAAATAGAAAATGAAGGGAACAATTTTCCCTGTCCTGAAAATTAAGAATCTGAAGCTGCAATGAGAATATAGATATTAAGGGAATAAACTTCTCACAGTTACGTGATTAAGAGGGAAATTAGATTACTCTATCGCCGCAGATACAAGATTTGTAATAATTTCTAGTATGCGGTATGCAATTCGTCACTTCTTGACATTAAGATCTCAAGGCCTGTGGCACATGAATTCTTAAACAGGAATTAGCTCGAAGTTCATAGAGCTTCAAAGCAAACCTGGTAACAGAGTAACTATGGATATTACCATAATTTAGAACTGATTTTTTCATATCAGAAATTTAAGATGAAATATTTAACAACATTATTTCAAATGAATCAGTCATTTCACTATTTCAGGAACCCCACTTACCTTATCAAAGGCTATATTAGCTTTTTTAACCCAGTCTGTATCAGTGCCTTCCCCAAGGACAGAACCAGCAGCAGATAAATCATTGTTTTCAATTGCTTGACCAACTTCGCTTAGCTTGTACACCAGTTGTTGAAGATATCCTGCTTACAAGTATCACTTTTTCAGCACGAAAGTCACATCAGGAACAAGGCCTAGCCAAACGCATCTTCTAAGGGTCTGTTTGTAAGTTGAGTTTTGGAGGGGAAGAAATGGAAGGGAATGCTTTAGAGCCATCTTAGAAGTGTATTACATGGTTCTCAAGTCTTCCCCAAAAAACCGAACTCGCAAACAAACCCTGAGAGAAAATGCCTAAATAAAAATCAATAGCAAGGAATACAAATAGTTGAAAGTGAAGCGAGTTAAATCCCCTAATTCTGGAGACTGCCATGATTGGCAGGGGAAAAATGATCCAAGTTAGTGTGATATGACGTCTTCGAATCTTTACTGTACTACATTATTGTTATTTACTTATACTGAGAGCAATACAAGCCTGACAGATACGAATGTCATCAAGTTAATTGTTTGTAATATCAAACATTGTTCAATTTTTTATGCTTGAAAATAATATTCACAGTACAATGTACACCAGGAGAACATGGAATGTCAAAAAATCAATTCAAGTTTGAAATATGTGAAAGAAACATGTAAATAATTGAATATCAGATTTGACACAAAACCAACAGTAGTACAAACAAACTTTATGAGGAAAATTTGTTGACTCTAAACCATCAAGATATGTGATGCAGTAACAGAACAGTAACAACAGAGAACAATGTATATTGGTGACAGAAAAGAGTGTAAGAACAGAATATTATGAAATGGCAGAGTATTAAGCAGAATGAATGGTAAACAGATGTATATTTTCTATTGATGAGGGCTGGTTTACACTTATGAAAGCAAGGTAAAATATTGATAGACTCAGCTATCAATCCATAGAGGTATCACTCTATTTCTCTTTCCTATAAGAGATTTCTTAATGCTCTTCTCTCCCCTCTCTTTGTGTTAATATAACAGAATCTGCCTTCTCCTTTGCCACCTCAGCTTTCCTCCCACGTTTCCTTACATAGACCCTCCAAATCTTGGGTTTCTTACCAACCTCAAGGCCCACCTCTCCACCTACGTTTCTATCAATTGCACCCTCCTGAAGTTCAGCCTTGTCCTCAAGGTTAAAATCTGGAAATTGTCCTTGTAGGACAGAATTATCCTCCCAAGTAACATCCTCAACGGATTTGTTCTTCCACTGAATGAGACTTTGAGGAACTGAGACGCCTTCATGGATAATCCACCGTGTCCCAACCAACTTCTCAGGATACACATCATGAATTGGATCAACACCCAGCTCTTTAGGAAGATCACCATGCACTTGATAATCACCAATGGCTTTCTTAAGCAAAGAGACATGGAAAACAGGGTATACCTTAGAATTTTCTGGTAAATGCAATTTGTATGCGACTTCTCCTCGTTTCGCAATAATCTGAAATGGGCCATAAAACCTTGCGGCTAACTTTTGATTGATCCTTCGCATCACGGATTGTTGACGATGAGGTCTAAGTTTAAGGAAAACCCATTCGCCAATCTCAAACTTCACATCACGGCGCTTCTTATCCGCGTACTTGGTCATTTGTTGTTGAGCCCGTAACAAGTGCAGTTTGAGTTGGTTTAACGCTTCATCACGTTCACCTAACTCCACAGCCACGGCTGCCACTTTAGTTTCATTGCTTAAGAACCGCAGGATATTGGGTGGAGGTTGTCCATACACCACTTCAAAAGGTGTTTTACCAATAAAAACATGAAATGTGGTATTATACCAAAATTCTGCCCATGGAATCCAATATGACCAAGTTTTGGGTTGATCGGATGCAAAACAACGAAGGTAGCCTTCCAAACATCTATTAATCACTTCCGTTTGGCCATCAGTTTCTGGGTGATATGCGGAACTCATCTTCAATTGCGTCCCCTGCATTTTGAATAATTCCATCCAGAAATGGCTAACAAATAAAGGATCTCTATCACTGATCAACGTCATAGGAATGCCGTGCAACCTCACTATTTCTTTGACAAACAATTCAGCCACGGTCTTTGCGGTATACGGGTGTTTCAACAATAAAAAGTGGCTGTATTTAGAGAGCCTGTCCACAACTACCAAGACTGCATCAAACCCCTTAGATTTTGGAAGACCCGTGATGAAGTCTAAAGAAACATCCTCCCATATGGCATTAGGAATCGGAAGAGGTTGAAGTAAGCCGCCAGGAGTTGTAGCCGCATATTTTTGTCGTTGACAGATATCACAAGCTCTCACATAATCACGAATCACTTTTTGCATACCGGGCCAATACAGATTTGCAGCAATCCGTCTATATGTTCGGAGGAAACCCGAGTGGCCTCCCATAGGTGTGGCATGAAACTCTTTCAAAAGTAAAGGAATAGCAAGAGATTTAGGAGATATTACCAAACGCCCTTGGTAGAACAAGGTGCCTTGTTGAACCGTGTACCCTTTTTTTACCGTCGGGTTTACTTTCAACTCCTCTATTATTTTCTGAATTGCCGCATCACCTCTGACTTCCTCCAATAATTTTTCTGCATCAATCCACGTGGGATAAGAAACCATAGTAGTCAATTCTACCTCATCATAACATCTGGACAGTGCATCGGCAGCTTTATTTTCCTGTCCTGGTTTATATTTGACCTCAAACTGGTATCCCAAAAGCTTCGCCAACCAACACTGCTGATCTGGTGAAGAAACCCGTTGCTGCAAAAAATATTTTAGACTCTTGTGATCCGTATAAACTACAAATGACCTCCCCAAAAGTAGTGTCTCCAATGCTGAATAGCAAGAACCAAGGCCATTAATTCTTTCTCATATACTGACTTAGCCAAGTTCCCAACCGACAGTGCTTTGCTGAAATAAGCAATGGGTCGTTTTTGCTGCATAAGCACAGCACCTAGGCCCCTCCCTGCTGCATCGCATTCTACTTCAAAAGGCAATGTAAAATCGGGCAACATTAATACGGGTGAAGTTGTCATTAAAGTCTTCAACTTGTTGAAGGCTTCCAATGCAGAAGGACCCCACATAAAGTTGTTCTTCTTTGTCAACTCAGTTAATGGCTTGGCAATTTTACCATAGTCACGAATGAACTTTCCGTAGTACCCCGTGAGACCAAGAAATCCATGAACTCCCTTGACGGACTTGGGTTCTGGCCAGTCTATCACACACCTCACCTTTTCTGGATCCACAGCCACTCCACTCCCTGATATTACGTGGCCCAAGTAATCAACACTTTTACACCCAAATTTGCATTTAGCTTTGTTTGCCACAAAACAATGTTCCTGCAACACCGCCAACACTTGACTTAAATGGTTTAAATGTTCCTCCTCATTTTTGCTATACACCAAGATGTCGTCAAAGAACACCAAAACGAAACTTCGAAGGAAAGGTCGAAACACTCCATTCATAGTTGCCTGAAAAGTTGCCGGGGCATTCATCAATCCAAACGGCATGACTAAGTATTCATAATGCCCATTATGTGTACGGAAAGCTGTCTTGTGCACATCAGCCTCATGAACACGAATCTGATGGTACCCAGATCTCAGGTCAATCTTAGAAAAAATAGTTGACCCAAATAGTTCATCCAACAACTCATCCACAATTGGAATAGGGTACTTATCTGGAATAGTGGCTTTGTTTAGAGCCCTGTAATCCACACACATACGCCAAGAGCCATCCTTTTTTTTAACTAAAATCACCGGACTAGAAAAAGCACTCATGCTTGGTCGAATCACCCCTGCATCTAATAACTCTTGAACCTGTCTCTCAATCTCATCCTTCTGATAATGTGGATATCTGTATGGCCTCACATTAACTGGTCCAGTACGCGCCACTAACTGAATGTAATGCATCTGTTTTCTTTCTGGCGGTAGGCTTATGCGTTCCTGAAACACTGTTGGGAAATGCTGCAACAACCGAATAACCCCTTGCTGCTCTTCTTCACTAACTACATTGTCCTCATGCTTCCTTTGTGACCACCACCAATCATGTTTAGTTGTGCTCCCCTCAAGAAATGAATTCAAGAAACCATGCTTCCCGATACAACTTCCTTGACTTTGTAATTTCACCTCTGCCCCATCATACCAAAACTGCATAGTGAGCCGTTTCCAATCCATCACTACCTTCCCTAGTATACTCAACCAGGACACCCCCAAAACAACATCCAAACTGCCTAACTCCAGCACTAAAGCATCAACTTCGAACATCTGGGATCCCAATTTGATTTGGATCCCTTTACATATTCCTTTAGAGAGAATTTTATGGCCATCCCCGAGCTTGATGTTCCTTGCTGTCATAGGTGTAATTTGAAGCCCTAATGCCACGGTGATTGCTGGAGAGATGAAATTGTGGCTAGCTCCACTATCAATCAACACCATCACTTCGATACCTGCTACCTGACCCTGGCGGTAGGCTTATGCGTTCCCGAAACACTATTGGGAATTGCTGCAACAACCGAATAACCCCTTGCTGCTCTTCTTCACTAACTACATTGTCCTCATGCTTCCTTTGTGACCACCACCAATCATGTTTAGTTGTGCTCCCCTCAAGAAATGAATTCAAGAAACCATGCTTCCCGATACAACTTCCTTGACTTTGTAATTTCACCTCTGCCCCATCATACCAAAACTGCATAGTGAGCCGTTTCCAATCCATCACTACCTTCCCCAGTGTACTCAACCAGGACACCCCCAAAACAACATCCAAACCGCCTAACTCCAGCACTAAAGCATCAACTTCGAACATCTGGGATCCCAATTTGATTTGGACCCCTTTACATATTCCTTTAGAGAGAATTTTATGGCCATCCCCGAGCTTGATGTTCCTTGCTGTCATAGGTGTAATTTGAAGCCCTAATGCCACGGTGATTGCTGGAGAGATGAAATTGTGGCTAGCTCCACTATCAATCAACACCATCACTTCGATACCTGCTACCTGACCCTCAAGTTTCATGGTATGACATTCTCCCAAGCTACCCATCACGCCAATCACCTTGCATTCTGCTTCAACTTCCTCATCTTCGTCATTCTCATGTGCTTCGAGTGCAATAATCTCACCATCATCCTCAACACCTTCTCCTTCACCCAGAATGAGCAACCGAAGAGAGTGTTCTGGACATTTGTGTTGGGTTGGATGATACTTTCCCCCACACTTGAAGCAAAGCCCCTTTGCCCTCCTCTCCATCACTTCTTCATAAGATAAGCTCTTGGTACCCTTCCATCTCTCCACTGCATTGTTTTGTCGTTCTGATTCTCCTTTTCTCGCCGTCGACATCATGGAAGGAGAAGAAGAGTGACTCGGATTCGTAGAACCCGTTCTGGAACCCACAAAAGATGTCGGGTTACTCCAACCCGGTTGAGCAAAACGGGTTTTTTGATTGGGAGCCCCTCCCCCACTTCTATTAAACAGATTGGGCCCAATCCACTCATTTCGGCCCATCATTTTTTTTCTTCCATGGCTCCTTTCTTCTTCATCATCTTCCTCCCTTAACTCACCTTCTATGTCTTTTGCCATTCTCATCATTTCCAGACGCGATTTAGGGTTTAATGTGTGAATTCTCCTTCGAATTTGGGGTTTCAAACCACTCATGAAGTATCCCAAATATTGTTTCTCAGGTAAACGTCCCACCTGGGATGACAATTCAAATGCCTCCACAAACTCCTCTACACTCCCTGTTTGTCGCAGGGTTGATAACTCCTCGAAAGAATTTTCTAATCGCCTCCCTCCATAACGAGCAATGAGAGCTTTCTTCAATTTTTCCCATGAGAGAGCATCCTCGGTCTCCAACAGCAAATTGAACCAATGTATTGTGTTTCCTTCCATACTCACCCTCGCCAATTTCAATCGCATTGCCTCCGGTGTGTTTTGCACGTCAAAATAGATCTCAGCGCGGGTAATCCACCCTACTGGATCGTCCCCTTCGAATGCCGGCAACTTCACCTTTTTCCCCGAAAGTCGAGATTCGCCGTTTGTATTATCGCCGGACGAATTTTCAGCCTCCATGTCCCGACTTTTCTGACCGAATTGCTGACTCAACTCAGCAAGAACCAAACTCTGCGTTTGCATTTGAGCCACTAAAGTTTGAAGAGTGGTTCGGACTTCCCCCATTTGTTCTTCTAATGCCTCAACCCTATCTGACATCTTCGGTGGCATCTACTGTGTTCCTTTCCTCCTTCGCCTCTGGATCCGGCAGGTCGGACCAATTGATGCAGTAACAGAACAGTAACAACAGAGAACAATGTATATTGGTGACAGAAAAGAGTGTAAGAACAGAATATTATGAAATGGCAGAGTATTAAGCAGAATGAATGGTAAACAGATGTATATTTTCTATTGATGAGGGCTGGTTTACACTTATGAAAGCAAGGTAAAATATTGATAGACTCAGCTATCAATCCATAGAGGTATCACTCTATTTCTCTTTCCTATAACAGATTTCTTAATGCTCTTCTCTCCCCTCTCTTTGTGTTAATATAACAGAATCTGCCTTCTCCTTTGCCACCTCAGCTTTCCTCCCACGTTTCCTTACATAGACCCTCCAAATCTTGGGTTTCTTACCAACCTCAAGGCCCACCTCTCCACCTACGTTTCTATCAATATGTGTGACCAAGGAGCATTCTAGATGCAAACCCTCAAATTTGTGATTCTAAATTTATATGCATTTTTGTGAGCTAAACTAGTTAACATAACGAAATAAAATCATAATAGGACAAACAAATTATGCATAGTGGCAATCCTTAGGTGAAGATGTGAGAAGACTTCTGCATTCCCCAAAGGCAACAATGAAGTACTAGGTTTTAAGCTACAGCCTACAAGTGCAAATGTGGCTTCAATATTGTGATTTTAGTCAATGTTTTAAATTTGGGTTTGCGATCACTACAAACGCCCATATGTCAAGGCTTTTGGAGTCACCGAAACCATATCATGCCGCAATTGTGGTCACATCCTCCGTAATTGTCCAAAACATATAGATTTTGAAACTTTTCGAAACCAAAACAACTATTTAAAACCATGATTTTGATAGTCATGCAAACCCACCACCATCATCATTGGAACAATAACAACTACATTTTCACGCAATTATGGTAAATGCAATGTAGGGTTGTTGCTTAGTAACCATGACCTCACATGAGTTCAAATCTTGGGAACAATCTCTCTGCTTGCAGAGATAAGGTTGCCTACTCTCCCTAGACCCCACTAAATAGGAGACTTGTGTAGTGAGATGCCTTTTTTATGGTAAATGCAACTTAACCCGCAATCACGCAGTTGCAGTTTAAAACAATATTGTAGTCAAAAGCAAAAAAAAAAATTAACATTTTGGACCTGTTTCTATCTTGGATGAATTGATCAAACTTTCCCTCTCAAGTCTCTGCTTTCTGTCCCTCTTCACTTTTTCCAAGAGCTCTATATCATCATCTGCCTCAAGTATTGCTGCATTTGCATCAAACAAGTTCTTACCAGCCAATGAAAACAAAAATGTGGTAAGAAAGCATCTTTTTGTTATAATTGGAAGATTAAGTGCTTCTTGGTTATCTTTTTTGCAATTGCAAAGACTTGATTCTCTCTTTTTCACAGTGCTTTTGATGGGGTGGTAGTAAAAATATGTTGGTTTTGTTAATGATGAAGATTGTAGTGTGAATGGGTTTGAAGTTGAGAGAAAATTTGTTGCCATTTCTGTTTCCTTTTTCTTCTTCCTAATTTTTTTTTTTATTTTCTTTTGTTTTGTTTTCCTTATTTTCAGACATTTTGTGTAGAAAAATTCAAAAGATGTGGTAATTTGGAACTTTTGAGGATAAGGTCGCTGGATTTCTGTAATCTGATCTGGTCATTTTTCTGAGGGGCATTGTCGTCATATTGAAAAGGTAACTGGATATCCATTAGAACAACTTGGATGTAGGATCATAGGTGTAAAATCCTATCACTCGGTTCGGTTCGACCCAAGTATGATTGGGCTCTACAGCATCTAGATTCATCGGATTCTATTAATATCTAGGGTTTGATAATATATAAATATAATATCGCTCAACCTATCCTATGGTTATTGATAATTGAATGAATATCTTCTGTCCCAAAAAATATATTACTTCATATGTTTATAGTTATAATTGGTCAAAAAAAATTAATTATTGAATTTTTAAACCAATCAAATGCAATGAAACATGAAATGACACAAATTTATGGGAGAGAAGATATGATCTAGAATACATATATATTTTATTGCAAGAACCTATCTAATATTATAAAATCATATTTTTAAGTATTTTTAATTTTGTTTTTTGTAGTTATTTAAGATATGGTCTATTATTAGCTCACCTTGCCCATTTACCTTTCTAATTTACAATTCCAGTCTTCTTTCTATTCATGTCAAACCTTTATTTTTATGTAATTTAATTTTTTTCAACCTTTAAATTTTATAATCTTCAATTCCAGTTCTCTAATTTCAGTCCTTTACATTTCCACTCCTTTAAATTCCTGTTAAGCCTTTATTTTCAAGTCTTTAAATTTAAGTTTTCGTCTAAATTTATGTCCAAACCTTGCTAGCAAGTCCAAGTTTTTATTTCCAAATTTAAACAAATTATGTGTTGAAAATAATTACCATATAAACTTGCAAACCCACACGATCAAATATTATGTAAAAGACACAAGTTTAAGAAGGTAATTTTTCACCACCATCAAATAAAATCATCTACACCACTGACTGAATCATATTATTAAAAATAATCACTAACTCTAAAACTTGCATGAAAGGACAAAAATAAATATCCTAGAATTTTCAAACACGGTACAAAAATTGCCAAAACAAACCTCACCTCTCTGCAAAAGCAGCAGAATAAGAAGGAAAAAAAAACAGTAAAAAAAACTTAAAATAGGCAAGCCATTACGAAAATGAATGCTTTCCCAAATACCAAAATAAAGTGAAGAAATGATTTTCCTTCCCACGTGTTAGCAAGTACGCAATAACACAATACACTTTAATAATTATATAAACTGTTTAATAAATTGACTAACCTATCTATAAGTCCAAAATATATTAATGAAGTGTAACGGTTCAATGGGTCAACCGACATATGAATATCAGAACCTGAAAGTACCAAAACCAGCTCATGAAGGCTAAAGATATATCTAAAAGGTAACTTACAAGATTGGCTTACACGATAGGAGGATCACAAGCCATGATATCATTGGACCATCCTTCGGCATAAGGTAAGCTTGTCCCACTTCGTATGAATAGAGGAGGTCATTTACATGTGAATTATCTCTAGTTTATCATCTCTCTGCTCTCTAGTTTCCTCTTGCCCTTTATAAATATCCGCTTGAACGTCAGAGTTTCTTTTTTGAAACTGACCTAGGGCAGTTCAAGACCAGTTTTCAGTCAAGTTCCACAATATTAAAGAAATAGAATGAAGAAACATAGAAAGGAGATAGAAAACAGAAAGAATGAGAGAGAATGAGAGAGAGATTGGAAAGAATGAAATTCTGTTATTCATCAAAAGTGTTCCTACAACTGTCAAGTTTGGTATTTAACCAAACTGATTTTACAACAAACTTTCCCGCCAACTACCTAACCCATTATTCATTTAATAATACAATTATTCATATCAAATCCCCCCTCCCCCCCTTAAAATCCTCATGTTCCTCAAGGAGCAACAGAAACATCAAAGGAATGACATTATTGTTTCAATTTGTAAAGAAGCTCCTAAGTGGCCTCCTCCTCACTTTCACCTTTCCATTGGACCAATACTTTAGTGACAGCTCGATGGTGATGTTGACTGAACCGTCTCTTCAAGATCTTGCAAGGCTCTTTAGGATCATCAAGATTACCCTAATCATTAGGTAAAGCGTGTTGTGGGATAGAACCATCGGGGCAAGGTTTCAATAATGAAACATGGAATGTGGGATGTATCTTTGAAGAAGATGGCAAATTCGGTGAGTATGCCACTACTCCTACTCGATGTACAACCCGATAAGTTCCATAGAAACGAGGAGATAACTTCTCTGGAGACCTGTGTGTTGTAGAAGATTGCCTATAGGGTTGAAGCTTAAGAAAAATCCAATCCCTTCTTTAAAATCACGATCAGATTTGTGCTTGTCAGCCAACCTTTTCATCCTTGCTTGAGCTCGAGTCAAACTACTCTTCAACTTGCTGATCATCTCTTCCCTTACAATGAAACTCCTATCCACAGCCTCCACCAATGTGCTTTGAGGGCAGTAAAGAACGTGTAAGGGAGGAGGTTGGCCATAAACAACCTCATAAGGGGTGGCTTGAATAGCTGCATGATAAGTAGTGTTATACCCCTTAATAAATCTTGTATAGTACCTAGTGAGACCCAAAAATCCTCTAAGTTGTTTGATTGTTTGAGGGATTGGCCACTCTTGTATTGCTTTGATCTTTGATGGATCACTAGATACCCCCGAGCCAGTGATGAAGTGCCCCAAGTATTCAATTCTATCAGTAAAAAACACATTTATTCCTCTTAACATAGAAAGAATTAGCCCTGAAGATAGAAAAAACCTCCTTAAGATGATGCACATGAGTAGTCAAAGAACCATTGTAAACCAGGATGTCATCAAAGAATATAAGTAAACACTTCCTCAATAGAGTGGCAAAAATAATGTTCATAGTTCCCTGAAAAGTTGCAGGGGCACTAGACAGTTCAAAAGGCATCACCACATACTCATAATGGTTTGAATGAGTTTGGAAAGCTGTCTTGGGCACATCTTTAGGTCTCATACTGATTTGATGATACCAAGCCCTCAATTCCAACTTGGAAAATTTTTTAGCTTCCCCTAATTCTTCTATTAAGGGAATTGGAAGTTTGGCCTTCATAGTCATATCATTTACCCTCCTATAGTCCACACACATTCTTCAGCTCCCATCATTCTTTTTGACCAATACTACAAGGGATGCAAAAGGAGAAGAACTAGGCTGAATAACCCCCGCCAATGGTAATTCCTTGACCATTTTATCAATGACATCCTTTTGAGCTGGAGGATATCTATATGGTGTAATAATGTGAATTTTCTGTATATGTTTTATTAATTATTTATTTTACCAACGATTAATTTTAGAAATTAATCGGTATTGATTTAGGCTAAACCATAGTTGAGTGTTAGTCTTGTTTTATGATTTTCTATTTTTTTTGGTAAAGTTTAGTAATTTTCTGAGACGAAATGTTTTTGAGTTGTTGTCGGGCCCAAATTCGGCCCAATAACGTGTTTTTGAGTTTTGTAACTCGGAATCGAATTCCCATTGCGCCATTGGCTTAAAAATATTATTTTGAGTTACGATAGACATCAAGTTCGTCCAGAAGACATTTCTAAATAATTTTCATTCCGAATTTCGTGTTTCGAAGTTTTAACCATAAATAGAAATCGGGAGATTTTTAATATCCGAAAGAGTATTAGCCGATAATAATCGGGCATGATTTAATTGAGAATGTCTTGCTGAAAAGGTCACATCACTTTCATCTTACACAAACTACTTTTTGAAAAACCTTTGACTTTTTTCCTCCCCAAATCAGATTTCTCTCTTTAAGGAGCCAAATCCTAACTAAGAGAATACCTTTGGCATTTTACACTCTTTCTTCACTTTGCATTTTCTAAAGAACTCTCAAGGTAGTTCTTCATAGTTCTTCATTTTGGTTTCTTCATATCTCAAGATCTAACCATTAGATGTTTATGAAATTTTAGTATGATGTTTATATGTATGTTATGAACATTTTCAACCGTTGAAATTGAAAGTGAAAATTGTCAAGTAAAGCACTATTGGAGTTTGCCTATGTTTTGACGAAGACAAGAACTTAATGAAAGCTTGAAGATGATTCAAAAAATTAACATGCCATGGACTCAAGGGTTTTATATCTAGACTAGGTTATTTAATAGAGTTGTTTTTAGAAGTCTAAGATGTGTGCCTTAGATATTGAGTCTAGGTTAGGTAAACCTAGATGCAATTCTCACAAGTCTTAAAAGTAATCACTTCATTTATATGAGACATTCCATCTAGATCATTATGTGTTCATGCATCAATCAGACATGTTACTTGTGCATCTTAGGCATAATATATTGGTAAAACATGTATAGTTGATAAGCATGACATATAGGTTGTTTACCATTTAATCATTTAGCTGAAAATGTGCTAGTTAATCGATTATGAGATGTGTTAATCGATTAACGTGATTACAGTTCCAATAGATAACTGAAAACCATAAAACAGTTATTCCCAACAACCCGTTAACTGATTAAATGGGTTTTCTATAAAGACTGTAAATTCAAAACATGTACCATATAATATCATTCATTTTTAGAAATTCCTAGGTGTATATTTTCGTGCTTAATTGTGTCATATAGGCAGAGTGAAATGCATTGTGAGATAAAGAGAGATAATATCATGCTTAGGCTTTGATTGTCATCATATTGCATGTCGTTTATATGTTAAACATTCATATCTTTACTTGCATGTTTTCTTGCATTTCTTTATGAGAATTTTAGGATAGAAATTCTGTGTTTCTGCATTTTCATGAACTCATACCTAATCATATTATCTTGTGAGTTTTGTACACGAGTTTTAGTTGAATTTTTCATTGTAATATTTTGAGCAGAGGTGTGTTTTATAAAACTCAGTTTTGTGTACTATTTTGTATTAAGGGAATTTGTCTCTTGGTGTCTTATCACCTAAGAGATTTGGCGTGTCTTCACCAAGACTTAGATGTCTTGAGTTTAGAACGAGTTCTTGGCTGGGGCTAGATCATGGCAATAAACATAAAGAAGATAAAGAGAGAAAGAACAGTGCAAAAAGGATTTTTATCCTGGTTCGTTTGCGGTCTACTGTAAACTATATCCAGGCCTCCCCTTCTGGATCAGAGAGATTTTATTTCTTCACAATATTGAATAAAGGATACAAATACCAATTGAATTACAAGCACATAGGACGCTCCCTTCTTGAAATCTAGGATCTCTAAAACTTGGTTTGACTCTACCCTTCGCCTCTTGAGAAAACCTTTCTCGCGAACTAGCCCCATCCAAGATTCTTATCCTCAAATCAAGACCTCCTAGCCTTGGTGAAGAACTTCAATCTCTATGGTGATCACACACCAAGAGACAAATCCAGACTACACAAAATCACGTTAAACAACAAGGTATACTAAGCACAATAATGCTTAAAATATTACAAGATAAAGACTCAAAGATTAACCCTTTTACTAATCACTTAAGTCATCAATATCAGAATGAGTTAATCAATATCAATATACAAATGATTTCTCTCTATCAAAATCTAATGCATGATCATGTGAGCAAAATAAGAATGGATACGAAATTATGCAAAAACAGAAAGCATATTACAACAATTAAAACAACATAATCTCTCTTCTCACACATGCAACTCTCTTGCAAAAACACAGTAAAATACGTATGCAAAATGCTCTCTAAACAGCCATATAAAATAGAATGCAATGCTATGGGTTTCTGAGTGATACCTTGTATTTATAGCAGGGAGAATAAATGGTTTCATTCGTTGTAAAAACAGTTAAACAGTTAAGCAGTTAAAACAGCTTAAACAGATTTCAGTTAAAACACATAACAGACTAGTTAATCGATTAAGGCTTCCATTTAATTGATTAACGGGACAACAAAATGACACAAAATTCAGTTAAAACAGAAAATACATATTCAACAAAAAAGCAGTTAGGTTAATCGATTAAGTTACCACGTTAATCGATTAACTAGAGCATTTATGCATGTGTTTCAAATGGTAAACTTCTCATATGTTATGCACAATATATATACATGCTTTACCAATTATATTATGCATAATATGCATATATAACATGTATGATAGATGCATGAACATACAATTAACTAGATGATGCATCTCATTAATATGATAGTTCAATTAAGATGGCTTAAGAGACTAGCATCTAGGTTTACCTAACCTATACTCAGTTACTACGGCACACATCCCAGACTACTTAGATTGTAGACTCAATTTATATCCTAGTCTAGACATGACCAAATGAGCATAAGGCCTATTGATTGTTGAGCCATCTTCAAGCTTTGTTAAAACCTTGTCTTCATCAAAATATAGGCAAAGACATGCTAGTGCTATTCTTGACACTTTGCACTTTCAATCTTTAGTGGAAAAATCCCTTGTGCTACAAGAGTACTAGACGTAGCCTTCAGTGGACAAGAAGGTGAACTAGTATGAATATCCTTGTGTATTCTCTTCTCCCTTATCTCTTTGATTTTTACTTGTTAATTTTCTGCATATACTTTTTGCTGCACATTAACTCTTGATTTTGCAGAAAAAGTGACCATAATTTTAAGTCAACTAATTCACCCCATCTCTTAGTTGCAATCTCATTCTTACAATTGGCACAAGAGATATTTTTGAGTAAATTATTCTCAAATCTGATCCTATATCAAAGATGGCCTCGAGATCATTCATAGGTGAAGGTTCCAACATCAACCGCCCTCCAAGTTAGAGAGTGCTATGACTTTTGGAAAATCAGAACGAGGATCTTAATAGAATCTCAAGACTTGGACATATGGAATGCAATTGAAGAAGGACCATATGAACCATTCACTGTAATCAACAACATAAGAGATGTAAAGCCTAAATCTTCATGGAATGATGAAGATAACAAGAAGGTGTAGTATGATCTCAAAGCAAAGAACATCCTCACATCAGCACCTGACATAGACTATTTTTTTAGAGTATCAAACTGCAAATTTGCCAAAGAAATATGGGATACTCTAGAGACAACACATGAAGGAACAGATGAGGCAAAAATATCAAGACTCAACACTCTTTCCCAGGAATACGAAATGTTTCGTATGAAACCTTGAGAGAAAATTTTGGATCTTCAAAAGAGGTTTACTCATCTTACAAATTACCTTCTCGCTCTTGGTAAGGTACTATCAAACAATGATTTGAACTTGAAGGTTCTAAGATCACTGACCAGAACATGGTAACCCAAGGTAACGACCATTTCTGAAAAGAAAAGTTTTTCGAAAATGTATTTGGCTGCTTTGTTTGGTAAATTGCATGAACATAAATTAGAACTCAGCCAACTTGACCAACATGAAGAGCAAGAGAAGAAAAAGAAGAATATTTATCTCAAGGCGAAAGTTGACAAATATGAATCATCATAAAATGAATCTGAGAAGGAAGAGATGGAAGACATGAGTCTTCTTGTAAAGAAGTTCGGCAAGTTCCTTAAAAGGAACAAGAGTGGAAAAACTGGACAACTGAGGAAATTCACCAAGAACAATGACGCTTCCACTTCAAACCAAAATTTCATATGCTACGAATGTGGCAAGCCTGGCCATATGAAGACATATTGTACAAACTTGAAAAAGAACTCCTTCAAAGGGAAGAACAAAATGAGGACTGGACAGAGAGCTTACATTGCTTGGGAAGACAATGATACAAGTTCCACTTCTGAACAAGAAAATGAAGAACAAGCACATCTTTACTTGATGGCATCTCATTGTTCTGATGGTGAAGAGGTAAATAATACTCAACTATATTCTTCTGAATTACAAATTGCATTTAATGACTTGCATGATGAATATGTTAAATTTACAAAATGTTTCTAAAACAAAAAACTGAGTTAGATGAATTTAAAAAACAAACTCTCATCATCTTCATCTCAAAACTGCACTATTCTTGAAAATAAAGTTTCAACATTAAGTCTTGACTTAATAAGATGAACAAGAATAGTAAAAGTTTAGAAAATATCATGAATGATCAAAGACACTCAACAGACCGAAGAGGTCTTAACCATTCAAAAAGACATGGTTCTAATAAACAAAGTGTCTCAATTAAGATAAACTTTGAAAAACAAGGTATCCCTGCATTTAAAAGTAGTAAAAATAAACCTGGGATACATGAACATTAACCCACATGTACATATTGCAAAAACCATGGACATACACCGAATACTTGTAAAATTAGAAAATATGATGTACCCCTAGGTCGTTTTAGATGGGTTGAGAAAGATACTAACTATGTAGGAACTAAAGAATATTGGTTACCTAATAATACTTAAACTATTTTTTAGGAAAATTTGAGTGCCGCCTACAACTTATGGTACTTGGATAGCGGCTCCTCAAAACACATGACAGGCAATAGAAACAAGGTCTTTATCCTCACTCCAAGGGACAAAGGCTATGTCACTTATGGTGATAACAAGGGAAAAATCTTGAAGATGGTAGAATTGGCAAGCCACCCTCAACAATCATCGAAGGTGTATTATATGTTGAAGGGCTCAAGCACAATATTCTATGCATAAGTCAATTATGCGGCAAAGGCTTCTATGTGGCATTCCACCCAGATAAGTGCATCATTTAAAGTAAGAATTCTCAAAACTCTAAACTCATTGATAAGAGGATAAATAATATATATGTGATTGACATAGACTCTTCCTTACCAATAACATGTTTAGTTGCAAATGATAATCATGATGCATGACTTTGGCATAGGAGAATTGCTCATATACATAAGGACCATTTGAATAAAATCATTAAGAAATATTTAGTTGTTGGTTTACCCAAAATAAAGTTTATTAAAGACAAACTATGTAGTGCTTGTCAAATGAGTAAACAAACAAAAACTTCTTTTAAACCTAAGCATATGGTTTCTTCCGATAGACCATTGCAGTTACTACAAGTGGACTTATTTGGCCCCTCAAGGACAAAAAGTTATGGTGGTAACTACTATAACGCCCCGAAAATCATTTCATAATTACTATATTTAATCTCTTGGAAAAATGGGTAAATTTGTTTTCCTTTTATGTAACATATAACTTACAAATCATTTGTTTCTCCATTTTATCTATTTTCCTTCAAGACGTCACATTTTCAAACTTTTGCGAAAATAATTTCTTAATACTTAAAATGTAATTGAACGAAACACAATTCTTTTCTGAATATTTCTCATTAATCAATTCTTAAATTTGTAATATGTACATCATGGTTTACAAAATACAAGGCGAAGTCTATTCTTCGCGCCTAACAAAGACTAAAAATACAAATAAAAATAAAATAATGTCGGGGGCGTTGGCATTACAAATGTACCCTACACAGGTTCCCTATCAAAAGAAAGAAAGGACCTCCTAGACCGGTGGTGCAGTGGAAACCTCACTTGGGTCTTGCTCGATCTCCGAGTCTGAAGAGATCTCTATAACCTCCACCAAATCTTCTATGAAAATTAACTCTACACAGTCATCATCCTCATTCGCTGCCGAATTCATCGAAGGATCCGAGGTGTACCCCCTAGGCCCCGATGAAGTAGTCATGCCTGCTCCATCCGTCCCTCTTGGCGTTGAGTCAGTAGATGAGAATCCCGGTTGGGGCCAGGTCCTACCAACCTCCAATCTGCCTCGTGCCTCAGTTGGTGCGGATGGACCGGCAGGTACGAACCTTCGCTCTAGTAGGATAGACGATGCTTCCCGAACTGCATAATGTGTTGGGAGATGCAACACAAAGCCATCACATATGAGACCCAATTCCAGGTCGTAGGGACCTGTGCAGGTGTATTTGTTTCCTTCAACGCTCCATGCCCCCTCTTGGGACATGGTAAAGCGGTAGCCTCTGATCATCGCCGATCTGTCCATCTAAACATGAATGTATACGAGTACACCAGAAAGAAAGAGAGGGATTAAAACATCTAATGAAAAACTTATCATTGACGTCGTGGAATTAACATAAGTTAGCAAATTAAATATTTTAATCCATCTTTTATAATGATCTGCCCATCCTAAAATATCTCCCATCGGGAATGCTTCTAGTGGGACCCGATCTTAACATTTAAACCATAGAGAATAAACCTTAGCACCACTATGAACCATTGTTGAATAACCATGGACGACTATCAAGCCAAGCCTCTTACGGTCAGACGATCTCATTGTATGGGCATATAATACTTCTCAGCACCACTACGAACCATTGTTAAATCACCTTGGACGGCTTTCAAGCCAAGCCTCTTATGGTTAGACGATCTTGTTGCATGGACATGATATAACACTTGTGGGCCTCGTCATTAACCATATAATTCTCTACATACATCACTTTAGATATAACAACTCTTCTTTGTATTATTTCCAAGAATTTCATAAAATTATTCAACTTTACAACATTTACTTATTGAAAGAACATTATATCCACTAAAGTTGTTTTAGGTTTTATTGAATAGGATTTGAAGTGAATGAATTCTTGATGGCAAAAATGCCATTAGACTCTCTCACATGTGAGAGTTATCGTTCAGACGACTTCAAAAGTCTTGACTATATGGAGCCCTCTCGCTCAAGCGAGAGCTATCTTGCTCAAGTGAGGGAATCACCATTTTTATAAGGCACATGTGGCTCAAGTGAGAGTTGTCTCGCTTAAGTAAGAAAACAACCAGATTTCTTTGTGCATATTTCAGCTCGAGCTCGAGCTATCTCGCCCAAGCGAGAAAACTCATTTTCGCTTGACACTTCTCGCTCAAGCAGGAAAAGCCTGAAACTTAGTTAAATTTCTTTTCTCAATGAAAAGTTTTCTCATTTATAACACATGTTTTTAATCCTTGGATTTCACAATTATCTCATACATATAATTCTTAGAACACTTATTCGAGCAATATTCAACATGAATAATGATAGCATCTTCATACATAAACGTAACCTAACATAATTCGGCATAAAAATATTGTTGTACTTAATCCAAACAAAGCATACAATTGATTAAGTACAAGTTTTCTAAATACCCAAGACAACTCCAAACTTGTGAGGGAGTTTGGCGGTCTAGAAGCATATTCGGACACCACTATGTCACGATATTTTCTCCCTCACCTGAGTGTGTCGTGCAGATTGTTTCCTCGATTCTAGGTGAGCTTAATTCGTCGGGTCTCTTCTCGAACTCCTCATCATGCTAAAATCAAAATAACGCTAATTAAGTTACTTTATAATTATTATTCTTACGAAATAACATTTTACACGAAAATAAAACTTCCGATCTAAAATGAACTTAATCGCTATCATCCATCTGATTCAAGGTTAGGTATTTCTTGAATCATCATTTATCATTGAAAGCCTTACCACATAACGACACTTTCTAAAGTAAAGTTTTAACAAAACTTATAACAAAATTATGTCATAATTTGTGGATATACACTAGGTTAGTTCCCATGAAAGAGAGGTGGGTCGTAAAGACACACTTAAATACCAAGTATTTCCTTAGATATAACTTTTCTAGAGATGCATTTCTACTTCATTACATTTTTCTGGTAATGATAACTATTCATAAAACTTATCTTTTGCAAGTAAAACATTTTTATTAAGATTAACCTTTTTAAGTAAGATTATTAAGCTAGACTTACCATTTTAAAGTAAGTCAACTTAAACAAAACTTAAACAAAATCAATACTTTTAAATCATGACTTTTTAAGTCAATCTTACCACTTTAAAGTAAGCTAACTTAACCAAGATCAACACTTTTAAATCATTTTGTTATCTAAGACTTCATAACACTTTAGGTTTATAAAGTCAAGACTTTTTAGGTCAATCTCTACATTTAAAGTATGCTACTAAAGAAAACATAACTAATTTCATGATCATCTCCACACCTCCAAATTTTAGGATAACCTCAAGGGTTAATAGGTGTTGATTTCATAGTCATGAATTATAAATCTTAAGTTAATACTTTTACTATTTTACTATCCAAAACTTCATAACACTTTAAGTTTATGAAGTCAAGACTTTAATAAATCATCTTTTATCCCAAATCATTACTTTAACTTGGAAA
>NC_032023.1:4476294-4529854 GCF_001865875.1 Lupinus angustifolius | reverse complement strand
TAATAGGTGTTTATTTCATAGTCATGAACTATAAATCATAAGTTAACACTTTTACTACTTTACTATCCAAAACTTCATAACACTTTAAGTTTATGAAGTCAAGACTTTAATAAATCATCTTTTATCCCAAATTATTACTTTAACTTGGAAATCAAACAATAACATATGCTAAACAATATTTTACACATAATACCTTTTAAAATGAAATTTTTTCAACAAAAACTCATAAACATTTTAAACGTTCAAGAATAGACATAAACTTTTGTTAAACACAATAAAGGTTCCTTTGATGTTCAAATCATCACCTTTAAACACATTCAAATACTAACAATAATTTCCAATATTTCTGAAGCAAATAAACTCATCTTGTCCAAAGATATAGTTTTTCCATCTAAGAACAATGAAGAAATTTTAAGTTTTACATAAGTCAAAACTACACAAAGGTTCATATGAATTCATTATCATCCCCTTTAGTCATGACTTAAAAAATATTTAAAGAAAACAAACATAAACTCAAATCCGTGAATAACATACTAAGAGACCATGATTTTATCATGGTGTATGTGGAGAAAAATGGAGAAGAGAAAAAGAGAAAGAATACCTTAACTTTCTTTAGGAGAATTAGTGTAAAAATGAGAGGATGGGGTGAGGTATTTATAGGAGAGCCTCACCCTCTCTCAAATCTGAAAATTAACGAGAGGCAATCTAGCTTTAGGCTAGCTTATGTGATGTGTCTAATGATGGTGAGTGAGGAGATTTGGTGAGTGATTTAGGGGATTATGCAAGCTGTGACTTTGCTTGTTTGACAAGCCATTGACCCATGATGTGATTAATACTCCGATTTGATTGATGCGACGTGATTTCTCAATTCAAGTCGTGCCCGAGTATTACCGGGTAACTTCGTCCGAAAATATACGATCTACCGATTTAGGTTTTTTGCCTGAAACATCGAAACTTGAATTTCGACGTGAAAAATACCTAGAGATGAGTTACAGAAAACCTTGGTGTCTATCTTGACTAGAAATAATATTTTGAAGCTAACAGACAAATTGGAATTTGATTCCGAGTTTTGGAACTCAAAAACTGGATGAAACTTCGATAAAATGATCTGAAATCGTCTTAGAAACTTTTATTCTCCAAAAATCTTGAAACAAATAGAGCAAGCATGAATATTATAATTCAAGATTAAAACTCAATTGAGGTTTAGCCTAAAACATTACTGATTAATTTTTATAATTAATTCATTAACAACTAATTACTTAATTAATCGTGCTCGGAAAAACATGGCGTTACAACTACTATGCTCTTGTTATAGTAGACGATTTTTCGAGATACACTTGAAATATATTCTTAGTTCATAATAATGAGGCATTCAAAGCCTTTAGCATTTATGCTAAAAGAGTTCAGAATGAAAAATCACTAAAAATCGCTGCTATAAGAAGTGATCATGGGGGAAAATTTCAAATCTCTTTATTTAAAAAATTATGTGATGATCTTGGTATCAATCACAATTTTTCTGCTCCTAGAACACCATAAAAAAATGGTGTTGTATAGAGAAAGAATCGATCTGTAGAAGAACTAGCTCATACAATATTGAATGAAACTAACCTCCCAAAATATTTATGGGTTGATGTTGTAAGTACTGCATGTTATGTTTCAAACTGAGTTCTTATAAGATCAATTCTTAAGAAAACCCCCTAGGGACTCTTTAAAGGTAGAAAATCAAACATTTCTCATTTGCATGTATTTGGTTGTAAATGCTTAGTTTTAAGTAATGGTAAGGATAACTTAGGCAAGTTTGATGCAAAAGTTGAAGAAGGTATCTACCTAGGCTATTCTCTTATGAGTAAAGCTTATAGAGTTTTTAATAAAAGAACTCTAGCCATGGAAGAATCCGTTCATGTATCTTTTGATGAAACCAATCCTACTATAAAGGATGAGTTAACCTTTGATGAAGAGGACTTGCCAAATTCTCCTACTAAAGAAATTTCTATAAATGACTCTACAACTAATTCTGAGTATTTGAAAATGGATGATGATCTATCTCATCAAGAAGAGCATATTCACTCTGATTTACCAAAATAATGGAGAACTCGCCAAGATCATCCTATTGACAACATTATTAGCGATATAAGTAAGGGTGTCACTACCCATTTAATGCTAGAAAATGCTTGTCTAAACTTGGCTTTCGTTTCTCAAATAGAACCCTCCTAGATTGATGATGCAATCAAGGATGAACACTGGATTCTTGCAATGCAAGAAGAGTTAAACCAGTTTGAGAGAAGTAAAGTTTGGGAACTTGTTCGTATACCTAAAAATAGGCATGTCATAGGAACTCGTTGGGTATTTCGAAATAAATCTGATGAAAATGGTATTATTGTTAGAAATAAAGCTAGACTAGTAGCCCAAGGATACAATCAGGAAGAAGCGATAGACTTTGATGAAACCTTTGCTCTAGTTGCTAGACTTAAAGCTATTAGGCTATTACTTGCATATGTTTGTTCTTTAAATTTTCAGCTTTATCAAATGGCCGTAAAGAGTGCTTTTCTAAATGGATATATTCAAGAAGAAGTGTTTGTAGAACAACCTCCTGGTTTTGAAGATTACAAACATCCTTCTCATGTTTACAAATTAAAGAAAGCTCTCTATGACTTGAAGCAAGCTCCTCGTGCGTGGTATGATCGTCTAACCAATTTTTTACTTAAAAATTGATTCAATAAAGGGAATGTCGACAGTACACTCTTTATAAAAAATGATTTGATATGGATGACTGCTAGCCAATAGCTACTCCTATGGGATCTTGTATGTACATCGATAGAGACGATGTTGAAAAAAGCATTGAAATATCAAAGTATCAAGGTATGATTGGATCTCTTTTATATTTAACTGCCAGGAGACCTGATATCATGTTTAATGTCTGTCTGTTTGCTCGCTATCAATCTAAACCAAAAGAATCACACTTAGTTGTTGTTAAGAGAATCATGAAATATCTTAAAGGCACAACTGACATTGGGTTGTGCTATCCAAAAGAAAGTATATGTGATTTGGTTGGTTATTCGGATTCAGATTTTGCTGGGTGAAAATCTGAGAGGAAAAGTACAAGTGGTACTTGTCATATTTTAGGAAATGCTTTAGTCTCTTAGTCTTGCAAGAAACAAGAATGTGTTGTCCTAAGCACTACTGAAGCTGAATATATAGCAGCAGGTAGTTGTTGTGTCCAAGTGTTGTGGCTTAAATAACAATTACGAGATTATGGTTTAGACTTAGGTTGCACTCCTATGAGATGTGACAATACTAGTGCTATAAACCTCACAAATAATCCAATTATGCATTTTAGAACCAAACACATAGATATAAGGCATCACGTCCTTAGAGACCATGTCCAAAAGAAAGATGTGAGTGTAGAATTCGTTGATACTCATAACCAACTAGCAGATATTTTCACTAAACCATTAGCTAAAGAACCTTTTTACAAAATTAGATGAGAATTAGGCATTCTTGATGAAGGTTACCTATCTTAACATGATTATATAATTGTATGTATGCTTCATTACGTTTATATCATGCCTACTTGTACTTAAAAGTGTTTATTTATGTTTAAAATTTTCAATTTTTGGTTTAAAATTCATTTTCATAGCATAAATTTGCCTAAAAATAAGGTTTTTTGGGGTCAGTAATCGATTACACTGGAGAGTAACCGATTACAGGGTTGAACAATGTGCTTCAGTAACTGATTGCTCAAAATTAGTAATCGATTATTCAATGCTACTGTTTGAAAAACTTAAATTTTTTAATTTGAGTAACTAATTACGCTGTGCCGTTATATATGTATTTTTTCTACATTTTTCAAACTTTCTCAAACTCATCTTCTTCATCAACTCGTGTTCTCTCTTGTTCAACCCTCTCAAACCCTCAAATCTTCGTTTTTGATCCGTTTTGGGTGATTTTTGTGTATATTCATATCATATTCTCAATTCTAAACACTTCTACACCATCATTTTCGTGTTTAATAGCCTAAATCAAAAACCCCTAAATCTTCAAAATCCAAAAACCTAAAAACTCAAAAACCTCAATCAATGGCTTCCTCCTCTAGATCAAAGAAGCAACACTCAAATGTGACTCAAAGGAACCAAGGAACTTCATCTTTGAAATCTAACCCTCTGAATTTGACAAGAATTCTTGGTAATGATGAGCAACGTAAAGTCTTTGAGGAGCACTTTCATGGGCAAGTCATCTTCACTCCGAAATACGGTAATGTAGGGAATTTTGAGTTTGAAAATTTTCTTTTTCCTTATCTTTTACGGCAACAAAATATGTTTGACTTTTGTTGTGAAACGAATGTCATTTATCCTAAACTTGTTCGAGTATTGTACTATAATGTGAACTTTCGGAAAAATCGTCTTACTTCCTATGTGAAAGGAAAAGACATTGTTTTGGATTTAAAAACTTTTAGTTCATTGTTCTGTAACATACCCAATCAAGGTAGCATAATAGGTTTTAGCCTTGTATGTGAATGGGATAACTATGATCTAAGGATTTCTACCATTCTATGTGTAGAATTTCTAAAGAGGAAATAGAAATGTGTAAGCAACAGGGCTTTGGTGAGACTGTTAAAAATAGATATATCCTATCTGTTGGACATCTCAAACTTGTAGATCGTTTGCTTCATTATTTTCTGAGCTATGTCATTTTACCAAAATTTTCAAACCATTCTCAAATTAGTGACATAGAACTCTAATTGATGTATGTTATGAAGTTTAACATCAAAATCAATTGGGCTCAGATGACAATGAGACAAATTTACAATGTTCAAGGAACTTAAAGCCCCTTGCCCTATGCAATTTTCATAACCAATATTCTTGAACATTTCAGTGTTTCTACTAATGGTGAAACCAAAGTTGCTCTAAATCTTCACAAAAGTAAGATTGATGTGGAAGTTGTCCACAAAATGGGTTTCTCCATAGATCCTATTGAACGCCACACCTATAAGCATCAATCTGGTAGACCCAATGGATGTGCTGATCAACCAGAACCTACCAATCCTAACCCTCCTGAACCTCAACCTTCTGAGTTTCATGCTCAATCTTCCTCATCTGTTGTCATGCCTTCAAATCAGATGATTATGGATGATTTGATTTCTCTTCGAGGCTACATCACTACAGCTTTGAGCATGAGTCTTAGATTGTGTCTAGGATTTCTATTTTGTTTTGATGCATATTACTAAATATTTACTTCTGTTTTTATTGTTGTAATCATTTTATATTGTCGGACAAAATTTGCTTTATGTTGTTAAACTCTTGGCTTTTCTACTTTTTATTGAAGTCAAATGGGGGAAAAGTTGGGAGAGTGTATTTTCTTTTTAAAACATTTTAGGCACATAACTCCAAATGAAATGGGAGCATACAAAATAGGGGGAGCATACTCAAGACAAGCCAAGAATATCACAAAGTATGATGCTCTCAGAAAACTACATTGTTATAGAAGATATTGGTTTGTCATTATCAAAAAGGGGGAGATTGTGAAGAAGATCTTTGCTCCTGACCTTGGCACGATTTTGAAGAAGACACCAACATCACCAAAAAGAAGAAAAGGAAGAATACTTATGAAGACAAAGCTTCAAGACAAATTAGTCTAAGTCTAAATAGGTACTTTTATCTTATACGCTTGATTATACAATAGTAGCAAAACTGAAACTATTTTAAAAGAAAATTGAAATACTTCAAAATATTCAAAAAAAATTCCAAAAATAGTGTATAACGGGTTGCTGCAACTAAGTAACAGGTTACATGTGTGGGAAAAAAGTTATCCAACTTAAAACTAATCAGAGTAATCTATTACTATCTCTGAGTAACAAATTACCAGTGTTAATGAAGTTGAGTAACCGATTACTCAACTTGATGTAATTGATTACTCTAATTCAAAATTAAATGATTAGTGGACAGAATATTTGGGTAATCGATTACCCACTTGATGTAATCGATTACTGAGTGTTGTTGCATCAGATTTCAAAATGAAAGGTTTTTATCCCAAACGAAATGTCTTCACTCCAATCCATTCCTACCTTTTCATAGAGACACTATGGGTAATTTGAAAGTCTATTTAAAGGCATTGAATCTCACAACACAAATTAAACACACCCAACTCTCATACAAATTTCAATAGCTCTTACACACATTCTGAAATAATTTTCTGCACTTTTGGCAACAAGTTCTTAAACTTTCAAAGTTAATTCTTCTAAAGTTGCTTAAAGTGAAAATGTTTCAAGTTTACAAACTTATAAAGAGCATTATTACTAAGTATACAAAAAGAGTTGATTGGATTGCAAGTTACATTACTTTCAAACTTATAAAGGCAATTCCGCCATTGTTGAACATTCTTCATTGTTATTGCATAATACTTTCTTTCCAAAGGGTGTGATAAGAAAGCGGATTAGAATTACTTGGAAAGGTGTTTTTCAATAGGTGAATAAGAATAGGGAGTGTGTAAGGTCAATAGAGATCTCGGGGTGCGTTATTGTAATTGCAACCCATAATCTTTAGTGGAAAAATATCTTGTGCTACAAGAGTACTAGATGTAGCCTTCGATGGACAAGAAGGTGAACCAGTATAAAAATCCTTGTGTATTCTCTTCTCCCTTATATCTTTGAATTTTACTTGTTAATTTTTTGTATATATTTTTCGCTGCACATTAACTCTTGATTTTACAGTAAAAGTGGCCATAATTTTAAGTTAACTAATTCATCCCCCCTCTCTTAGTAGCAATCTCATTCTTGCAGTGATTGGGTTAAGAATTCGTTTGATACTACTGAAGTTTATGAGTCATGTTTAAGAGGAACTCATTTTTATGTCCAAGGAGAGTTAACTAAAGTTGGATCGTTGTCTGTGGAGAATAGACTTTTGCACTATCTGATAGCATATATTTTGGTTCAAAGGAACACAAATCATGCACAACTAGGGGTGGAAACAGGCCAAGCCGCCTACCAGGGGCTATTACCTGGCCTATAACAGGCTAGGCTAGGCTAGGCCAGGCTTTTTTCGTAAACAGGTCAGGCTCACGCTTTTTGAAAAGCCTATTTAGTTTAACAGGTCAGGCTTTAGGCCATCCAAATAGCCTATTAAGCCTAACAGACCGACCTATTTAGTTATATTATATAATAATGTTCATATTTTATAATTTTAATATATAAGTAATGTTATTATATATGTAATTTTAATATAAAAATGTATACAAAAATATAATTTAAATGTTAGGGTTATAAAATCTATTTAAAAGTATGTATATTAGTTATTTAAAAATAGACATGATCACTTATTTCAATATAATATAGTATAATATGCCTTTAAAGAGGCTAACAAGTCAGGCCAGGCCTAGGCTTTGAGAAAAAAATTAAACAGGCTAACAAGCCAGACCCAGGCTCCTATATGCTATACAGGCTTGGCCTGTTTAAGGCAAAGCCTGACCTGGCCTGTTTCCACCCTTATGCACAACCCACCGTGAATGATTTGAGGTTCATGTATGCTGTCAAGGAGAACGTCATGATAATTTGGCCTGAAGAGATCCTTAAGGTCATGTACAGTGTGTCTACTTCACAATCCAAGTTGTTATCCTATAGTATCTTCATTTTGAGAGTTATTGATTATTTGCACATCGATATGTCTAACACTATTATAATGGAATCTACTAATAAAGATCACCTTGTTGGTGAGAGCTTGATTCACATGATGGGTATTTACAAGTATGGAAATACTTGGCAATAACAAGAGGACTACACCATAGTGGATCTAGATTTATCTGGAGATGATGATCAGGTTGGGATGGATGAGCAGACTGCAAGAACTTAGGAGGAGACAGTTGGGAATGCACTGCCTGAACCTTCTTTCGGATTAGCTCACTTGGATGCTATGGAGCAGAGGTTGAACAACAAAATGGATCTGCACTTTCAGTCTTTGAAGGATTCTTATCATATTGACTTGGAGCAGTTTGAGGAGCGTCAGGTTGCTTATATTGATAATCACTATTAGTCCTTGAGGAACGTTTTTCAAACTACTGTTGAGGCACAGAATAACAGGTTTTGTGCAGAATTTGACAAGCTGAGAATTCTCATCAAGGGAGATGGTAATCTGATAATTCCTGATGACAGAAACCTTCCACCTCATCCTTAGTTATAAGACTTTAGACCTTAGGATACCTTAGGTTTATTTCTTATAATGGCTAAATTCAGATTGTGTTGCTTTGTTCTCTTTGAGACCTATTTCCTCTTTGCTTTATTAGTTTGTAATAACTACTATATACATGTGCTGGACTTTTATAACTTGATATGCATGATGCTGAACTTTGTACATTACTAGTTTTTCAATTGCTTACATCATATGTTTACTTATGTCACAAATAGTATGAATGTGTGTTTAATGGTTCTTCACCATTTTGGTTATATGCCTCTATCTTGTATGGTTAAGCATGTTGTTTAAATGTTATTATATCAATGCTTAATCATTATATGCTTGACTATTTATCTTATAACCATATGTGCTATTAAAATTGTTCATTCACTATTTTTTGTCCACTTAATCGATTAAAATCAGGTATTTAATCGATTAAATGATGTTAACAAGAACATTTGTTCAAGCTTCTTACAACTAGTTAATTAGTTAAATTCCCAAAATTAATTAATTGATTACATTTTTGTTATCATTACATAACTCTTCTTACTTTTGACTAGATTCATTAGTTTATCCTTTTGATAATGTCAAAGGGGGAGAAAGGTTGATTTGTTGTTTGATGTGTTTGCAGGTTGTAAATAGTAAAATTCAGCTTCCGTTTGTTTTCACTACCTACTTACATTAAGGGGGAGCAATGCGCTTCAACTTTGGAATTAAAAACCATTGCATTCTATAATCATCATCAAGTTATTCATCAAACAAGATCTTATGTGGAGTTTGTCATCATCAAAAGGGGGAGAATGAAAGTGAAAATTGTCAAGTAAAGCACTATTTGAGTTTGTCTATGTTTTGATGAAGACAAGGACTTAGTGAATGCTTGAAGATGATTCAACAAATCAACATGTTGTGGACTCAAGGGTTTGATATCTAGACTAGGTTCTTCAATAGAGTTCTTTATAGAAGTCTAAGATGTGTGCCTTAGATATTAAGTCTAGGTTAGGTAAACCTAGATACAATTCTCACAAGTCTTAAAAGTAATCATTTCATTTACATGAGACATGTCATCTAGATCATTATGTGTTTATGCATTAAACATACATGTTACTTGTGCATCTTAGGCATAATATATTGGTAAAACATGTATAGTTGATAAGCATAACATATAGGTTGTTTATCATTTAATAAATAAGCTGAAAATGTGCCAGTTAATCGATTAAGAGATATGTTAATTGCTTAACGAGATTACAGTTCCAACAGAAAACTAAAAACTAGAAAATAATTATTCCCAACAACCCGTTAATCGATTAAATGGGTACTTAATCGATTAGCTGGGACTCAGAATGGTTTTCTATAAAGACTGTGAATTCAAAACATGTACCATATAATATCATTCATTTTTAGAAATTCCTAGGTGTATATTTTCGTGCTTAGTTGTGTCATATAGGCAGAGTGAAATGCATTGTAAGATAGAGAGAGATAATATCATGTTTAGGCTTTGATTGTCATCATATTGCATGTCGTTTATATGTTAAACATTCATATCTTTACTTGCATGTTTTCTTGCATTTCTTTATGAGAATTTTAGGATAGAAATTCTGTGTTTCTGCATTTTCATGAACTCATACCTATTCATATTATCTTGTGAGTTTTGTACATGGGTTTTAGTTGAATTTTTCATTGTAATATTTTGAGCAGAGGTGTGTTTTATAAAACTCAGTTTTGTGTACTATTTTGTATTAAGGGAATTTGTCTCTTGGTCTCTTATCACCTAAGAGATTTGGCGTGTCTTCACCAAGACTTAGATGTCTTGAGTTTAGAACGAGTTCTTCGCTGGGGTTAGATCGCAAGAAAGGTTTTCTTAGGCGATTGAGAGAGTCAAACCAAGAAAGTGAGTTCTTGGATTCAAGAAGGGAGCCTCAAAGTGTTGTGTTGGAAGTTTGCATGTAACTATACATTTCGTTCAATATTAGTGAAGAAAAATCTCTCGAGATCAAATAGGGAGGCCTGAATATAGTTTGCAAGTGGACCCGCAAACAAACTAGGATAAAATTTCCTTGTTACAGGCTTTTTCTATCCTTAATCTCCTTACATTTCAAGTGTTATTATTGCATGATATTGGCTGATATTTTGGATATTGTTAGGTTTTTGTATCTAGTTTAATTCCGTATAAAAATATATGCTTAATTTTTTCTTGAACGTCGGTGACTTGTTGTGGAAGAAGTCTGTCTACATCTTGTTGTTTTGTATGTGTTAATCGATTAAGGCTTGTAGTTAATCGATTAACTGAGGCTTTTTCCATAATAGGGCTTTGGTGTGAAAAGCGGTAATTGATAACCGCTAAACCTATTCGACCCCCTCCCTCTTCTAGGTGTGTTATGTCCACTGATACCTAACAGAAATGTTCTAATAATCTTCTTATCTCTTTTTATGTTCAAAACTCTAAATATATATTTTCTTGAACTTAAAAAGTTATTTTGAAACCATGAACTCTTTGTGTTCATGGGGTCGTTTTTAGTATTTAAAAAGTTTGCATTTTGTTGATTTTAGTTAAAGGTGATGACTTTGAAATCAAAGGAACCTTAAGGAGTTATCTACCCATGCAAAGTTTGAATATTTCCACTTGTTTTTGGCTTAAAAACTTATAGCCTTGGACAAGTTTAGAATAGTATATTTTTATTGTTGATATTTGATTGTGTTTTAAAGGTGATGATTTTGTCATCAAAGGATCTTTTAAAGTGTTTAATGATAAGTTGAAAAATCAAAACTTTCCTTAGTATTAGGTCTAAATCATGGTCTATATGTGTTTAGGAAAAGTTTAGTTTCTAACTTTGAAATCCAAAATATTTATGGATGAGTTTTGTGAAAAAGTGTTGTTGTAAAATATTATGAGTTAAAAGTTTGATTAGTAAATGATATTCTTTGACTTCCAAGTTCAAGTAATGATTTGGGATAAAAGATGACTTATAAAAGTCTTCACTTAATAAACTTAAAGTGTTATAAAGTATTGGATGGTTGATTAGTTATGGGATGGACATTGTTAAAGATAAGCATACTCTAAAATGGTAAGTGTAACTTAAGAAATGTTGATTTTAAAAGTTGTTTTAAGTATGAGATCAACACTATCAAGAATGTGTTGAAATGACCATGAAAAACTACTATACAAAGTATGGAATCTACTTAAGATGACTTACTTTAAAGTGGTAAGATCAACTTGGGAGATATTGATTTAAAAAGTGTGGACTTGAATTAAGAAATTTACCTTAAAATGGTGAAGTATGGCTTAAAAAGTCTCTATAAAAATATAAATCTATGAGGTGATAAAAGTGTAAACTTTATTAAAAACTTACATTGGAAAACGTTGGAAATCGGGAACAAGACTTTCGAGAATAAATGATGGTTCAAAAATATGAATCTTGAACCGAATGGATGAAAGTTGTTAAGTTCATAAATGGATTAAAGAGTTAAACAATGTTTTTACCTTAGCGTTATCATGTAAAAATTTAATTCGCAAATCACTAAATTGTTTTTGTGTGTTTAGTTTCAAAGCTTTCAAAGTCGGACAACCAACCCACTCTTAGGTAAAGTAAATCAAGCACACGAAAACCTAAGGTGACGGAGATTACAACGTGACATAGTGGTGTCCGAAATATGACACCCGAATCTCCTAAACTATCTCAAAAGTTTGGAGTTATAATTCTGTATATAGAAAACCCGTACTTAATAATATATTTGTGTGCCTGGATTTTGTACGGATAATTTCTTAAGTTGTATGTTTATGATAGCTTAAAATATCAAGTAATATGATAGTTAACAACGAAGGAACACCACTCGAGAAACTAAAACGTGTACGAATCAAAAACAATGGAGATTTTTGATCTGGTAGCTCAAAAAGGCGAGGAAATAGTCCTAGGAACTAGACTACACTCGCCTGGGCATGGGAGAAGTAGTGGATGAGGCCCCAATTGTTGCCTGGGCGAGGGCTAGGTAGCAAGTTTGGCCTGTTTTAAGCGTTTTGGGCGCCCAGGCGACCATTCCTCACCCGGGCGAGGACCATACAGGTATTTCGACCGGTTTTGATGGATTTGTCACTTGAGCGATAGTCTCTTGCTTGGGCGAGAGCCAAACAGAGAATTGAGTCTCTTTCTTGGGCGATAAACATACAATATTTTTTATTGTTTCTGATTGTTTGATTGCTTAGGCAATAGCCCTAGCTTGGGCGTGAAGTGTATTTACACTTGGGAAAGACCATGGCTCAGATGATTGAGTTTGGTGTCCAAATTGATAAACTTATATAAGTACCTTTGTTCTTACGCCTATTTATGGCAAGGTTTCCGACTGTGATGTCTTGATTAGGGCAATGCCCAAAAAGGATTACATGATACCATGCACTAAGGTCGTCTGACTGTAAGAGGCTTGGACATGAGGTCGTTCAGGATATTCAGTGATGGTTCATAGTGGTAAGGATGTTATTCCTCTATTACGTGATGACGTAAGATTGGGTCCCACAAGAAGCATTCCTTTGGAAGATGTCTTAGGTTGGGCCGATCATGTACAGAATGATTAAAAGATTTAATCGGCTAACCTTGGTTAGTATGCATACTCATTATGGATAATGAAGTAGTGGAGAGGAAATTTACGGGAGACGAACGAGCCCCAGGGGTGGTGATGGCGGTGGTTTGTCAGCAAAGTCTTGAGGGAGAGTCTAGGTGAGACGAGTCCCTTGTATTCCTGGATGAGGTATTATGTTGGATCGGACAGTTCTCACAATGCAAACTAGACCATCTCTGACAATCCCTCTTTGCAATCAGGATCGATGAGAGGGATGCCCAGAAAGTGTTTGATACGACACCATCCTGAAATGGACGATTCTTCGGAACAGATCGATCATATATCATTGTGAGGAATAGTTTGGTACGTTCAAATCGGCTTGTTATAGGACATGTACTCTCGGTTATTTCTGAATAGTTTATTGGGAGGATATTGGTGTAAGGATGAATGAAATAAACATAGCATTTATACATTAAGCTCGTAGATATTGATCCTCATGATTTGAGTTCTAACATCATTCATCATTTGCATCTATGAATGTGATATATATATTGTGTATATTATGCGTGTCTGTGTAGATGTGATATTCTGTGTAATTCCACGACGTCAATGAGTAATATTCATTAGATGTCTTACTCCCTTTTCTTTATGTTTGTCTTTGATTTGCATTTTGTTCAGATGGATCATTCTTCCAGGATTTGGAGTTACCGCTTCTCGATGTCCCAGGAGGGGCATGGAAGACTGAGGGAGATCGGAACACCTATACAGGCTCTTGTGCCTTAGAGTTGGAGATGGTATGCGATGAATCTATGATGCATTTTCCATACTATCATGCGGAGCTGGAGGCTTCCTTTACATTAAAACTGGAGGCCGACACCTGTTGTGCCATCGACTCAGTCTGTGACTCCACACGGATCAGATGCTACAGGGCCATCCAAGAGGCGACGGAGTTGGGATGACGTGATCAGTTCCCCACCATGGAGGAGAGCCGCTCGGCGAACCATGCCAGAACCCTAGGCAGATGCAAGGGTTGTGACTCTGTCGCAACATTCGTCCTATGACCCAGGGGAGGAGATGGTGGTTGAGGAGGATGAGCCAGCAGCTGAAAATGATGAATGTGTGGAGTTAATATGCATCGATGGCTCCATTGAGGTTATAAAAATCTCCTCTGAGATGGAGGAGGACCCGAGCGAGTGCTCTAGCGCACCCGCGGGCACTGGAGCTAGCCGTTCAAGAGCCATTTCCATTTCTATTTTCCTTATATTTATTTTCGCCTTGTATTTCACGTTGAGTTATTTTTTGTTACCATTAGATAACAGTTTTTTATTTTTCTACATTGTTACTTAAAGTGATATTCCGAAAATGAAACAAATATAAGGAAACAAATTTTATATGGCTTCATTCAAAAAAAAAATACCCATTTCTGAGCTATATTTTGGAGTAGTTTTTGGGGTGTTACATATGGTCTCAAGCTGATAGGATTAGACCCATCCTTGAGAACAATCTTATGATCATGAATGCCTCTAAATTGGGGTAAGTGGGTAGGCTCCTCAAACACATCATGAAACTTTGTTAGGACAGAAGCTCTATGGCCCTCCATCTCAGAATCTGCAGCCTCTACAGAGTTCAAAACACAACATACTTCATTTTGAATTGCAACATGAAATAACATTTCTCCTCAACGATAATTTGGTTAAGCTTTTTAGCAGAAACCACTCAACCCTTCCTTTCCTTTGTAGCCTGCAATCTGACTTTGACCTCCCCCATATTGAATTTCATGCTCAATTTAGCAAAATCCCAAGAGATAAGTCCCTATTGTCTCAACCATTGTATACCTAAAATAAGATCACAACTACATAAAGGTATATCAATAGCATTAATGGAGAAATTATACTCTAGCATCTTCCACTGAATATTTGCACACATGCCTGTACCATGAATAATGCCTCCATCTGCTACGGTTATTTGTAAGGGTTTGAGGGGTTTCAAGTTTCCCACCCCCTCTTGACATAGCTTCAAATTAATGAAATTATGAGTGCTACCTGTGTCAATTAACACAAAAAATTTCCTCTTCCCTATCCAGCCAAACATTCTCATCATAGGCTGTTGAGAATCACCTTGGATTGCATTAAGGGAAATAGTAGGTGCTCCTATAGTATATAGTTCCAAGTTAGAGATGACGGGTGACTCTTCTTCTTGGACTTCATCGTCCACTTTCATCAAGAAAACTTGCACAAGTGCAAACTTCTCATGATAGAAAAAACACAAGTTCTGAGCACGATGTTCATCCATTTCCTTAGGTGATAACTTCTTTTGAAAGGTATAATTCGGTTTGCCAAGAACTCCCCTCACCAAACTTCCACCAACCACGTGTTTGTCATTATGAACCTCCTTCTTGTCAAACACAACATTATTCCTCTTGTCCCCCCAATTACCATAACTTCTAGTGCTAGGATTGATGCGTTTTTTGTAATAATTCCAAGCTACATTCTTGCAACTTTATGATTCGCATAGTCTCTAACATTGTACGTGGTGCAAACATCTTCACGCCATTTCTTAGTTCTGAATTGACGCCTCCCAAATAACAATGCAGCTTCTCTGCTTTATAAATTCAGTCCTTCCCACCAAATTGTCAAAAGCTACTTGGTAATCATTGAGACTTCCCATTTGAGTAAGCCTTTTCAATTCCTCCATAGGAGAATCAAACTCCATTCCAAAAGGCATCCTCAAGGCTTCTACAAATTTTGTCCAAGAAAGCCTTCCCATGACACTTTGTTCCAAGCTTTGGAACCAACGAAAAGAGTTATCATCGAGTGCAATTCTTGCAACAGCCACCTTGTCTTCTTCTGACGTAACATCTAATGTGAAGAACCTCTCACACTTTGCAATCCAAGAATCCACATCTTCATGAGTGAATTTTGGATAATCCAAACGTGTTAATCGTGTAGAAATGCGATTCTCACCATCTTGTCCACCTTTATTTCGCCGCGCCGTGGATAATTTAGTAACTTGCTAAATAATTCCCCGCATCGCTTCTTGAAAGTGTCTCATAATGCATTGTTCAATTGACACCATGATTCTTTCTTTCGCTTCACGAATCGCAGTTTGTAAACGAGTTGCTTCCGCCATAGGTCACTGTGAATCGCAAGCTCTTGATACAATGTTATGAAGAAAAGAAATAGAATGAAGAAATAAAGAAATGAGACAGAAAACAGAAAAAAATGAAAGAGAATAAGAGAGAGATTGGAAAGAATGAAATTATGTTATTCATCAAAAGTGCTTCTACAATTGTCAAGTTTGGTATTTAACCAAACTAATTTTACAACAAACTTCCCCGCCAACTACCTAACCCATTATTCATTCATTAATACAATTGTTCATATTAGTCCAGGTACTTTAAGGCAATCCACAGCCCAATTTAGGCCAATTCAATCAACTCAAGATCATCTTGACCCGGCTCAACCCAATGACACTACTATCACATCCATCCCCAAAACTAGACTAAAGAACATTGACATCATTTGTGGCTCTATCACACCATGACAAACCCTAAAAATCTAGCTCATGTTCACAACTAGAACTTCACCAACACCATATCATGTGGCTTCGGTGTTGGAGACTCTTCCACATGAGAGATAAAAACACTTCAGAAAGGCCATGAATGTCACTGCTAGACACAATTTAACTCAAGGCCCACCCTTTACGCTAACCCCTTATGTTTTGTTTGATTATGGATATTATGTCATTTTATCACGAGGCCATGATGATCCCTTGGTTGTTACTACCTAAATGGACAATTTAACAATCACAATGACCTTTCTTGATCATGATAGTTAAACATATACCATTTTCCAAGACCTCTTTGACAAACTAATTTTAAACAAAAGAGACATCCTCCATTAAAATGAGAATTGGTTGGTTTCACAAGAGAATAAATAATCCAAAATGCCACATCAATTTGTGGCTATCCTTGGGGACACCCACTTTTCAATTGCAAACCCACCTAAAATGTCATTATTGGTATGCCGATACCAGACTAATTTTACAATGCAATTTTTATCTCTAGACCTAAAGGTTTGAAAGGTAATGGGACATCAACAAGCTTTCGAGATAAGTTGAATGACGATCTAAATGTCACAAAGAACTGCCCTATACTGGCCACCCAACAACTATAAACTAAATTGTGTTCTGAATGATAGAGATTTCGAAACTAACAAAGGGAACTTTCACCCACAATCTCAAAAAGAAGGTCAAGTGCTTTACATTGGAGGGAGGGGGTACTTTCCTCAAAGCTACAAGAACTAACATAATGCCTCCAAGCAAAAAATGCCTCCTATATAGATCCAAACTCCATATGCCGTCATTTCAAAATCACTTCAAATATCAAATCGATAGTCCAAAATAAGAGAAATATGGGCATCAAGAGGAAAGAGGTTGTAATACCACGTAGTTGTCAAACATGGAGTTGGTAAAACAAAAAATAATGAAGTGGACAATGTGTATAGATTAGAAAGACTTCAACAAGGTATGTCTGAAGATTCATACCATATCCTTAATATTGTTCATTTGGTTAATAATTCATTCGGATATCAATACTTGTAGTTCATAGATGCTTATTCCAACTTTAACTAAATTCTTATATACCCTGCTAAGGAGGAAAAAAGTTTTTATTATAGAATATGAAGTTTATTGATGCATGATTATGTCATTAGGATTAAAAAAATGTTTGGGTTACCTATCATAAGATGATGAATAAGTTTTTTAGCAAACAAAATAGACCAATCATAAAATCTATAAAGACGACATGATTTTCAAGAGTCTGCTTCATGAAAACCGCATACAAACCTTGTAGGAATCTTTCATCAATAAAGTAAAAATAATATGAAGTTAACCCGAAAAAATTTAACGTTTAGAGTCGAAGCTGAAAAATTCCACTGATTCATGTTGATAAACCATGGGATAGAGGAAATCCAACATGGTTTCACATCATACTCACAATTTGCAACCCAAGAATCATAATCATAAATAAACTATAACAAGTAAATAATGGTCGTTTGGTCGTCTATAATGCTTTTTACCATTCACAACTAATAATAAATTCAATATCTTGAAGGAACATCTCAACTCTTCTCCTTTATTAATCAGATCACGAGCCAAGAATCCATCTATGTGTATCTTCCTGAAGCTGAGGAAGTCACAACCTCTGCCCTAATCTAGGAATCCGAAGATGGCCATAAACTGGTAGTAAAACTTTGCAGGCTTAGAGCTTATTATTGGAAAGTAAGTCTCACATTTCCTACCTCATTGTCTTAGGAATAAGTTAAATACATGTTGGACTACTTCTCTCACTGTTAATTGATTTTGAGATGAAACCTTAACATGGTATCAGAGTCAGAGCCCAACTTCTTTCCGGTTGTCATGGGCCTAAAGAGCTCAACTCCTCTCACTGTCAATTGATTTTGAGATAGAACTTTAATACTCATATATCAAAATCTTGAAAAAGCATTGTATGTGCTGTTTATAACAGCATGGTGGCTAAGACAATATTTCTAATATCATCCCATGATCATGTGAACAAACTAACCACAAGTCCAAAACAGCAAGTCGTCCAGAAGGCCATAATTAGCGAGAATAATAATATTTTGTACCTAGAAATAAGTATCACTCTTTTTCCCACTAATAAGAAAAACTGGAATAATAAACTAGTAAGTTATCCTTGCATTTGTATGAGGTGGTATTTTTTTGTCGCTTGGTTAAGAACACATATTATATGTGCATTCATATTAGGGGTGAGCGTGTGACGGGTTGGGACGGGTTAAACATGTTCCTTAGCTATCCCTAAATTTTGATCGGGTTAATTTTTGAACTCAAACTCATCCCTAATTAGGATGGAACGTGTGAGAAACGGGTCCAAAATAAGATGGGTCAATATAGGGACGAGTCCGGGTTGGAAAATGACAAACGTAGATTTTTTCTCAAATATTTAAGCATGCATAATCAAAAATATCACAATCTATATATAAACTCAACTAAAACTTGCATCCCACATACATCACTATATAAACTACAAACTGTAAATTGCATTCTTCAAACTAAAAATTATCACAATCACGTGACTGAAAATTATAGAAGACATTGAAAATTTCAGAACAATTTAAATGATCAAGTGTCAAGTTGAGGTGTTCTTATAAATAATAAAAAATACATGAGAACTGAAAGGACAATAACATGTCAATACTCAAAAGTTCACACAAAAATGATAATACTTGAAACAATCTAAGTAGTCCATTATGCTTATACAAGATATGACACAACAACCATGGCAAGGAGGATGCCGATACTAACATTAGGTAATCTAAAGTACATGGGTATAAGGTTTTCATTTGTGTCCAGACACATGTAGTAATATTATGTGAGAATATACAAATTTATACCAAAGCAAAATTACCTTCCCAAAATTTCCAAACAATACAAACATGTACATGTCATTTACCCTAGTGTGTAGAAAGGGTAAATAAGAACGATGCAACCAATATTTTTAAGCCTAACTCTGCCATATTTCTCAGTAGAGTAGTTAGTTGTTGTAACCGACTTTTTACTTGGAATTTTATTAAATTCAGTTGCAGGAAATTGCCTTGAAGTCGGCATTATGTTTTTACTTTCAAAAGGCGGGAAATCCTCTAATGGTTAATTTTTAAAAAGGATGGTATACATGTGGAAGCACACTATTTCTTTTTTAGTGTATTTGTACATAGTCTCACAGCAAAGATTTTTATACGGTTACTGTACATTTATAATTCATTTAGATTATTTTTTAAAAGAGTGAATAATAATTAAATATAAATTATAGTTGAAACAATAATAATATAAAACTTCTACTATGTATGCATATTTTTTCCTTCTTTTTCTCCATATTGCACTGCTAAACTAGTTTAATCAACAATTTCGTTAAAATTTAACACTTGTCCAATATATTGTGAAGATCGCAACTACTTGAGACTGTGATACACGACCAACTAACATGAACCAATTATATTAATAATTTAATATCTATACACCAATCGTATAAAGTTGTTTATATAGTTAATATATTATTTATCATATATATTAATTATTTTTTAACTCTTAAATAAATTTAATATAAATAAATGGTAAATAATATATTTTCTCTTTAAAAAAAATTACATTAAAAGTACATAGATATTAAACTGTTGTATTAAACCTAAAAGCAAAATACCCTAACATAAATTTAATTTATTAAGCGTGTTTGAATTGCTCATGTAGTCATCTTGCAGCATAATACATTTCTTACTGATAATTAGTTTGTTTAAGACAAGTGAATTTATGCGATGGACACGTAAATGAAACAGTACACATTTTTATTTTAAAAATTAATAAAACCCAACAACCTTGAAGTTGAATTGTCATCAATGAAGATCTTCAGTAGAATGTTCTCCGTGGAAGATTTTTAAGTTTTTGGTAAGAAAGTTTGTTTAGTATAATTTAGACATATAACATTATAGGAATAAGTCAAATCTCATACTCTAAAAAATATTTTTTGACGTCTTCGTTAGAAGTTTCGAACACAGCTGAATATTATATTGAACTGCTAATTGTGGGAAGTAATGGAAATGTCATGTATGGATGATAGGAATTAATTTTAGAGTAAATATATATTTTTATCTCTTAATTTTTTATGCATATTAATTTGGTATTTAAAAATAAAATACTAAAAATGATTCCAAATACATCAAATATGTATCAAATTAATCGATTTAATTTTTCATACAGATTATTTTGACTTACATTTATAATTTTTAAGTACTAATTTAATTATTTTTTGATCAAATTGGTACGTGCATAAATTTTTAAAGACCAAAATAAATATTTACTAACAGTTTTTGATATCTTCCAAGTCATTCTCCAAAATATTTTCATAATATTAGATGATTTTTTTAAAATATATACTATCGTCTTGGGAGAACAAAAACCATTCAAAACTTTTCCCATGTAATTAGAAAATTCGGAACAGTATATTATTATTTTTTAATTATTGTAATCTTATTTATTAAGATAAATTTGTGTTTCCAATGTAAGAACTTATTTCTGACTCAATAAAAAATTTAAAGCTTTCCATTTGTTTATAAAAAAACATTTTAAATCTTTATTTTTTTATAACATGTAACCTATAAATCAATTATTAATTAATATGTAATAAGGTACAACTTTGTAACACTTGTCATCCTCTTATACATAGTAAAAGGATATATCATTTATAAAAAACTTTATTTTGATAAATAATAATGTTTTTCTATAACCAAATTCTACAACAATTAAGTAAAAAAAATGCGGAAAATAATAAGGAAAGGAAGTTGCATATTATAATAAAAAATTAGTCGTAAGAGTTTGTTAATCACAATGTTGTATTTATAAATCTAAAAACGTTATTGGCAATATTTTTTCAATTCAAAAATACAGAAGCTTCAGGGGATTGGAACACATTTGCTATCTACAACTTTGTGTCACTCCTCCATGGGTTAAAAGATGTCATTGACCAAAAAAATATTAAATAATTTTAATTTAATCAACCAATCATAATTAATGATATATTGAGTGATATAAAAATTAAGGTAACAGATATGGTCTCCGGATATTGTTTGAAAATAGTTAATGCAATAGATTGTTTACGAACTAAGCAGAGAGATATAGCAGTTATCTTTGATTTCCAAATATTAGATCTGCACAAATTTGTTGATAATTTAGTATCATTGACGGGGTCAAGGACAAGGCTTTTGAAAGAGGCAAATTTCTTTTCCATTTGTACACTCAAGGGTACTTGGTCATATGATAGAATTATAGTGGAAAAAAATGGGATGTGGATGACATATCTCATTTTATGTCTTACTCTCCACTCATTTAAAAACAAAAATTATAAAAACAAAAATTAGTATTTTAATATTATTTTATGAAATTTGATGGGTTCGAACACAGGGACAAGAAAATTGTGGGACAGATTATCCTTGTCCAAAAAAATGTATATACTCATATTATAAAATGGGTTTTGTTATAGTGTTATTTCATTATCTATTAGACTCTAAAACATAATTAACATAATTAATATAACAATATAGATGATAACTAACTGCATATAAATATTTATGTTGTACAATTAATAAATATTAATAAAACAGTTAAAGACTTGAAAAGATGACCCTCTAGAAATACATTAAAGACAAAACTTATATTGACCAATCAAAGAGAAGGGGCATTCATATGAACTCAACATCATCTATTAACAAACCCTTTAACTTAGATTTATAAATAACAGATCTAGTAAGATACCATAATAATCCTAGAGACACAAACCTTAAGTGTAGGAACAATCTAAACAACAATGGTTTTTATCAATACTGTGAAATTTGTCATTTTGTCCTTGGCTTTGTGTGCTTCATTGCAAAATATCAATGCAGAGGAAGTGCATGTTGTTGGAGGAGACTTTGGATGGGCAATTCCACTAGGTGGCCCTATATTTTATGATGATTGGGCTTCATTGCAAGACTTTGAAGTTGGAGACATTCTCAGTAAGTTTCATTAAATACACTTTCCAATTTTCATGTCCAATAATAATTAATTCTATGGCTTAAATATGGTTATTTTATTAATAATTCATTTTGGGTTATTCTAAATTTTAATTTTTTTTTCAGCATTCAATTTCACAAATGGAGAACAAGATGTAGCAAGAGTTACAAAGGAAGCATACTTGAGCTGCAACACAACCAACCCAATTTCCCTTAAGAACACTAGCCTTGCAAATTTCACCTTAGATGTTGCAGGTGCTGATTATTATTTCACAAGTACCTTAGACAACCACTGCTTTAAGGGTCAAAAGCTAGCCATTCATGTACCTGGTCCTAGAGAACCATTGAACTACACTGTTGGTGACAAGTTAGGGTGGGTTGTGCCCCCAGGTGGTGAAAGTGAATATGAAGCATGGGCTTACAATAAACTATTTCTAATTGGAGACACTCTTGGTATAAACTCAAACCTTCAAAACATGTTGTACAATTATTTATATAACAAAAATGATATTTATACTACCCATAGCTAAAACTTTTGTGATAACTTTTGGTTTTATAATTACTAGCGTGTACAGGCACTTCGTGTCTGCTGAACAATATTGCATGGTATTACACAATCAATTTTTATATATTTTATTTTTTAGAATTGGAATATATTGATGGTGTTCGATGTACATTTAATAATATTTTCTTTGTATTTAAGATAATGTTCAATTTAATGTGAAAAAATATGGTTAATTAATGTGTTGATGAATGTTATTTATGATTATATAGTTTTTTTGTAAATATTAAATAATATTAAGGGCAAAACAGGAAGTGGAAATTACACCATGGTAGAAATTACACTATGTTTTGCCTTTATATATAGTATAGATAAAACCAAAAAATTGTCACAGAGTTGCTTATAACACAGTTGATTATATGATATATATATATATAGTTGGCATGTATTGATTCCTAGTGTTTTAAATTAAGGGTATTGGTTGGTTGTGGTTATTGCGATTGTTGTTATTGCAGTTGTTGTGATAGGGTTGTGGTTATTGGAGTGTGAATTATTTTGTGATTAAAAAAATAATTTTGAGTTTGATGCGGTCCGATGTGGCATAATGTGGTCCGTTGTGGCCCAAATGCGGTTTGATATAGTTGTATTGCGGCCGGATGTGGCTATATCATTGAGATTTGGTGTCACTGCAATTGCGATGTGATATGGTTACAGTGGCTACTACAATTATAATATTGCAGCCGCATCACATGATGCGATTCGCAATTTGAAGGACTGCTTATCCCTGACTAAGTTTTCTTGTGCTGCAGTTTTCTACTATATAAATGGAACTCAAGATGTTGCAGTTGTCACCAAGGAAGTTTATGAGAAATGTGAAACAAATAATACTGTGGCTGTATATAAAAGTAGTCCAACAAGAATCATTCTAAACACAACTGGTGAGTATTTTTTCACAAGTACATACACAGATCACTGTGCCTTGGGACAGAAGCTAGCTATTAATGTCACTGTTAATAGTTCCACTGGCACTGCTCTCTCCCCAGCAGAAGCTTTATCTCCCACTACTAACATTGGACCTTCAGCTTCAGCTCTTTCACCATTCAGTTCTGCCCCTTCTATGGTTCCCTTTGGATATATGGTCACAATCGTGTCCTTTGGCTTTGCTTTCATCATTTGATGAGTACTAGTGAGCATGGGATGATTTTATTTGTTATTATACTTGTATAATTTATGTTACTTTTTATATTATATATATAGAGTGATTCAACAGTATTCATTTGTTGGATTTAGAGATTGTTCTATAGTGTATTTGGATTGGGCATGTCGGCTGCCCATATTGTTTTCTGTTTAATGTAATAATTCACATATTTTATATTTATATGTGAAATAATTCATACTTACATATTTTTTATATGAGAAAAATATATATACACAGTATAGTTTTATATACTGTCATTATATATTCATCATTGATGTTTAATTATTGTTGACTTTTTTAAAAAGATAATTTAAATGAATGATAAATTATGAAGTGCATATAAATCTTTACATTATTAGTGTATACATTTTACACTCTTTTTATATTATCACTATATTATTTACCATATATTTAATCATTATTAATTCTTAAATAAAAATAATACTAATAAATGATAAACTAAATTATAAATTTTGGTACAAGGATCTCGTCAAAGCAGCCTTCACTGATAGAACCCGACATACCAATTTTATATATTATATATATATATTTATTTATTTATTTATTTCATATTTGATTATGTTGTGTGATTATATCTAACTTCCGGGTCAATTTTAGTACATTAAACTCAACCAATTAGTCTCAAAATGGTAATGTCCACATTGATTGGAATTTTCATCATCTATTACACCGAGATTCTAATATGTGGTATCAAAAAAAATTAAAAATTCAAATTTTTTATTTTTTTGAATTAAATAGATTAAAATTTTATACATTTATCAATTCCAACCCATTCAATACTGGAAGTCCAATATAACAAATCAGTAGTGCTATTGTCATTTGACAAATTAGATGCCTAACGTAAGAGTTGTTGAATATAGAAAAATAATCATCTTTATTAATAGAAAGGTAAGTGCATGTTTTTGTACTTGTTTGTAGTGGCAAAAAATATAATTTTATTATAATGAAAAGAGTAAATGTATCATTAAAAATTATATTTTTATTTTATTTTTTGAAGCACTTATCTTTTTATTAGTGGAGAAAATCCTAACTTGAAAAAGCGTAGTTATGGTCGTTAGTTCTTGGTTAAGTTAGAAAATGGTTTTTCCTCTTCAACAACGGTCAACTCATCAACAATAATACTATCTAACTTCATGTTGAAGAAATACAACTTCAATAGGTAAATCTTAGAATTGCAAGTCTAGTTAAGTTAACCACACCCCTTTTAAAAAAAACACTTTTTAACTTCCTATTTCATAATAAGTTTTTTGAAAAATAATCATCTCCAATACTAAAGAAATAAGTTGTTATTTTTCTTTGGTATAAAAGAATAAAAGTGTCATCTAATTTTATATAAAGTATAAAAATGTCATGTCATTCTTTACCCAAATTTTATAAGTATATAATGTATTTACTAATGGTAGAGTCCATACAATATAAATTAAAAGTTATATTTATTTCATTATTTAAAAATGTTATTGCGTTTGGTTATATTTAAATAAAAAACATATGTAAAAGAATTTAAACTTTATGGATTGATGAGATTATATGACAAAATTATTGGAATCACAATTCTTATATAATATTAAAAAAATATAATATTTTAACTTTATTAGTAAAAAATAATTTAACAGTTAAAAATAATTATTTCTCCCTTTTTAATTTATCTATTATATAATTTTTAGTTTTTGACAAAATATTCATCACATAATTTTGCTGTCATTTTTCAAATGGCAAAGGTATATCTTATTTTTTATTTGATTCATTGTATATTTAAAAATATTAATGCCAACAATAAAAAATCTGAAAGTTAATGATTAATTAGGATGGAGCGAGACCCGATCCAACCCGTAAATTTGTATCAACCCGATGATTTAGGGACGGGTCTAACCCGTCCAAATAAATAAAAAAGTCAGACTTGATTAAAACGGATAGACGCGACGTTAAAAAAGGACGGGTTCAGGTTTATGTCCGGGTCACCCGTCCCTATTAAACTCATTTTATTTTAGACTCATCCTTCACGCGTCACATCCTAATTAGGGACAAGTTCGGATTCAAAAATTAATCCGATCAATATTTAAAGACGAGTGAGAGACATGCTTAACCTGTCTCACATTTACCCTATCATTAATATTCTTTTGTGCCGAATGAATTCATGTAGCTCAAGTCTTTGAATTCTCACACTCATTTGTTCTTAACATTTCAAAAATGAAAAAAATATTATTCTTATAATAAATTAGTTTAAAAATTCTCCTAAAATAGGAAAACGATATGTGTCACATTCTGCTTATGCCATGTTAACACATATCATTTTATTATAATAAAAAACTTTTTAAATTGATTAGAGAATATATCATTATTATATTAAAAAAATTAGTATATATGGTATATTAAAAGTTAAAGCGTTCAAGCTTGATGCATTTTCAGTGGCCACAACTCTTTTAAGTGGAGGTCAAGCCCCTAAAATAAAATCAAAGGAAAAAATAAGTCATGCATACTTGCATGTTTGATTATGCAATCTAAATTCAATATGTTTAATTTTATTTTTGTTGCAGTTTTGATTTTTATAGATATATTATAATATTTAATTTATTTAATATAAAATACTACGTAATGTTTTTATGGACCAGAATAAAATGGGATGCTATTATTTCTGTAGGAGGATACTTGATGACACTTGATAAGAGATGATGAATTGTGATATGAATAGAGATAGAGCATCAGTTCTTAATATTATTCTTAATATAATAAGAATATTTTTATTCTATTTTCTACTATTTTTTATATTTTATTCTTAAATAAGAATAAAAGTGACTAAATAAGAATACTCCATATTGAGGAGAGAAGAACAATAAAAATACACAAACCATGAATAAATACAAGCACAAATATATATAGAAACATCAAAAAAAATATAAAATTATTACAAAAAATTAAAATTTTACGGAAACCAAAATTAAAAAAAAATCGAAGAACCTTAAGTAGTTTTCCTTGATCCAAAAGTCCACCAATTATAATTAATTTCTGACATTTCTAATAAATTATAATAATTTTTAATTTATTAATAAATAAATAAGTAATTATTCTTAGTGTTTTACAATATTTATTATAAAATATAAAAGTAAGGGTAAGTTACCAGGACAAGGATTACCTGTCCCGGACCAATCAAACATCACAAAATAATATTAAAATATTAATTTCTGTTTTTATAATTTTGCTTTTTAAATGAATGAAACTTTATGATTGGCTTAGTACACCAAATGAGACATGAATGATGACATGTGATCTCCATCTAGGTTATGAGACCCAAAAAAGAATAAGAATAATGTTTGTCATGTGAAAAAAAATAAATGTTTTTCTTATTTTATGGGAAGTTATAATAAATTATAACATAATGTGTGATACTCATATAAGAATGAAAACATTATTATTGATTATAGATGTTGTTATGCATGTTTTGCTTATGGTAAAATGAAAAGGAACTAATGGAAATTTGTACGAGTTGGTGTGAGAAGACTATGATAAGGAAAGACAAATGATACAAATGAGCATCTGGATAAGATAAAAATTGTGTATTTTTCCTCGTACAATTAATATATTTTTTAGGTAATGAATTAATTTTTTTCAGGATGTGTGACTGCCCCTAGTAACAAGTGTTGCTCACATGAATAGAACTTTTATATTTTAGTTATCTTGAAATCTAATAGAACCTTATACTTATAGACTAATACCTTGTTGGTAAGAATTTTATGTATTTGTCAAAGAAGAAAGTGACCTTTTGTGATGAAGGTTGAACAGTTATAAACTTGTGATTTTATGTTTGCCTATTTGCTTGATTTGTGTGGGTGGAAATGTCCGAATCACAAATTATAATGACTCCTTCCTATAAGAATAATCAAACAGCTTTAAAGGTGCCATTGTGCAGCACGTAACAAGGAACAGAATTATTTAAATAACCATAGTTAGACACTTTCTTCATTTAATCTACCTAACCTGTAATAATAATATAAAAAAACGAACAACATAAAACTTACACCAAAACCGCTATGAAATTATGTAAATTTGGTTCAAGACTTCAAACATGCTGAATCAAAAAATTCAAAATGAATATCACTTCTGACCAAAACTAGTAGAAAAGTCTTTCCATCATCACCTTATATATGTCTACCACCAGAATCTCTTAACACACAATTTCATCTTCTTGAACCAGCCCTCTATGAGCTGATCTATTCGCATGATGGTAGATTGGTAGGGGCATGTGGCTCCACAAAGTTGAAAAAAATAATTTTTTTTAATTAAGTTATGATGTAATGTGATTTTTAATTCTTAAAAAAAAATTAATCTAATGTGATTTATTAAACTTTATATACAATATCAAAACTTTTGTTAATTTTTTATCTTCAACTACTTTATTTAATTTAATTTAATTTCATTTATTGTATGAACTTTTTGTTTTTTTTTAATTATTCAACCATGTTTGCAGGCCGCGCAAATCCGATAGCCCATTTTAAAACAGGAAGAACATTAAATTTTATCCGTTAAATCAATATGGGCATGCCCGCGCGATTAAATTTTGCCATCTCACTCAAATATATATCTATAGATATAATATTATAATGATGATTTATATAACATTCCATCTTAGAACCAACTTCTTCAACTGTCTTTTGGATAAAAAGGAGAAAGGAAAAATGTTAGCATATTTTATATTCACCTCTAAAATCTAAAGCAAAATGCGAGTAGAACACATCTCCTAGCCGAAGAAAATAATTTTTTAACTGGACACTGACTATGAGGAGGGTCCAATACGTGTAGGAGAGCATATGACACTAAGTATCACATTTAGCTATGTTTCTTACTGTCCTACGCTTGGAATTCATTAAGGAGGCTTGTCTACACTAGAAGGCATAGACAAACACATATTAATATTTAGAGTAAATATTCATTTTAGTTTTTTATATTTTTCAACCTTACAAGTTTACTCTCTCAAAAATTGAAAAACCCAAAATGGTCCCTAGAAATTTCAAGTGCAGGTCAAATTAATATTTTTCAGCATATTTTACAACCCTTGATATAAACTAATTTGACCCTAAACATGATTAATTTGATCCTAAAATTGACTAATTTGACCCTAAGTTGTTTGTTGAATGCACATTTGAAACACTTTGGGGACCATTTTAGATTTTTCAATTTTTGGAGGAACCAAACTGATAAGGTCGAAACACATGAGAGACTGAAGTGTGTATTTACTCTCTACTTAACATGGTAAAAGGCATCTTTGGTAATCCTAAAAATCAAATGTCATTTTCAACTGATATCCACACCAAAATGCCCTTAAAATCATCATGGCATATGAACTGAAGCCAGCTCCAATGTCACCCAAATGCACACTAAGTTGAACAGGGGAGCACGGTTTACATGCTACACACATGAAGAACAAATATTCAATTCATGAAACATCAGCCATCACAGAATACAAATAACAAAAACAATAACTTATGTATTTGTTTCAGAACAAAGTTTTATCATGAGTAACATTGAAAATGAATGTAAACATTTTCAAAATCTGTTTCAAATTAGATTCATACCAAAGAGGTTGTGAGCAAGTCACATGAATATATGCAACTCCAATTTCTCTGTCAATGTGACTCGATGATTCGTGGTTTTTAGTTGATACTGGGACTAAAACTGGTTGATTGAGCATGGTGGTGGATAACTATAACTTCTAATTATAAGCTATTTAAACACATTAAAATCAATTCAAACAGATCATGAAAATCGAGTGGAGCTGACGGATGTGGTGCCATTAAAATTTAATAGCTGTACTGCTCAAGCAAGACATAATCTGCAGAAAACAACTAGAAAGTAAAGAAGGAAACGCAACTTGAGGTAGAATAACAGTAAGAATATTTACAAAAAAGAATCCACACAATTCACAGAACTACACTGTAAAATAAGGTAATGAAATTCTTAAGGCTAACTTCTGATGATGCAATATATATCATTCGCAAAATAATTCGATACCGCATTAGATGGACTTCGAAATCAGTCACACACATCCACACAAAAGGTAACTTGCCATCCTATGCACTCTGATCCAAAATACAGGTCTGGCTGCATCAGCTGTCTTGGAAACTGGACCATATAGCTTCTCAAATAAACCCTTTTCCAGAGAAGATGATCCTGAATACACCCCTTGGCAAAAAAAATCCATTGAAAAGATTTGTTGACTGAACATTGGCTGAATAATGCAATTACTCACAGTGGGTTTAATAAACATTCTCCCTTTGCGCACTTTTTGAACTGGCAGTCCAGTGTCTCCCCTTCCATGTCCTACTTGTTTTTTTAGAAAGGTGTAAGGATTAGGAAATGAGAGAGAATAACAATGAAATATTTATGAATTACAATAACTAAATAGTACATGCTTACATACAAGATCAGCCATGATGGTAGCTTGCAGTATTTAGTGAAAGAATCTTTTGCGACACCTAGCAGAACCATGTTCCTCATACTCAGACTTGGTGACACACATTGCTTCAAAATCTGGACTCGATGCCAACAATGATCCTCCACGCCAAACACCTAAAATTGGACTGTAAAAGAAGCTTAAGTTCTTTTATGGAAATTCTCAACATGCAGGAAACAAAACTATTAAGTCAAGATGTTTACTCTTCTTGAGCAGTTATTTTCACATTATAGTCATCAGGAACTAGAGGTCGAAGCTCCTTCTCTCTACAAAATTTTGAATCAATTATTAAATTTTGTACACAACATTATACTATGGCAAAAAAAAAAATTAAGTAACAAAGTAAAGAAATTTAATGTATCATGGTACAAAGCGTAGTGGCCTAAACAAAAAACTTACAGTCTCGCAGCATATTGAGGAAATAAGGTGCTTCCACCAGTTAAAATAATACTGCCCAAAAATAAAAAGAACCCAATATTGAAAAATGGAACAGAATTAAGAAAATGCAAATAATAACAAACAGGATCATCAAATCAAATCCTTTGAATTGGTTAACCTTTCATAGAGTACAGGGTGGAGGTGTGGATGGCAGGAATTAACTGCTCGTACAATGCATTCTGCTAGCCCAGCCTGGTTCATTCCTGCGAACCAAAGAACATATAATAATGATGGGAAAAGTATCAAAGAAGACTAATATCCTCATTTACATTCACGGATTCACCTAACATATTGTGTTGTATTTCATTCAAAATTTAGTATTACATTTATACAGACCTAAATCTGCAGGGTGGAAGATCATCTCTGGGACAAGAAATCGTTCATTTGTCAAGTCAAATTCCTACAGAAGACAAAGTGAAAGCTAAAAATAAAAATCACGACCATAAATATGAATAAACGTCAAACAAAAAGAGATGCCTATGAATACATTTTTTGTCAAATCAACTGTCTTTCTCTCCTCAGGACGCTCAGCAAATTCCAGGCAATTCATATCTCCCTCCGGAGGACGAGAAAGTCCACCATCTGCCAAAGAGAGATACCTGTGTGCTTGTTCTGGATATTTAACAAACCCCTTCATGTGTGTAACACCATCTGGAAGCACATATGTGGACCTGAAGAGATTGTCTTTTCCCCTATTCCTATAAACCAACATTTGAAATCCATATTTACTGCCAACGTAAATCTTAACGAAGAAAAATATAACATAAAAATGCATATACCTAAGATACAAAATGCAAAGCAAAATAAAATAAAAGCGAGGAACACATATTAACAATAGATACACTCTAAATTTCATACAGTATTTTATCTGCTAATAATTGTTCTGAGCCGAGAACTTCATGTCCATAGCCCAACAGACCAACCCATCACCAATGAATCCGAGTGAGCTCAACAACCTCACCTACTTTGCCAAACCACCCTAGACCTGCATTGCCAGACTGCATTTCATCTACTCTACCTTGCGCCACCAAACTTATTTCTGCCATAGAGGCGGCCTTGCTGGCAGCATAGCAAACTGAGGACAATCAGAAGGGAAGTGATCCACTGCTTCCCAACTATCACCATGGTAGAAAAATCCACTGACCTCCTATAAATCTCATAGAACCTCAGAGAGCCTCTAACTCATATTCTCCCTGGTACCATCATTAATCTCTAGTTCTCTACTAATTCCCCCGCTTACTTGAGCTAACTATTAAGTGCTTTGAATGTATAAACCTTCACTCTCCAACCGCCATGACGGGAGGAGGATCAGAAGGATAGAGCCTGCCATAGAGGCAGTCATCCTCGCAGCATAGCAAGCTGAATACGATCCGAAAGGGGTGATCACTACTTCACCACTTTCGACCATGGTAGATAAACCCACTCACCTCTATAAAAATAGCATAAAACCCTATAGAGTCTCTAACTCATATTCTTTCTCATACTTTCATTACTCTCTATGCATCCCCCACTTAAATGACCAAGCATTACAATGCTTTGCAGCTTAAGGGATACCCTCACTCAAATCCCGAACATAGCAATAACATACAAATTACTTATTAACAATATGTATAACATGGACTATATTTAATTAATTTGTTGACAACACAATACATATTCCAAACTTCAAATGCAAGAAAACTGTCATGATCTTCCAATATGAATAACAACGAACCTCGCAATGGTGAGGTCACGAGGAACATCGAGGGAAACAAAGCAGAGCTTCTCTTTGACATCATCCATAATGAAAGTCTCTTCCATGACATTAACAGCCCGAAAAGACACAAGCTCCTTAAGGTAATTAGTGAGCGCCTTCCCACCCAAATCGATCCTCTTGGCAGCGTAATTAAGTGTAAAATTTTGAAAAACAGGAGATGCATGAGTAAATGAGAATCCACAGTCCACTACGAGGCTGCATTGGGCTCGAGACACGAGTGTATCGGGTCTGCGACTAGCCTCGTAGAGATGGACTAAGGAAGGAGAGTCAGCTACATAGAGTGAGTTGAAGTTGAAATCTTCGAACACGAGCTCGTCGAGGGAGCGCTGAATGGAGGGGAGAGTGAAAAGGGGTTCAGTGAGGAGGAGGGAAGAGTGGGAAGGGTTTATGTGGAGGATTGAGGAGAAGAGGTGGGACCAGATTTCGCGCTGGAGGTCTGGGTTTATTAGGTAGCCACGGTCAATGGGGCGACGAACTGCGGCGGAGGTTAGGTCCGGTTCAATGGTTGTTGTGGTGGTTGATGTGGTGGTTGTGGGAAGGGGGTTTGGGTGGAGCCATTTTTTGGAGGCGGGAGAGCGGTATAGGCAGTTGGGGAGAATGGTGGAGGGATCACGTTCGCCGCCAAGGCCGGCTTTGATTAGGCCCCCGCCATTGTCTAGAACCACCACGGTGGAGGTTGAGGACATTTTGGGCCAAAACTAAGAGGTTTGGGAAAATTTTGTTTTTTCGGGGTTTTGGAAAGAACTACTATAGCTAAGATCTCTCTAGGTGCCTCCCCTCTAATATTGTGGACCCTCCCAATTAATGAGAAAGTGGCACCTAATTGTCAAGTATTCATCTATCCCCTACTTTAGTATTTGACTTTGTTGATGGAAGAACCTTTAACCACCAGGAGTTCCATTATTATTGGGCATTGGAAGAGTAGAGAGTGATAAGTGAGACACTACGTCTTGAATCAAAACCTTGAGTTAGTTTCATGCTTCTTTTCTCCTTATAAATCATTTCACTTCTCCCCTCATATTCAATGTGAGACTTCACACATGAATAAACCCAACAACCTCCTCCTTAAGTTTGGGTACTTTACACTTACCAGTCCACTCCCCCTTAAGTCCACTGTCCTAGTCGAGCCATCGGCTCTGATACCACTTGTTTGACTAGACCAAGACCGTGGAGTTTCATTGTTATTGGGGTGTGAGAAAAGTGGAGAGTCACAAGTGAGACATCATATCTTGAACCAAAACCTTAAGGCAATGGTGGTTCTATGAGTCTTTTCCACTTATAAACTTTTTCACTTATCCCCTTATGTCCAATGTGAGACTTCACACTTGAATAAACCCAACAATTTTTTAATGTGGTTCGACAATTTGTCTACGTCCACGACTGAAGAGTAATGAGAATAAAAGAATAAGAAGATAGAGTATGCATTAAGTTTAAAGTATTGATATGTCTTACAATGACTTGGAGCATTCCTATTTATAGTTGAAACTTTTGAAGATTATGTGGCCAAAATAAAAAGCATGCATGTTGGCTTCACTATAGCCACTTCTTTTGTTTGGCTACAAAAAGACCACATCATTCTCTCTTTGTTTAAGCTAATATTTAACCACTTCTTTTGCTTGGCTACAAGAAGGTCACATGATTTTCTTTTTATTTTAGCCAATATTTAATAAATCTCCACATTGGCTAAAAGACCGTCATAGCTATTTTCTTGCTACTCTTCTTCATACCCACTAGAGATTCTGAACATCAATCAAGTCTAGACAATTTTTGGACTTGGTATCGCCGTCATGTCTGCCAAATTATCCGCAATGGTTATTTTCTTAATCTAAATTTTTTTTCTCTCCATGATATCTATGATAAAGTGCATCTGAATATCAACATGCTTAATTCTTTCGTAATATATTGGATTCTTTGTCAAATGTATAACACTTTGATTATCGCAGTAGATGGTTGTTTCTTCCACTTGTATACTTAATTCTTCAACTAGACCTTTCTCCCAAATGGCTTCCTTTACAACTTCTATTACTACGACATACTCCACTTCAGTTGTAGACAAAGCAACAAATGATTGTAGCATTGCTTTCCAAGTAATTGTATAACCTCATAGTATAAAGACATATCCGGTGAGTGATCTTCGCTTATCTAGATCTCCGACATAATCCGAGTCAACGAATATGATGGTCTTGTCTATAGTATCTTTGACTTTTCCATACAATAGGTATGTTGTACCTTTCGGGTAGCACATAATCCATCTCACAATAGGTATGTTGTACCACACTTACTGCCTGTGTAATATGTAGTTCTGGTACATACCATGACATACATGAGACTGCCAACTGCACTAACATAAAGTACACTTGACATATCCCTTTCGTTATTAGTTTGTGGACACAAGGCCGTTGAAAGTTTGAAATGAGTCGCCAATGGAGTAATGACTGGTTTAGTATTTTGCACGCCTAAGCATTCCAACACTTTCACAATATACTTCCTTTGTGACAGAAACATCACCCTTTATTTTCTATCCCTCTAAATGTCAATTTCCCAGAATTTTCCTTCTAGTTATCTTGTGAAAATTAATATTGTATATTTTTTGTTTGATTCAGATTCCTTGACATGACTCACACGAGGTGTCGAAGTCATTAGTTACACTAAGTCATCTCCGATTATTTCAGTCAAAATATAACGACCTTTATTATTTCATTCAGTAAACCATGTGACACACATATGAGTAGTTTATTTTCTAAAACGTGAAACTCTATCATGTTTTCACCACCAATGATAATTAAGAAATTTTTTGATTTCACACTTCCTTCGTCATTGATGTTTTTTCCATCCTACACTGCGACATTGTCTTCTTCCTCTTACGGATGGTAGTTGTCATTCCCAACCCATCTCTTCTTTCCTTTTGAGAATAAAAAACAGAATCACATAAATGAAATGGAACCCTCCATAAAGGATGAGGCTTGCAAATTGATGAGAACAGAATCCTTCCCAAATTATGTGATTTGCACATTGTTGGAAATGAAACCTTCCACATAGCATCAATGTGTAGAAAATCATGTGGTTCATTATTAGAAAAGTAATTCAAGATTTTTTGAACTATGTATATTTTCTATTTTGGGTTGCATCTGGTTGAATGCTTGAGACATATTATTGTATGAAGTCTTCTATTGCATAGTATTGGAGCAGAAAGAGAAATCAATGTTATCTATTGAATTTTTTTCTTATAACTTATACCAATTAGAAATACCCCATGTGTTTTGAGTCCAAGGGTGAGTTAGAAATTGTAATCCTTATTTTATAATAATATATTGTTAGTTGCTCAACGCTCTCTAGAGCATATGCACAATTGGTCGAATCATGTTAACAATTTTTTGTGTTCTTCTCTCTTATATATTTTATGCTCTTTATTTCATTGCTTGCAACTAATACTTCATAGTAATTGCTTCCGCTGACCACACTTTGCTATCAAAGCCAAACTCATTGTGGAGAAGTTTGATGAAACTGATAACTTTGGATTGTGGCAAAGAATAGTGAAGAACGTGTTGGCTAGACGAGGTCTATTAAAGACATTGCGCGAGGATAAATCAAGTGAGTTGAAGGAAAATAAAATATGACATGAATGTAGATGGGATCACAATCGTGATAGATCCAAACCCCAAAAAATCCACATATGTTGCATTAGGACCTAGGTGGAGATAGGAACCCAGGTGGATACCAAGCTTTGTAATATGTGTTGTCAATGTCTCTCTCACTATTGGAGATTATGATTTTCTATGCAAAGTGAAGTGGTGAATCATTATGACGATTCTATGACATCATGGAGAAGTATGTTAATTGCTAGTAGAGTATAAGGTGGATATGATAGTTCTTCGAACTATGATTGCTGATATAAATAGTAGTGGTAGTTGTTGAGGCTTTGTAAAGAAGCTCCATCAATTAGGTGGGATGAATATTGAAGAATGTCATTGTTGGTGAACTTTGGTGTAGAGGTTCTATAGTTCCAAAACACTTCTTAGCAACGAAGAGCTAAACGACATGTTTTGTTAGACGATGGTACGAGGAAGTTGCACTACAAGTTTAGAGAGTTGGGCTCTTGGTGACATTATCAAGGATATTCGAAAAATGCTTACACTAAATGGGGAGCATGCTCTTGTATGGAGGAGATGGTGAAGCTGAATATTCACTAAGGTGGATATTATTTTATATATTTCCTAAGGAGCAAGATATTCATCTATTTCAATTAAAGGTGAGATTATTGGGGATGTTTCAAATATATTGTTGTATGAAGTCCCATATTGCCTAGTATTAGAGTGGAGGATAGAAACCAATGTTAGATATTAGACTCAAGTCATTTGTGAGAACTTGTACCAATTAGAAGCACCAATTAGAATTGCTCCATCAGTCTTTGGTCTATGGGTGTGCTATAACTTACAATTCTGATTCTATACTACTACCAATTGTCGTTTAATGCTCCCAAAAACGTATGTGCAATTGACCAGTCCTGTTAACAAATTATCATATCTTCTTATCTTCTATTTATTTTATGCCCTTTATTTAGTTTCTTGTGATCCATGCTTCACGTCCATCACTTCCATTGTTCCATGAGAGAAGAAATGTTCTAGAATAGTGAGCATATTAGCTTTAGAAGAACATAACGTTTTAATTGTCCATTTACTTATATGTCTACTTTCAAAATTCCTTATTCTTATGTCATGTGTTGTGTCTCATAATTTTATCATGTTCCAAAGTGTTCTTGTGTTGGTGGGAGTTGATAGGAATATAGACCTCCTTAATGAATCTGAGCAATAGTCAGTCTTAAAAAGTTGTTAGAGCATGGCTCTGATTTAAAATACAATCCAAACCTAATGCAATCGCAAAAATTTGGATGTGGTTTCAGCAATGCACCGCAATTGTAGTGTGATTGAAATTCACACCAAAAACCGCAACAAGATTAGAAGACAAAGTTGCATTTACTTTTTGCTTTCAACAAGATTACAAGACAAAATTGCTTTCTAATCCAACTTCCATATGTCAAACTAGATTCCAAGACAAATTTTTTAGAAAAAAGCAAAAGAGATGCAAAGTAGAAGGTAGTGAGATGTTATCAATAATTCATAATTTCATGCACAAAGGAATCCTTATAGATCAATTTTATTTGTGATTGTTTCTCACTCTCTCTTTCTAATTTCACCTCCTCTAAGAGAAATCCTTACAAGTCGGCAGCCAACATCACCATCTACCACCACTGTTGTGTCGTGATAGTGCATCGTCTTCATTGCGACCGCAACATCAAACAAAAACACTTCAAGGCAAGGTAAACAATAGTCAAAACCTTTTCAATCATTTTTCTATTTATTTTTTCTAAGACACCGAGGATTTAGGACGGAGAATCGAGGAGCCGGTGAGAAGTGAGGAGATGACAATGCCGATAATGACACCTCAATCACTTGAATCGCCTCTGTTTGTCGTTCTTCATTCATGTCACGATGCCCCTTATGGGTTGATAGTGTAGTGTGGTGCACCTATGTTATTGGAAGCTTGGACAATGACGGTGAGCTTAATTTTTTTTAACTTGGATAGCTTAAGAGTTGAGTAGTTGAGAGACGAAAGTGTGAGATGTTCCTTTTCTACAGAGTGTTGAGACTTGAGATAATGAGAGAGGAGATAGGAGAATGGATAAAATGGAAATGAGAGAATGAGAGAATGAAAATTAATTCTCCTAAATGGGAATGAGAGTGGAGTGCACGACCATTTGGGAATTTTGCCCACCCAATATTGGTGACTCCAAAAACTTAGAAATGTGAAGAGTAGGGTATAATTATGCTAATAAAAATTAATTCTAAAAACAACACTACTTTGGAAGTCATCCATTTATTTTATAGGTTAACAAAAGTAATTTATATGGCCAGTTTTTTTTTACCCAAATTTGATTTGGTATTATTATATGTAGACATATTTATGTAATATTGGTTTAGAACATCAGTTTATTGATAATTAAATATACTATTTTTTATTAATAATTATTCTCCAAATTATTGATTAACAATTCTTGTAAACTTATATATTTTGTTTGCATTCAGGTAGTGTAAAATTTTCACAATGCTTCCAAGAGAAGAATTCCCAACAAAAGGTTAGAGGGTGCTCCAAGTGAAGATATTTGATGGGATTTTGGAACACAAGTACGTGAACATCGAAATAATATTAAATGTAAACTCTGCAAAAAAGCAACCAAGGGTGTATCACTAGATTGTAGCAATATATAACACATTATAGAGGACAATACCAGGTTGGGCTAGAGTCATTGGTGTAATAGAGAAGGCATGATGAAACTCCTCCTAGATGGAAAAGAAAAAAAGTTGACTAAAAAAAAAAAGATAAGTTTAAAGCATAATTAAGAGGGGATACTAATGAAGAAGATCTTGATGACTATATTACTGAGCAAGTGATGCAAGCTAAAAAAGCAAGCCTTAATTCCCAATATGAATGGGAACAAATGCAACATTTTAGGCAACAAACAAGGGGGTATGAGAATATAAAGGTGGAAGCTCTCGTGCAAGTTGTAGTGACGCTTCAAGGCTGCAAGATATCAATTTTAATTTGAGGTCTATAGATATTGATCTAGTGAGGAGTAGAATCGTGAAACAACCTAAAATAACTGGTTGTTTTATGGATGCAGCTTGGAAAAAGCTTAAAGAAGTTATGGGGAAGTTTATAACCTATGAAACAATGGCCATGAATGTAACCAAGTGTCCTTGGATTCATAATTTAATTGTTGCAACAATTGAGGTTGATCAATAAGTTAAATGTCCAACTCCTTATGAAATTTCAACTGTGTTTGAAGGCTGAATATAATAATATGTGTGAATGGACTAAAACATTGAAATTCACATGGAAAGAGACTAGGGGAATGATAGTGTGTGACAGTTGGACATATAGTATAAACCACAAGCACATTATGAATTTTATGTGTACTTCAACAAAGGAACAATTTTCATAAATTTTGTTGATGCCTCCGATGTTGATAGCAGAAAAGCAGATTACTACTTCTAGTTGATGAATAAAATCATGGATGAAGTGAGAGAAGAATATGTCGTTAAAATTGTTACAAATAATGAAAAAGCACTTAAAGGAGCTGACCAAAAGTTTATGGAAAAGAGACCACATTTATATTGGTCTACATGCTCAACTCATTGTTTCGATCTTTACTTGGAGGATGTTGGAAAAAAGAAAAATGTGCAAAAATCATCGGAGGAAGCAAAGACAGTGACAATCTTCATCTATAACTATATATGGACAATAAATCTTATAAAAAATATATTGGAGGTAAGGAAATTGTTCATCCTGACATCACTCAATTTGCAACAAAGTTCTTGCAGCTTCAAGTGATTGTGAATCAAAAGCAAGGAATAAAACAAATGTTCAACTCCAAAGAATTCAGAAATCTAAGTTTTACAAACAAAAGAATGGGCCAACACTTTAAGCAAGGAAAATTGTGTCGGGTCATGATTTCTATAGTAGGGTTATATATACATTAAAAGTATTTCAGCCTATAGTCAAAATACTAAGGCCGATGGATGGTGACACAAAGCCCACAATGGGTTTTCTTTATGAAGCGCTTGACCATGCTAAACAATCAATTCAAAAACATTGCTGCTAACATTCTCAATACAATGATATAATTGACAAGAGATAAAAGTTCACGCACTCTGATCTTCACTCTACATGTATGTTAGTAAAACTTATATTTAATTCTATCATATGATTCATAATTTCACATCTCCATTCTAATATTCATACTTTAATAAATTGATAGGTTATTTTCCTAACCCGCAATTTTAATATGGAGTCGAACACAAAACTGATGCATATAAAGAAATATTTGATCGAACAATAATGTCACCATGAAACTTGAAAGAGACATGAATAACCAAATTAAATATTATATTTTTATTTTTAAATTATAATTTAAGATTATGCATTTATATAATGATATGTTGTTTTATTTTATACAATTGCTTCTTTTTATAAATAAATCAGAGACATTTGGTACATCTCAAGTTCAATCAGCTTGGTCTATAATGAATCAAGGTAAAATAATATTTCTCATATTTATTTATACTATTGTATTTTAAACACTTTTTGCGATCATCATAACTTGTTTATTTTTCTGTTAATATAAATATATTAATTGTAGATGATATTTGGTTCATGCTCACTGAACTTAAAAACATTGTAATTAAAGTTCTCACTCCTTCAACCAAAAATTGTAAGAGAAACTGTAGCACATTTAGCTACATTCATATAAAGAAAAAGAATAGACTCACATATAATAAGTTACATAGACTTATCTATACATTATACAATATGAAGTTGAAGATGAGAAATGAAATGAGAAGAAATCAAGAAGAAATTGAAGGAAGTTATAATCCTATTAATCTTGATAACATATTTGAAGAAGATGATTCATTGTCTAAATGGATAGAAGAAAGGGAAATGTAGCACTAGATGGAGCACAAAATGCAAAGTGGCTTCCTATAATTGATACCGGCGATAAAAACAAAAATATGGAAGTTGATAGTGATGATATTAGTTCTGATGAAAATAATGGTGGTATAAGCCCACCAAGAGACGATGGTCGTAATGGTGATGGTAATGTTGAGGCTGGAGAAAGTGACGATGAAGGTGAGCAAATGCACAATGATCCATATGAGAAGATGTAATTACATAGGCGTGATCATAGTCTAATTGATCTCACAATGTCTAGGTCGAGTATGGTTCATTCTAGTGATTCATTTAATGATAATAGCAGAACCGAGTCGCAATTTAGGAAAGGAAAAAACAAAATATTACACTTGAAGATGCTTCCCCTTCTAGTCTTGCACAATATCTTAGTGATTTTAGCATTAATAAGACATCTCAAAGCAGTCAAGGGTACAATCCAATGCATCATACATATTATCCACATGGTTATTATACACATGATTAATATGCAAGTGGACAATTTCCACTTTAAATATCCTCATCATCTGATTATCAAGAACCTTATTATTAACAATCAAGTCGTGGATTTTTTGGTTATATTGTTGAACAAAGAGCTACACGAAATGATAGTCAGGATGCCAATGAAGATTATGCTCCTCCATGTCATTCTAGCATGTGGTAACAATTAACAAGTAAAATATGAATATTCTAGTGGACTTAATAATTTCCCTTACTTTTCTTACGATTTTCAAATGACATTTTATAACATATTAATTATGATGTTTTATCTTTATTTTGTAGGAATGTTATATTTCTGAATCTTCGATTTGCTTTTTAATAGTATTTGATGATAATGAGAATTGCAATATGTTGTACCATTCTAAGTGAATGTGATTCACTTTTTTTAATGTAAAAACATGATAAAATATTTTATTTTAATTGCAAAGTCAAATAATGAATAAAAGAATCTATACAAATAATAATAATAATAATAATAATAATAATAATAATAATAATAATAATAATAATAATAATAATAAAATAATAATTATTGTAGTAACTATACATTATTTTTATATTTTGTGCATACAACCGTAATTCAATTCACAGCAACTGCATTGACTACAACCGCAATAACGCAATGGCAATAGTGACCATAATTTTAAAGACTAGAGCTTGGACTTTGGGTAGAACTAGACAATTATGAACCTTGGACAGCCTTGTATGGGTAACTCGAAAGGGATTACGACATTAAAGTTAATATTTATATGAGTATGTTTTGAGAGAAGACAGAGAGAATACATGCCATTCTCTAATGGGTGGCTTTACTTATTGATATTATGTGTGGAGATGTCATCATTGAGGATAGTGTAGGCTTGTCCTTCTAGAAGCTTATCAAAATGGCAATACTATGGATTTGGACTACATGCACTGTATCTTTGCTTTTATTGTGAATGAAAGTTTTTTGGCTTAGCATATGCTTATTTGGCCATATGTCTTATCGTTTTTGTCATTTCCCTTAGCTAGATCGTCTTTCCTGGCATGACCGACACACATATAAATAAGATCTTGTATGTCTAGTCATGTAGATCAGACATGCCTCCTTTATAATTTTCTTGTGACTGGTCCTAATATTAGGATGTAAGATAAATATATTTAATGCCTCTTTAACTACATGATAGAATCTGATTTAACTACAATGTATTAAAATGCTTAAATAATACAAGGGCACCATGACATCCATGATTTGCCGTTTTTAGTGGAGTGAAATTTTCAAGTACATGGAGCCAACCTACAATATTATCGAATTAATATTTACCAATGGTATCTCCCAACTAGGTTATGTAAACAACGTACCCATATTTGGTTCCCTAATGTTATCAGTTGTTGGATCCTCCTGTAGACTATGCTAATATCTCTTACATAGTGGTATGACATGAAATTCATACCGAACACTAAAGTGTGAATGTCCCTATGTCTCTTAATACTCTCAATCATCGTATTTTATTCACTAAATTTCAAAAACATCCTTATTGCACGACAAGACACCATGACCAATCCACATTAAAAGGCAAAGGTTCACAAGGAATCTAGATCTTCCCCAATAGTGGATGATTGTTAAGTGTCAAACTAATCATATAATACACATTCATATTTTACTACACTTTACTTACATAATTAACTCAAATAGATGAAATTATACTAATACATGATACAAAATTGTTTAAATAGTCAAATATCACCTCTTAAGTGTTTTGCAGGCTTAATCAGGAGGAATGATAAAAAAAAGCTAAGTTTTCGGAAAAAACTCGACCAAACTCAGCACAAGGATCACGCTGAGCAGAACAGGCAGCATTTGAGCTCCACACTCAGTGCCAAAGCCACAGTCAATTGAGGAAGATCCACGCCCAACACAACCTTTGCACGAAACACAAGAATTAAAGAAGTAATAAGTTTAACCTTTGTAACTCATACACTAAGCGCACGTATCTACGCTTAGCCCAAATGGGTGGTGCACCCAATGTAGAAGTGACACCCACCACACGCTAGTTTGCTGAAAGGAACGTTGTTGAATATACATTGTTAAAAAGAAATTATGTTATAGTATGGATAGATTGGAGTTTATTAGTCATTTCTAGATCGTAGAAAGGCTGATTAGTTATTGCCATAATTAACGAATATAATAATTAATATCTTTTGTATTTTATTTTACATTTCAAAAGATAACAAATAAGTCTTTTTAACATATCTTAATTGTTGGCTTTCCAATTAATAGAATATAACTAATAGGGATGGCAAAAAAAAAACACGTATCAGTAAGTAAAATCCTTATGGGCACGGGTACGGGTCACAAACAGGTGGGTATGAGTATTATAGTACTTGTGTCTGCATGTATCCGTTATTTATGTGATTACTATATTACCTTTAATTAAAATAAAAAGTACACTACCCTAAGTTTTATTACACTATATACATCTTTTCCTTTTATTTGTTTACATTTTTTTTATCTTGTTTACATATTTTATTGATTATGGTGGTGAAACATCCTACAAATATTATTATGTGTAGAAGCACATATGTCTTGCAAAAAAAAAAATACACTTTTTGTTAAGAAAATGAGAACAACAAATCACACAATTAGAAAATTCTAATAGATTTAGCATTTTTGTCAAATATTCAATCAGAATGCACAAAAATAATTAAATTTTGTGTCATGAACATAATAGAAATAGGAAGTTAGAAATCCATTGATAATGTACGACACCAGCGGGTATCAATTGTACGGGAGGGTATGGGTAATGGTCTCATTTTTCAAAATGGGTAGCGGATAGCTATTACTCATGTCCGCCCGTGTCCGTTGTCATTCCTAATAACTAAATCCAATAGCATACCTTAATCACATCTAAATTACCCCTCAATATCGAAATAGAAAAAGGATAGTCTAATGTACGAGACTTCCGTTTAATGACTTTGAGAAAGTTGGATATATGCAACCCATTCTTATAGGGTAAAAATTATTTTTAAGATTTGAACTAATGACCTTCAAGTTACAAGGCAAAAGCTCTTAGACATTCACCCTGGCCCTCAATATTAAGCTATGGACCATCTCACCCTCTTAACTCTTTTGAAATGGTCTTTAAACTTGTTATATCTCTCCACAACGACCAAGAGCCTGGTAGAAGAGCTCTAATAGAATGAACCACAAATGAGCCTTATTGGAAGCTGAACATACTAGATTTTCACAAAGCTCGATATTCTCTCAGAAGTTGGATTTGTTAGTGATTAGTCATTTCATGGAGGCACAAATTACAAATCTCACATGACAATAGAAAAAAGTTCCCTAAAATATTAGGAGGTCAAAACCTCATTTTACCCGTTAGCGATTGACTTTGTGATAATATTTATGGCCATCAAATCATTAGGTCAAACATTTGATCATTAAAGCTCAAATAAACTGTTTTATGAAAACTATGCCTGTATAGTTGTGATCCTAATTTTTTTTTGTTTTCTTAATTTAAAGTAGAAATGTCATATGTACAATATAAAAAAGTGGCATGCAAATAATATCACCAGTCCTTTTACTTTAATTTTAGAATTTGACCACTTAAATATCATATATAGTTATTATGAATGTGGATCATCACGCCTATTGAATAGTCAAATGTTAGACGATGGTAATGATACATGGTAAAAAAAAATTAAATGAATATGATTTTAAATTTTTGTTATTAAATAATTTAAAATTAAAAAAAATATTTCTCTTCATATTTTAGTACTTAACTCTTCTATACTAAAGAAAACTCAACTTAATTATTATAAAACTATAGCTAACAGCTATTTTGTACAACAAATGTTTTTAAAAAAATATTGTTTAAAGGCAATAGGAAAGAAAAAGAAATGTTCATAGCCAATGTATAGTAAGCATCCTCCACAGTACTTTGGAGAGCCAAATGCTTAAAAAATAAAATGAAATTCAACATATAATAATATATTTATCCTTTTAAGTATAATGAAAAATATTTTATTACTAAAAACAAAATAATTTTAAAATACTTGTTCTCTAATAATAGAGAGATCCTATTTTCCTATCTACAAATTTTGACCCACATTTTCAGAGTCATTTATAACACGACTGTAGTTATATCTGAAGCTAGCAGGGATGATAGTTGAGGATGAATATGATAGAACTAATAATCCCTTACTCATTAAGCATATACATAATGTCAGCAAGATCCTTCATAATCATGCTGTGTGTTTACTATTCATATTACACGCCGGTGAAAGGTTTTATAGAGGAAAACTGATATCTAATTTACAATGGGGTATTTGAATAATGAAAGAGAGATGACAACGGTATTATTGCATGCCCATCATCATCAGTGGTAGGGTAAATAAAGAGGACGGCCTACGAAAAAGAGTAACACTGTTCCCTCTGACCTTAAAGTGCCAAAACAATGCAAATTAACCAATGATTTTGGAAAATTACAGTTTTGGTGTACATTTTTGAATATTTATTAAAATTGTGCACTTTTAAGACATTCGACAATGACATAGCCGATTCAGTTTTTTTTAATTCTCATACATAACTCGACAATGTGGTGAGCGTTTTATTTTTTTACATTTCTCCCACAAAACTCAGCAACCCCATGGGAGTTTCATTTTTTTTTCTCACTCCTAAATTGGCTACCTGTTAAGTTCCATTTTGTGAATGAAACATATATGATTTTAGGACACTTAATGTGTAGTTATGATGCAAATTATGTACAACTCCCAATAACTTAGTTTAATTTTGTCTTGTTTAGGAACTTACATGTTTTATGTCAATTGTAGAAGAAGAAACATGAAAAAAGAGGAGAAAAAGGATAAGTTTGAGGTTTTTGAACACTGCACCCCTCGCCTGAGCCACAACCTCGCCCAAGGAGGAAGAATGTCCCTCACCCATGCGAGGTGATTGTCGCTCAAGCGACAATTCAAGGAAAATGGCTTAAATCACTGTCTGTCCCTCGCTCAAGCGACAATTCCCACTTTTGGATGTCAACATTTTCATATGTCTCTCGCTCATGCGAGAGCACCTTGCTCAAGCGAGACATATAGGTTCAAAACTCTGAATTTCAGTAAGACTGTTTTAGTTCAATGCAGTTGTGTCTGGTTTAAAATGAAATTGTGCCTATTTTAGTACAATTGTGTCTTCATGCTTAAAAAAGAGAGTTAAGAACCTATGATTGAAAATGATTAGGGTTCTGAGTTTAACTGCTTTCAGGATGTGAATGTTGAATCAAACACAGACTGAATATGTTGAATAATTAACAATTTAATCAAAGGAATAAGGCCTACAACTTAGTGAGAGAAAGTGCACCCAAACACAGATGAGTGTCTTTGCTGGATTACATAAGTTAACTTTGCCTAATTTTTGGTTGCCATTAAGAATAGAATAATATGGAGGTGACTAAGTCCTAGTCTAGGATAGATAAGTTACAGCGAGAAAGCCTATCCGTATGAATCATGAACCCAATTCTTGTAGCAGCCTTGAGCTGAATTTTTTTTGAAAATCATACACCCAAGCCACAATGAAATACATTAATCCATATACCTATCGAGAAAGATCATTAGTGTATATGGTTTTTAACTCTTGTGTTGGGCAATCGAAATGAGTTTGTGCATCTGAGTTGGAAATTGAATCAAAGAGGCTCCTTCTTCAATCATGTGTTAATGGTAAGCATGAGGAAATGAAACATTAATCATCCCAAAAAGTGAAGACTCAAAAGAAAAGAGTCAACTGAAGAAGGAGAACTAAAATGGTTGATAACAAAGAATGAGTTAGTATAGGAAATTGGAAAGTGAACCTTAGAGTGAACAAAAGAAAGAAAGGTAAGTATGCACTAATGATCTACCTCCCTCTTTGTATCCTAGAAAAAACCAATTATCTTTGTAGCCAGGCCTTATTACAACCCTATGTTAAGTCCTTGAGATCCATGGTTGAACTCGTGTACATGGCTTGACTGAAATGAAAGGCAAAGTCAAATTGTTTGGATCTAGCAAAGAAGCGAGTGAAACATATAAGCTGTGAGCATGAGAGAGTTCCTCTAATTGAATTGAGTAGTTATTCTTGCTATTCTTTTTGAAATTGAACTGCATGTATATTCTGTATTAGTTGGAACTTAGATCACTATGACTGATCATGAAACAGGTTTTTGTGAAAAGTAAGTGAATGATTCTAGATGTTGCCATGATTGGATGATTTTTGTTGTTGAAAAACTAGATCCTTTGTGTTGAATTGAACCTTGTTACTTTGCTTGAGGACAAGCAAGATTCTAGGTTGGGGGGAGTTTGTTAAGTGTCATTTTGTGAATAAAATGTATATGATCCACAAGAACCTAATTCTAAATGAAATTTAATGCATTAGGTTTTCCACGAAAATGATTCACACTCTTTTCAGAAATAGATTTTCCTCACAAATCTCTCAAAGAAATCAAGAACTTGATGCAAAAACACAATGCATAGAAAACTAGAGACACATGCAATGATACTAATCTCTAAGCCTAAATCAAAATGCTTTCACTCCCTAGATTTTCTAAATGCACTTTCTCACTGTAATGCAATCTATGAAAATGTATGCTCTCTAACAATTTTCAAAATATGCAAGTTATGCCACATTGGCAAGAATTACAACATTTATACTAATCCTACTAATACTAATATTAATAGATTATTCTTCCATTTAATCGATCAACGAGCTGTTAAAAATTAGTTTTCTGTTACGTCTTAATCAATTATATGATGTCTTAATCGATTAACGTGCTAACAACATTAGATCATTAGTAACTGAATTCTAGATAATCGATTATACAAACTACTTAATCGATTATACTGAGTTAAAATTGTTTTTCTTGATTCATGGTAAGCTACCTATATGGTTTGCACATGCTATGCGTAGCTTTTCAAAATATATTACCTTTAATGCAAGAGACTATGTATGTGTATGCACGATCCTACTTATCATAAGATATATAGATGTTATGTTTCAATTTTAGTCTTATTCATTTTTACTTCTTGTGAGACTTTCTACCTAGGTTTAGCTAACCTAGACTCAATCTAAGGCAATCATCTTAAGACTTCTAATAAAAGTAAATATGTTAGTCTCTGACTCGTTGTTTGTTGTATGATCTTCAAGCTTTCTTGTATGTGTGTTGTCTTCATTAAAACTTCAGTTAGCCTTAAATGTGCCGGACTTGACTCTTTGCACTTGCAATCTCCCCTTTTTTGATGATGACAAAGACTTCACCAATTCCTTGTTTGATAAGCTTGATGATGATCAACATGTGTTTGCTTAGGTTGGTTAAATGTCAAAGTTGCGCTGCTCCCCCTCACATTGTTCTCCCCCTCAACCAAGCAATGAGGTGAAAAATACACACTAGTAGGTAGCAAACTTACTGAAGCTCAACAACCTAAAACATATTAAACGACAAAATAACCTTTCTCCCCCTTTTGACATTATAAAAAAAAGTGTAAATAAGTAATAATATCTGGTCAAAAGTAAGAAAATATATAAAATTTGTGATAAGAAATTGTAATTAATCAGAAAGTACAAGCTTTGATTTGATTAACCAATTTTTAGAAAATTGAACAACTGCACAATTCATTGCATTTAATCGATTATCAATGGCACTTAATCGATTAAAATGACAAAAAACAACATATGAACCAGGTTTGTATAACACATTGTTGAAAAGCGAGATTCGATGGGCAACTGGAATCCGTCCCTCAAGAATAAAACTTATCACTTTGTTGAAGGGTAATTTGAGTGCCTTGCAAGTTTATTTTATTTTAGAGTGATGAGTGCTGAACAACTTATTTATTTGGTGACTTTATTCATTTACTCCCTTTTTGGGTTCCTTTTAACCATACCATAAAGGTCGGTCTTATTTTATCAAGTTAACCATACCATTTCTTGTGAAAGGTTGGTATCAAAGAATAAAATGAACAAAAGAATAAAGTTAGAAGTTAACTGTACCACTTCTTTCAAAAGGTTGGTATAAAAAATAAAAAATAAAGCAATAAATAAATGTTAGTCGCGGAAATGTAAATGACTTAAAGTAAATGTCAGTTGCGGAAAGTAAATGACAGAAAGTAAATGTTAGTTGCGGAAAGTAAATGATGTAAAGTAAATGTTAGTTGCGGAAAGTAAATGACAGAAAGTAAATGTTAGTGGTTAGATTATTATTCATCACTCTTTATTTGTCAAGTAACAATCCATTGATTGAACTGCACTCTTTTGTATATTATTCCTATGTACAAAGTTACAAACCAGGAATTGGTTTGAACTTTATGTTTTTAGGAATCTTTTAATCAACAAATAAAATTTATAAGTCAATATTTTACTATGTTACAGTTGCATCTCTTTTCAAGATTCAATTGTAGTATAGTATATGGTTTTGTCGAACCAAAGGGAATTGCATTAGAAGAAATTTATATAGGCATATTATAGCAAAAATAATAATTAACAACTTTTTGATGATTTTTGAGCTATGTTGGATAAAAACGTTAACAAGGAAACATAAACTAATATTCACAAATTCTTGAGGAGAAAATTAGTTTGAAACATGAGATTATTTCTAGACTCAAATGATTTTGAAAACATTAACAAGTTATGTGTTACACTTTCGGTTAATTCCACACACCATTTCTAAATCCGTCATCTAGTGTCCTAGTATGATAAAATGATTTTCAAACCTTATGTAATACACTAAATAATAGTTAAGTGCCACTCGTCGGAGTAGGTTGTCACACTCTACTTTAGGCTCCATTAACATTATTTAGCCTTGAACATAATTTGTTTAAAATAAATGCTTGATATGACAAGTGAACTAAGGTGTAGGTTATACTCTTTAGTTCACTTGTCAATACTTTAAGAAGAAACATTTTTGGATCTTTAAATCAAGTTTTAGGTGGTCAAGCTAAAACCGCATTAAGAACTTCTTAAAGAATCAAAACTTAACAAAAAACCACATAACTTGAATGTATTGAAATCAAAAGATGATACGAATGAGGAAAAGAAATAAAATTACACCATAATCCAAATCAATGTATAGAAGCATAAACCATGTATCCAAGGATGAGATGCTTTTGGATCCAAATGAGATTACAAAATTATGTTTTTGTATCACATTTATCATCTCATTTTCTCCTCTTGAATTCTAAGTAAAAATTATAAAAGTTTACCTATAACAAGCTTAGAACCGTGACCAGAATTTCTAGAGAAGAAGTGAAGGAGAAGAAGAATGAACATTGAATTGTATGAATGTATCAAATTGTGTTTTGAAGAATGAATGTTGAATTGTATGGATGTATCAAATTGTGTTTTGAAGAATGGGAGGGGGCCTATGCTATTCTTGTCATCAATTCCTTTTTATGTTAGATTAATAATGCTACCTGTAGTTTTTAGAATGCCATAACGTTTTGATGTCAAATTTTTTGTGCCTTAGCTTTCAATTTAGTTAAATATTGATAGAAAAAGATTTATACTCTTACCTTAGTAATATTTTTCTGTGTGAAGACATTAACCTTTCTTGCTACTTGTTCTTTCATAAGATTATATGCAAGTCCTAAAATAAAAGAAATAATGACTATGGAATATAAGAAGTTTGATGATGGTGAATTAAATGAGATTTACATGTGTTTTAGTTTGTGATTCATTCTTATATGTTTGGACTCTTCTTGAGTATATAAAAACAAAATTCAAATGACATTCATGAGTTAGAGGCTTTAAATATATATTTTTTTAGAAATAAAGCTAAAGGTAATTGAATAATGAAACCTCTCCACTAATAATTTGATGTTCTCATCATTAAAAAGTGGTGCCTACCTAATTCTATTTAAATATCAAGCAGTGCCTATGCAATTCTAGCTATTTAAAAAAAATTAAAAATCAAAAACTCCCCCCATTGCTAATTTAGAGGGGGAGTGAGACAAGAAAATGAAACTACCATGTGGGAGCCGATTTAGGAATGAGAAAAAAATGAAACTCCTATGGGGTTGCTGAGTTTTATAGGAGAAATATAAAAAAAATAAAACTCTCACCCCATTGTCGAGTTATGCGTGAAAAATTAAAAAAAAAGTGAATCGGCTATGTCATTATTGAGTGTCCTAAAAGTGAAAATATAATTTTTCAATCAAGATAACCATTCAAATGAATTTGCCACCAAAACAACGACAAATTGAAATTATGTTGACCCATAATGAGAAATTAGAAATAACTGTACCTTTGTAATAAAAAGAAGAATAATCATGATGATCATTGAATTAAACTTTTCAACTTCTGAAATTTTTGGCTAACAACGTGTTGTAGTAGAGAACTTGCACATTATAGTAAGGTGAGGTTTTTTTAGTAGGGATGATAATGAAAGCCGAACCTATAAATCCGCCTGAACCGAACCCAATTAACAGGGAAAATCCGATGTGATTGGGTTCGGGTCTAAGTTTTACCTGGGTTTAATGTTTGGGTTCAGGGTTCGAGTTTGGTAGAGCAAAGACCCTAATCCAAACCCGCCATGAAGTAATGTAATTCAACTTAAAATTGAAATTTCTATCATGTGTCCATTGTTTTTAATTTCTAACTTTACTTTACATACTATTGAGTCTTCAAACATAAAAGAAATAAAATAATAGAAGAGAAAATTGAAATGCTAGAGAAAAATAAAACGAAAATGATATCAAACTTTCCTTAGTACATATATAATTTTTGAATTTTTTGGGGTTCGGATTACCCGAAACCCGACGGATTCGGGGATGATATCTTTATTTTCAACCCTGTTAAATTCAGGTTCGGGTTCAGGTTTTGTATTTCGGGTTCGGGCTTGGGTGTATGCAAACCTGACCCCTACCCACCCGTTGCCATTCCTATTTTTGTAGTGACAATATCATATAGTAGAGAACATGCACAATATAGTAAGGTGAAGTTTTTAATGGCAATATCATAATATGGAGATGGACTATGTTTTTAATTTATTTAATTAAAAAAATAAAAAACCTGAACTTTTAAAAAAATTTGGTATCAAGTGTCAAAATATGGGTTTAATATTGAGCTCTTCAAAACTGAGAGGATCTCCCCGGTCTAAGTTAAAGGAAATGTATGTATCACATAAATCAACTGCATGTTGGTTCAACCTCAGTATTTTGTCTCAGGCTATATGACCATTTCAATATGTTCTCTTCTTATTATCTTGCTGCCGTGATAGAAGAGACTGAAGATTTCCCGTGATCACATATTTTACACAATTGATTACAATTGTGGCAAAAATGTAACTAATATGTGTTTGAATTTCTGACAATTTATGAGTCACAAATATAATTCTATAATTGTGTTATGACCATTATGTAATTAGCCAAAATATAAAATGATCTTAAGTAATTAATTTAGTGGTTAAGGGCATATGTGTCATGAAATAATATAAGTGTAGATACCTTCAGGCAATTTCTGATTTGATGAAGGGACTGAATCAGAATTATTGCAACTAAAGTAGTAACTATGGGGTTACTTTTATGAGTTATGGTCCCCATTTGTAGAGGAACAGGTTTTCAAGTGTAAAGGTGGAGGAGAATAAGGTAGGATGAGAATAGTGTTATCCATGATGGGATAACACTATCCACTCATCCATAAGGCTCATAAGGATAAGGATAGGGTCTCTCCTCACAACACACTCTCAAGAACTAAGGATTCTCTCATTCCCCTCTAGAGAGAAACTAAGGAAAACCATTTGACGCTCTATCATCTGGAAGATCATCTCACCCTCATACCTTCGAGATTCTGGAAATGGCTCAACAAGGTATGTTCTTCATCTTCACCATGAACTCATTTGAGGTTTCTTCGGTCTGGACCATGGTTGTTCCATTCGGGTTTATGTATGGGCATAAACATTAGGTTATGGGAACAA
>NC_032023.1:4474997-4476194 GCF_001865875.1 Lupinus angustifolius | reverse complement strand
AATTCTCCAACAAGTGGTATCAGAGCCACCCCAATATGATTCATGTGTGAAATTAGGGTTCTTGTTTTTTCTTCCCCAAATCTGGTTTGATTTAGGGTTTTGGTGTTTTGTTTCTGTTATGAATCGATTAAGAAAACATTTATGCTTTTCAATATGAAACAAAAGGATTTGAAATGATTGAGTGTTTTTTTCTGCTGTTTGATCTTGAATTTTTTGCTGTTTTTTCGAAGAACCGCGATGCAGAAATCGCACTGTTCATCTTCTGTCGCAGAGCTCTCGCTCAAGCAAGAGTGTCTCGCCCAAGCGGGAGTGGCTCGCCCGAGCGAGAGTGGCTCGCCCAAGCGAGAGCTAAACAGAAGCATTAGCTTCTAATTACGCTTTAGCGAGAGTACCTCGCTCAAGCGACGGCTCGCCCAAGCGAGCGTATGGGCGACATAAGGCTCGCTCAAGCGAGAAGGTCTCGCTCAAGTGAGAGACAAACAGTAGCATCTGTTTCAATTGCGCTTAAGCGAGAGTACCTTGCTCAAGCGAGGGTATCTCGCTCAAGCGAAAGTGTACCTCGCCCAAGCGAGAGTACAATAAGGCTTATGAGGTTTTGGTATCTTTGTGCATTGATTTTAATTGTTATTTGTATGTCCATTAAGGCTGTCTGTTATTTTTTAATGAGCCAAATGAAGTGAAACGTCGCCAAAGTGACCTCTTTCATGGATATAACTCATGAGGAAGTCATGAGGAATATTGAATGAAAGTGTTAATGGTCATTCATACGGATATTAGCTGGCCCAAAGGAAAGTTAATATTTGGCCGAAGATCATATACATCTGTAATGATAAACATGTCATGATTCTAAAGTTTTATACATGTGATTGATGAATCAATCTAAAGAGGGATTCGTCAGTTGACATGTCTTATTATGAATGTTTGATCATAACAATAAGAGTACCACTTGCAGTTAATATCACTGTCCAAAGACTTGATGTTAATGGTGCATTAGGTATCTTGATTTGGACATACCATTGTTTAAGCACATTGATAATTTTTAAGTTGTGAGCATATTTTAATATTTTGTCTTTTGTTTCAATCAGCTACATTAATTGCTTCTATATCTGCGAATTTGAATTCAGTTCCGGTCCTTAATGTTGAAAATTTTAAGGATTGGAAAGAGAACATGGAAATTGTTCTTGGCTGCATGGATCT
>NC_032023.1:4473721-4474897 GCF_001865875.1 Lupinus angustifolius | reverse complement strand
TTATGGGAATGTCCAACATAGCTTCAATACTTAAGGCCCTTAAGCTTGAGGTGTCGGAAGACTTACTCATTCATTTGGTCTTATTTTCTCTTATTGCACAATTCAGTCAGTTTAAGATTTCTTATAACTGTGAAAGGGAGAAATGGACTCTTAATGAGCTTATTTCATTTTGTGTGCAAGAAGAGGAAAGATTGAAGTGAGAGAGGACTGAAAGTGCCCATTATGTTACTATCTCTAAAGACAAGGGGAAAAGGAAAATCACTTCAGAGCATAAGAACGAAGCTGCTAAGGGTCCAGTGTAAAAGAAACAGAAGCAGGATGATGTCTGTTTCTTTTGCAAAGCAACTGGACATCAAAAGAAGAAATGTGTAAAGTATCACGCCTGGCGTGCTAAGAAAGGTACATTTCTTGCTTTGGTTTGTTCTGAGGTCAATTTAACTTCAGTACCTGGAAACACCTGGTGGTTAGACTCCGGTTCAACTTCTAACATCAGTGTTTCAATGCAGGGTTGCCTGAGCTACCGAAAGCCTAATCATGTTGAAAGATACATATATGTTGGCAATGGGAAATCGTAGAAGTGAAGGCTATATGGCATTTTAGATTGTTATTGTGTACTGATTTCTATTTGGATTTGAAAGACACTTTTTTTGTACCATCTTTTAGACGGAATTTAATTTCTTTTTCTTATTTGGATAAATTTGGTTATTGTTGTTCATTTGGAAACAATTCGGTTCAATTGTCTTTAAATTCAAATATTATTGGACCTGGTTCACTTATGTTGAATGACAACCTTTATATGTTAAATATCATAACTGATTATAGTGAAACCCTGAATGTGGAATCACGTGGTACTAAGCGTAAAATAGATAATAATAATTCAGGTGCATTATGGCACAAACGCCTAAGTCACATTTCTCAAAAGAGAATTGAGCATCTTGTGTCAGATGGGATTTTGGATTCCATTGACTTCACAAACACTAAGGTTTGCGTCAAATGTATAAAAGGAAAACAAACCAAACAATCGAAATAAGGTACATATAGAGCTTTGGACGTCTTAGAATTGATACATACGGATATTTGTGGACCATTCCCTACGGCTTCCTGGAATGGTCAATGTTACTTCATATCATTCATAGAAAATTATTCTCGTTATGCATACATTTTTCTTATTCATGA
>NC_032023.1:4472228-4473621 GCF_001865875.1 Lupinus angustifolius | reverse complement strand
AGATGAGTTAGTAATTCATGAAGGACAAACTCAAAACCCTCAAGAGCATGGACAAGAGGTGCAAGAGCCTATAGCTTTGCGTAGATCCACTAGAGAAAGGAGAAATGCAATTCCGGATGATTACATTCGCTTTTTCCTAGAACATGAGGGTGATGGCTTAATGGATAATGATCCATTAAACGTTCGTGAAGCCATCAAAAGTTCCAATTCGGAAAAGTGGATAGAATCAATGAAAGAGGAGTATAAATCCATGCAAGACAATAAAGTTTGGGAACTTGTCCCATTACCAGAAGGTAAGAAACCCATTGGTTGCAAATGGATTTTTAAGACACAATAAAGTTTGGGAACTTGTCCCATTACTAGAAGGATATGTGGAGAGGTATAAGGCGCGTCTTGTAGCTAGGGTTTTACTCAGAAGGAAGGGATTGACTATAAAGAGACTTTCTCTCCAGTTTCATCGAAAGACTCTCTTAGGACAATGATGGCTCTTGTAGCACATTATGAATTAGAGCTTCATCAGATGGATGTCAAAACAACTTTTCTCAATGGAAACATTGATGAAATGATTTATATGGTGCAACCATAACATTTTGTGATGGGAGACCGAAACAATATGGTTTGCGAATTGACAAAATCCATCTATGGGCTAAAACAAGCGTCTCGTCAGTGGTACCACAAATTTCATGAGGTGATTCTCTCTTTTGGTTTTGAGATGAATTCAGTCGAAGATTGTGTGTATCACAAGTTCAGTGGGAGCAAGTATATTTTCTTGCTCTTGTATGTGGATGACATACTGCTTGCCACTAATGATGTGGGTACCTTGTTAGAAACCAAGACATTTCTATCCGGTAATTTTGAAATGAAGGATCTTGGTGAAGCTTCATTTGTATTAGGAATCCAGATACACCGAGACAGATCTCAGAGTATTCTTGGATTATCACAAAAGAGCTATATAGAAAAGTTACTTAAAAGATATAGCATCCAAGACTGTAAAGTAATGGATACTCCAGTTGCTAAGGGAGACAAATTTAGTCTCAATGAGTGCCCTAAAGGAAATCTGGAAATTCAGGAAATACAAAATTCCCTTACGCATCAGCTGTAGGGAGTCTTATGGATGCTCAAGTATGTACGCGTCCGGATATAGCGTTCATAGTTGGGGTTTTAGGCAGATATATGAGTAATCCAGGAATGGACCATTGGAAAGCAACAAAAAGGGTCATGATGTACTTAAAGGGAACAAAAGACTATATGCTCACATATAGGAGATCAGACCAATTAGAGATCATTGGGTATTCTGACTCCGATTTTGCGGGATGCCAAGATAGTAGACGATCTACTTCAGGCTATGTTTTTCTGTTAGCTGGTGGTGCGGTTTCTTGGCGTTCTGCCAAGC
>NC_032023.1:4465831-4472128 GCF_001865875.1 Lupinus angustifolius | reverse complement strand
TGACATTAAGTTCCTAGTTGTCAGGGAGCAGGTACAAAGTGGACAGCTTTCCATAGAACATTTAGGCACTAACTCCATGATTGCGGATCCTCTTACAAAAGCTATCACACCCAAGGTCTTTCATGAGCATACTGCTCACATGGGTGTTCTACAGTGTGAGGATATTGTAGTTTAGTGGGAGTTAGAAAATGCACACTTTTATTATGTTATATGTAATTTCAGTATTCTGTATGGATACATTGTATTCAAATCTCAGTTGATTAATCATTCAGTTTAGTATTCTGTCATTATACTTTGTACGATAAAGTTTTATGTTATTGTTGAGGATCTCACTAAAGTTAAGTAGGACCAGTTGAAAATTGACATGTACATATCATATTCATGTGATTTTCATGCTACACATTTCATGATGTATCTATGTCATTTAGTTGTGTCAATGTTGGTGATCATTGTTGAATTAGCCATGATTGATATGGCGAAGTTCACTGTGGTTCGATATGGAGACAGGACTAATGGACGGGATAATTTGGATATGGATAATTTGGATATGCCTGAGTCATAATAGCAATATTTAAGCGCGCAATAAGGATAACACGTACGGAGAATCATATGTGTGACCAGTGGGAGATTGTTGGAATTTCTGACAATTTATGGGTCACAAATATAATTCTATAATTGTGTTATGGCCATTATGTAATTAGCCAAAATATAAAATGATCTTAAGTAATTAATTCGGTGTCTAAGGGCATATGTGTCATGAAATAATATAAGTGTAGATACCTTCAGGCAATTTCTGATTTGATGAAGGGACTGAATAAGAATTATTGCAACTAAAGTAGTAACTACTATGGGGTTACTTTTATGGGTTATGGTCCTCATTTTTAGAGCAACAGGTTTTCAAGTGTAAAGGTGGAGAAGAATAAGGTAGGATGAGAATAGCGTTATCCATGATGGGATAACACTATCCACTCATCCATAAGGCTTATAAGGATAAGGATAGGGTCTCTCCTCACAACACACAACACAACACACTCTCAAGAACTAAGGATTCTCTCATTCCCCTCTAGAGAGAAACTAAGGAAAACCATTCAGCGCTCTATCATCTAGAAGATCATCTCACCCTCATACCTTCGAGATTCCGAAAATGGCTCAACAAGGTATGTTCTTCATCTTCACCATGAACTCATTTGAGGTTTCTTCGGTCTGGACCATGGTTGTTCCATTCAGGTTTATGTATGGGCATAAACATTAGGTTATGGGAACAAAGCCATGGTCATAAGGACTTCCGCATATAATCTATGGATTTCGGATGGAGAAATTCTCCAACAATATGATGATATATGTGGATATAATATGATTATGAAGACTGTCAAAATCACAATATTGATAATAACTGAAATTGCTGCAAATTTCGTAAAAAAGTCCTACATTGATATTCTAGTAGTTTCTAGCCTGAGATTGCAATGTAATGAAGATGCATCTACAAATAGTTATAGGAAGTGGAATAATAATATAAATAGCCAATATGATAGGTGTTATAAGAATGGTAGTGAAGCACTTTATGTCCTTCAACCCTTCAAAAGTTATTGCTCTATCTATTTTTCTATCAAGTATATGTTTTTTCATCTACAATAACAATTTCCTCTTATGTTTAACTATAACATATTTGTTCTCAAATTAAAAATAGTAATCATGTGGAAAAAGTCTTTTTAGATCAGTTAAAATGACTATTAAAATTAGGTATCTCGTCCACTTAGTTCTTAGGGCTGTTTGTGAGATCACAATGTTGATTTAATTGTCGTTATCGACACAATGTTGTGTGCAAAGTAACTCGGAAAAATTCAGTAAAGTTGAGGATAATTCTAGTGGTCTGTGGTATCATCACAAGTGGAGAATTAGGGATCTTCACAAGATAGGGAGGCTTGATTCGAACAAAGAGTGTTAGTTGGGGCCAGATTGCGCGAACGGTGTGGTATCCAAGTAGGCGTAGATAGAGGTTAAACCAAGCTTGTTGGCTCAACGGTTTCAAGAAGGAAGTTTATGTCTAGGAATATTAGAAGTGTGTTTGTAAGTGAATTATATTTATAATAGTGAAGAAAAATCTCCCAGACCAACCGGGAGGCCTGGATGTAGTTTGCAAGTGGACCCGCAAACGAACTAGGATAAAATCCCTGAGCACAACTTTCTCTTTCCCTATCTCTTTAAGATTATGTCTTTATTGCTTTCTGTGTTGAAATTGCATTATGTGATTAATTGTTAACTTTTGTTAATCTACTGATAATCACGAATCAATATTGAGTTAGTAAAGATCTAGATTCATCACTGTTTTGCAAAGCAAGAAAACTGTTTTTCAAAGAGTAACAACCAATATACTCGATTAACGTACTAATTATAATCAATTAAGAGAACTGTCCTTAATCGATTTACCCTGTTGATAATCGATTAACTGCAGCAACTTTGTATTCTGCGCATATATCGGAAAAGCGGAATTAAGTGATCCGCTATACCTACTCACGCCCCTCTTGGTGTAATCTTACCTCACTAGTACCCAAAAATTCATTCATTCATTGATCAAATGATTACAAGAGTAGGACATCATGTACATGATTCAAGTGAAAGCACACAAAAAAACAATTATAGCATGTCATGCATGTATAATTCAAATTAAAAGCACAAAACAAACTAACAAGTTTGTGATTACAACACAACGACCAAAAAGTCATAGAACATAACTCCTAAATCACAATCTAACTAGGACACACTAGATTCCCTAAGCTAGACTAACTAGGAGGTGGTTGCAGAAAGCCACCGAAGGTCTTGAATTGAAATTGAAGTTGCTCGAAACGATTTTGGTTATATTCTTCTTGTCTAAGAAACTCCGCAATGAGCCTATCCTCCATGGATTGCATTCTCGAATCAGTTTGCCCATTCAGGCGTTGTTCCATGGCAAGTAGATGAGCCAAACTAAATGAAGGTCCTCGAGGCATTTTAGAAGCCCCATCATTTTGTTGCTCATGGTTTTGCTCACCTTGCTCACCACATTCTTCCTCGTTAGGAATATCCAAATTTACAGTAGTCCTATGGTCCTCTTGATACCTCCATTCACCTCTATATTTGTAAATGCTCATCTTGTGAATGAGATTATCATGGACCATATGCTCTCTTGGATTCACAACAATTATCTCCATACTAGATGTGTCGATCCGAATGTGATCAATGACACATGAGATAATTATCCCATATTGTAGCAGTCTTGAGGAAGACGATGCAATGCCATACATGACTTTCAAAATCTCATCAGGCTAGCTTATCAGAATACATTCCTTAATAGCAAACATTAGCTTCAAATCATTTACAGTTGGTTGCATGGGATTAATGTTAAGCTGAACCAGAATGTAAGCGATCAAGTAAGCAACCTATTATCCACGGTTAATGAGCCAACTTTAGTAAGCTCACCTTGGACGAAATAATGTAGTCCTCTCAAGCATGACTTGTACATTTCTATGGAGTCGTACACACTCCATTTTAATCGTTACAGTCACCAAGAGATCCACCATCAAACGCCAAGCCTCCAACAACCATAAATAATACATCATTTAACAGAATCAAATTCCCTTGCACCATGCTTCAATAACCACCATCCTTATATTGAAAATTAGCGTGAAATTTCTGAACCAGAGAAGGGTATATGCTGCCAATTAGTTCCAGAAACTATACAACCCGTTGTACCTCCAATTCATGTGGGAATTAAAATCCCTGCTCCACCATCCATGCCATGTCGGCATAACTGCTGTATGTTGGCTTCTGGATGACAAACCTCGCCAACCTTTATGCTTGAAGAGTAGGAGCATAGAATGGGTCCAAACCCGGGGATGGATTCTGCCCAACATTTGAAGAAGATCCCAAACATTTAAATTTCTCATACGTCCAAGATGACGAAGAGAACGATTCATTCCAGCAGTATGTTTCACTCTATTGGGTCTTTCGTTGTCATTTTGACAGAAATAGGGATGGATAATCAATTTGATAGGGAAACTGAAATTAGGTTTAGAAAAGGGGTAATCTTAGGTTACTCAATTTCAATCGAATTGATGAGTTAAAGATTAATAGGATGAAAGGAACATATGTTGGGTAGCTTGAATCTGAGTTTGAGGATGAATTACAAGATCAATTTGGGAGAAGAAGACATAATACATGATATTTGGGTTTGAAGAAACTGAACCTAGAACTATATTTGAATCTGTTTTATGACTACACTTAATCGATTAACCTATGTGTTAATCGATTAATATGATTTGAATCTTAACACAATTAATTAATCCATTTTGTTCCAACTTAATCGATTACATTTTAAAACATTTTTAGCCTTGGTAATCGAATATAGGAACATATAATCGATTAAATCACATAGAAAAAGTCCAGATAATCGATTAAAACATAGAACAATCAATTAAATAAGTCACTAAGACATATTTTGGCACAATTTGAATTAGTTTAGAGGTTTACTAAGACTCTAATAGAAAGGACCCATCCTAAACACTTAACGCAAACTTAATCTCAGAGCCAAAACACATGAAAGCATCTTCAATTAAGAATACATATACAATTAAGAATACATGCATTCATTGACAATTAGTGCACTTATTTAGGATTTTCTAGATGTCTAGCATGCATTGAAACACTTAGGCATAATATCGGACAAAACATGTGATAAAGACATTATATAAGAAGACATGCCTCGATAAATGGTTACCTCACATGCTTATACCTCATCCTTATCAAGGTGTTAGAAGATTGCCGTATATGATGTCTTCTTTGGCCTTTCTTAAATTTCTTGATTCTTGTCTTTTTCTTGCATAACACTTCAATTCTTTAATGTGCATCCTCATGAGTACCTACAACACATTAAGCATACCTTTCCTCTCCTCTTTTGACGATGCCTAATCAAACATTAAATTTGCATAGGCTTTTCAGCAATAATTTTGGTCAATTGCATTAATATGAAATGTGACTTGTTGTACTTCAACATGATTAGAATATCGTAGATAATATTTCTACATTTACTTATTTATAAAACATTTTTTAAAATATCTTATACCTTTTTAACAATGAAATGGTTGCATTTAAGAGCATGCAAATGAGAAACATATAGTATTTGGCCTAAAAGTGATTTTGGGAATTTTCTTGGAAATATACTTATTGTATCAGGTATTCTTGAAATTATGGCCTAACTAGGATTTCATGTAAGTATTTATTTATAACACTTAAAGTATGTAACACTTGGAGTTTAGAAAGGATACCTTAATTACCTTTGTAGCACAATACTTCCCAACTTCAAGCATTTGAGTAGATAATTTGTTCATAAGTGTCACAATCCCTTTTCCTTGGTGACAACTGAGTCAAGTTGGATCTTCTCACCTATCATGTGGCTAGAACACTTGCTGTCCATATGCAATTTGAAATTCATATGTCCATAGGCTCACCTACTAAACAAGTTTACTTGCATGCATGTCTTAGATACCCAACAAATCTTGGGTTCCTTGATGTTAGTAGCTTGAGGATCTTGTCTCTTAGTGGTCCACATATAATTTCCATTTGGAACATCATGCATTCTAATATTACATATACTCAAGGTATGACCATGCAATCCATAATAAAAGCCGGTATGGGATTTAAGATATGACTTTTTCACTACATCTACTCGTTTCTTGTGAAATGTGTTCTTTGCATGCATATATCCCAAACCATATTTAATCCCAACATTTTTACATGTAGCAAGTAAGTTGTTTATTCTTGAATACTAGATGTGAATATAGTAACTTTATCCTTTAAGACATTATTTCATATTTCCATACAAGTGCATTTTTCACAAGTAGATATCACATTTAATTTAGTAGTACAATCACATGAAGAGTTAGCATATTTATCATCTAAGGTTCCATATTTAATTTTAAGCATATCAATAGAATTTTGCAATTCACAAATTTTCTTTTCAAGATCTAAAATCAACTTTTTTCCATCCATATACTTTTTAGCTAACTTTTTAAGATCTTCATGCATTTCAACATAGGCATCATAAAGTATATCCTATGTGGGAATTAGATTGGAATTTGAAATAGAATTGGAAGAGTGTACCTCACTAGACTCATCTTGCTCACTTACCTTGTAAGAATTCATATTTTGAGCCATTAGACATAGCTTGTTTGATTCTTCATCTTCCGAGATGCTTGTTGATGTAGTGTCCTCTTAGGGTGCATCCCAAACGATGTATGCCTTCTTAGCTTTGATGTCCCGAGA
>NC_032023.1:4464858-4465731 GCF_001865875.1 Lupinus angustifolius | reverse complement strand
CATCCTCATTCGCATCCTCATTCTCGTCCTCATCCTCATCCTCCTCCTCATCCTATCATGATCCTCATTCTCATCCTATCCTCATCCTCATCTTCATCCTATCCTCATCCTCATCTTCATCCTATCCTCATCCTCATCTTCATCCTATCCTCATCCTCATCTTCATCCTATCCTCATCCTCATCTTCATCCTATCCTCATCCTCATCTTCATCCTATCCTCATCCTCATCTTCATCCTATCCTCATCCTCATCTTCATCCTATCCTCATCCTCATCTTCATCCTATCCTCATCCTCATCTTCATCCTATCCTCATCCTCATCTTCATCCTATCCTCATCCTCATCTTCATCCTATCCTCATCCTCATCTTCATCCTATCCTCATCCTCATCTTCATCCTATCCTCATCCTCATCTTCATCCTATCCTCATCCTCATCTTCATCCTATCCTCATCCTCATCTTCATCCTATCCTCATCCTCATCCCATCCTAATTCTGATTCTCGTCCTCATCCATTCCTCTTCCTCATCCTCATCCTCAACCTCATCCTCCTCTTCATCCTCCTTGTATCCTCATCCTCATCATCATCCTCATCCTCATCCTCATCCTATCCTCTTCCTCATGCTCATCCTCATCCCGATCCTATCCTCATGCTCATCCTCCTCCTGTTCTCATCCTCTTCCTCATCGTCATTCTACTACTCATCTTATCCTCGTCCTCTTCCTCATTCTCATCCTATCCTCATCCTCATCCTCTTCCTCATCCTCCCCTTCGTCCTGTCCTCATTCTCATCCTCCTCCTATCCTCATCCTCATTCTATCCTCATTCTCATCCTCCTGCAATCCTCATCCTCATCCTCATCCTAACCTCATCC
>NC_032023.1:4461995-4464758 GCF_001865875.1 Lupinus angustifolius | reverse complement strand
ATATACATCTTACTTGTGTATTTGCATGTTTAAGCACATAAGAAAAATAAATTGATAATTTTTAATTTGAATTTTCTACAATTAGTATTAAATTATTATTAACATATAAAATATATAAAAAGTAGGAAGGAAAAAATGTGAGGAGGAGGTGACATGTGACATGAAGGAAAAAATGTAAGGAGAGATTGACATGTGGCATAAGGGAGTTTTTTTTATAATGTTGTTAATAGAGAAAAATTAAAAATCAAAGAATCTGAACTGTAATATTAAAATTCAGTGCGAAAAATGTCAAAAAACTTTGATGAGGTGAAAAAGTACAATTATTCTTAGATTAATGGTAAACATTAAATTATATAGATAGATTAATGTAAATAAATAATTTGAATGTGAAAAATGATTTCAATTTCATCTAACGTTCAATGACTATTACTTTTTAACATAACAAAACATAGATGTTGTAAACACTCAATTTTAGTGGGATAGCGACATGAACCAATCACTAATTAATATTAAATTATTATTATTAGCATATAAAATATATAATACATAAGAAGTAGGAAGAAAAATATGATTAGCATATAAAATATATAATATATAAAAAGTAGGAAGAAAAATATGTGAGGAGGAAGTGATATATGGCATGAAGGAAAAAATATAATGAGAAATTGACATGTGGCATGAGGGAAGGAGAAAGTGACATGTGGCATGAGAGAAGGAGAAAGTGATATGTGACATGAGAGAAGTTTTTTTTATTATATTGTTAATAGATTCGATCCTCATAAGATGGCCACATAGTCCCTCCAGTGGAGGAAGCTAGCGACGACAAATGGCAATATGCCATCTTTGGCCGTGACATATAGGCGCGCCGTGGAGCCTTCACATCGCTCTGTCCATTGTCACCGAGAGCAATAGGGTCGACCTTCACCTCCTTCCCGCGAAGAGAGCTCCTCTCCGACGAAGCTATGCTTCTCAACAATGATGGCTACGGAAAATGACCAGGGGGATGAGGAGAAGCCGATGGTTCTCACGAACCGAAATTCCTCGTCCAGCAGGGATGCTCCACCAGAAGGTGGCGCGATCAATCTGGTGTAGTGATGATCATATCAGTCATTGTGATATAGTATATTTAAGTAAAACATAAATTCTTTGGTATGAATATTAAGTCTTTAATGCATTGCTAAATATATACTCAACATAGAAAACTATTTGTTTTAACAAGTAATGGATGTATTATCTTCTTAAGGCTTGACTTCTACTTTGTTTTGGAGACACTAGAATTATTGAACTCGGATTATACTGACTGCTTGGGAGATAATGGTCCAAAATTCAGGTTTACAACCTTCACTGCCAATCTTTTTCTCTGTTCTCCAATGTATCTATGATCTTTCTCTCTTTCTGTTCTGTGTGTTGTGTTCAGTTTATTTGTATGTTCCCTCTTCCTTTTATATTTCTTGTGGCTTTTCTGTTGATTTGTAAATTCTCTTGAGTTGCCAATTGATGTTGAGCAACATATACTGCCTCTTTGTCTTTTCATTGCTCCATTAAGGTTGCTCATGAATATTGTCATTCATGCTGATAATAATAATGTCTAACTGAAATCAGAAGATGCCAAGAGACAATGACTTATGGTTTGTATCTCCTCTATTTGCCTCTTTTGAAATTTTCCTTGTTGGCAACTCACAATTGATTTCATTTTTCTTTTCTCGTAATATCATTTCATTAATGCTCAAAGTGTAACTACTTGCAAAGGAAAATATATGCTATATCTGATCTTTGGTTTATCTTGACAACATGTTCTCACTGCGACTCACGAAGAGCCCTGCTTTAGCTCTCTATGATAATGGGTGCAAATAGATTAGAGGCCAAGCTGAGATTGTCTTCTGTTAGTGTAGATAGTTAGCTTGACTTGGTACATATTTAGGATACTCCATTTGCGTCTTCCTTTTTTTTTTGTTTTACATTCCACTGCATATGTGCTTGTCATTCTTATCTACTTTAGATGTAACCTTTGAAATTGAAGGGCTGTTAAAACTGTCAACATTGTTAGAGCCTATAAAATATTTATTATGTCCCTTTTAAGAATTAATATTGTATCATATCTGAGCAAAATGCTTTCTGACTGTGTCAATTATGTTGCACCCCTTCATCTACTTATATTGTTTTTGAACAGGTAAAGAAACTTCTTGACCAAGGCATGGATGTCAATGTCACTACATGGGGCCCTAAATCAAAAGGGGTACCCTCTCTCCACCTTGCAGCAAAAGGTGGCCACCTTGAAGTGATGGATGAACTGCTTGAGTGAGGTGCCAACATTGATGCCAGAACCAAGGGTGCTTGTGGCTGTAAGTTAAATATTTAACCTTCGTCTACCGACTTTGATATTTCTATGTCTGTGTACTTTCAGAATCATAAATTCCATGTTCTTCTCTTAAACCAGGGCCATCACTCCATATTGCAGTAGCTAAAGAAAGGAGTGTTAGGTATCAGTGGTTAAAATACACCTAGAAGGGGTTGAATAGGTGTAGCGGTTAGAATATCCGCTTTTCGAAAACAACACTTAATGCTGAATTACCCCAGATTAATCGATTAAAGGAATAGAGATAATCGATTAACGCAATTGACTTAATCGATTAAAACAGAACAGCAAGCTCAAACAGATTCGGTTTCTTGCACGACAATTAACCGATATTGAAATGAATACACAGAGCTTACAATTTTATTAGAGTATTAACAGTATAGCACAGATACAGAATATAGCAATTA
>NC_032023.1:4460972-4461895 GCF_001865875.1 Lupinus angustifolius | reverse complement strand
ATGATAATGTATTAGTTGAAAAACAGAATTTACAGAATGCAAAAACTTCACAAAAGCATCAATGAATGCATGAACATGTGAGATGAAATGATGAGAAATATATCATGAAATGCCACTCAATCCTATAGCATAGAATTCTCTCCTTTCTAAACTCACAAATGCAATATCAACTAGATGCAACAATTATCACGAAATATGCTCTAACTCTCTACAAAATGCAACATGCAAGTTATGACATCAGTTCTGAAAATGCAGTTTATAAATAATCAGTTCTGCAGCCCAGTTAATCGATTAAGACCTTGGTTAATCGATTAACGTTGTTTAAAAACGTAACTGATTCTGTTTTCCAAGTTTTTCAGTTTCAACAGCTTTTCAAAAAGTTAGGTTAATCGATTAACTTATGCCTTAATCGATTAACAACATATTTTCATATGTATTTTCAATTATAAAAACTCAAATATGTTATGCACTTGATTCATACATGTTTAATATTAAATTTATGCCTAGAATGCACATATACATGTATTTATGTGATGCATGAACATATTATGAATGACATATCTCAAAAATGAAATGATTTAAAGTTTTATGCATATGAGACATGTGTTAAGTTTACCTAAGTCTTAGACTCAACCTAAACTAGTTCTAGTCTAAGTCTAGTACCAATCAAAAGACTTAAGCATGTTGATTTGTTGATGATCTTCAAGCTCTTATTAGCACAAGTTGTCCTCATCAAAACCATGAAATATATTGAGAGAGCTTTCCAAAGTGCTACTCTTGACATGCGCACTTTCAATCTCCCCTTTTTGATGATGACAAAACACTACACCAATTGTAATAACAATTGTTTGATGAATTAGCTTGAAGATTGTGTTGGCATGATTGATATGATGCGCGAATATTTCGGAAGCTAGTTATTACGA
>NC_032023.1:4460664-4460872 GCF_001865875.1 Lupinus angustifolius | reverse complement strand
GATGTGCATGTAAAAACATTGATTCAATTATAGTGAAGAAAATCTCTCAAATCAGCCAGGAGGCCTGGATGTAGTTTGCGGTGGACAAGCAAACGAACCAAGATAAAAATCGTGTTGCAGGAATTTTTTTTTCTGTCTCTCTCTTTATCGCATTTAATCGGTTAACTTGTATAGTAGAATTAATTGCTATATTCTGTATATTTGCTAT
>NC_032023.1:4443087-4460564 GCF_001865875.1 Lupinus angustifolius | reverse complement strand
AACCAGATGATCCTTATCAGTATACTCAACAATGATGGTGTCAGAAATGTCAATATGCAGATAATCCACAATGCGTGAAATGAAAATACTGTAGGGAAGCAGCTTCGACTGAGACAGAGACACACTGTTCATAATTTTCAATATTTCCTCAGGCCAGTTAATCATTACATTATTCTTCACAACATACATGAAACGCAAATAATTCACAGTAGGATGTGCGTGATTTGTGTTCCTCTGTACTAGAATGTAAGCAATGACATAATGCAACAGCTTGTTCTCAACATATAACGACCCAACTTTGGTCAGTTGACCCAGAATATACAAGTGAGGACCTCGAAGGAATGACTTATAAACCTCAGTAGGATCAAAGTTATACTTAACCTAGGAGCAATCTCCTATTCCATAACCCAAAGATGACAAACCACTGACATTCATAAACAGTTCATCATTAAGGTCAAACAATTTACCAGAAATCATAGACCAGTATTTTCCATCCTTATATCTAAAATTCACATAATATTCCCTAACTAGAGCAGGGTAAACTTGTCCCTTTAATTCCAGAAATTGAACGGCTCCCTGAGCCTCCATATCATGTGGGAAACTAAAGTTCTATTCCGCCAACCAGGTTAAATCGACATACCTTACGTAAGTGGGTTTGCGTCCTTGGAATTTTGCCAAATGAGTTTCTTGCAAGATAAGTGAGTAATATGGGTCACCGCGGTCCCGAGTGGATGATGAACCGGCTTCCGTGACATGCGCACTTTTAAAGAGCTTTCCATGACATATATTGAGAGAGCTTTCCAAAGTGCTCCTCTTGACATGCGCACTTTCAAGGAGGAAGGACGTTGTGAAATTCTTAGTAGAGAATGGAGCATTCTTGCTGCCTGATATTAATGATAGCATATTCAACCCTCCACTTAATTACTGCCCTGGACATGAATGAGCGTACGAGGAGATGAAGCAACTTAAACATCAAGACTCATCGGTGAGTGAGACACACTCTACACCTCTAAAACTTAATTGCTCTCCCCTGATTTTGGTTTATGTTTGGATCTATGTTGTGTGAACAAATGAATTTACATGGATAATTGTAGATAATTCAAGACTTTTGTACTATTGATATTATTTTATCTTGCTATCTATATTTTGCTATCAAATATGGTGGTTTTTCTATCTATATTTTGCTATTTATTAAAAATCCCACGTTTAAGGTTTCTGATGGTAAACAAGGGACTAGCCCTAATTACTAAACACAAGCTTAAAAGGAAACGGAAATGACACACATGTTAATTTTTTTTCTTCACTTTGTACAAAAAAAAAGGGTAGGATAAAATTGAGTGCTAACAATGCATAGCTAAAGAAGTAGGTTGCATATCACCAATATTACTACCTATGTACTATGGGAGTTACTTTGAATACTATGTGAGTTAATTCCATCAATTGATATTGCAAGACGTAGATTCCTTGATTCTTGACTAAAACTAGGATAATCATTATCTATTTTTCTCCATTGAAGAGAATCTGTTGGATGCCGAATCTTGCCATTTTTAACCATTTCATTAGCATGTCATGTCAAATGCTTTGCATTGCTGAACATGCACATAAATGTTGGTTTGATGGGAAAATATCATACACCCTTTGTGTGAGTTGAGTGTTCTTTCTTATATCGTGAGACTGAAAGAGGAAACCCTAACTCAAGGTAAATAAATTAAAAAAACAAATATAGATTGTAAACTCACTTTCCGTGTTGCATGAACTTTTGGTGTTGAATGAGTTTCAGTGTTGAATGAGTTTTGATGTTGAATGATTTTCAGTGTTGCTTGAACTTTTAGTATTGAAGATTTTGGTGTTGAATGAGTTTCAGTGTTAAATGAGTGAATGATTTTGATGTTGAATGAATGAATGATTTTCAATGTTGAATGTGATTTCTAGTGTAGAATGAGTTCCGTGTTGAACGAGTTCTAGTGTTAAAGATTCAACAACGCTCAATTAAGTGAGTGTTGTTGAATATATGCATTCATGACATTCAACAACACTCGCTTAAGGAAGCGCTATTAAATATATGACATTCAACAACGCTCATGTTGAGTGTTGTTGAAGATGTGGCATTCAACATTGCTCACTCAAAGGAGTATTGTTGAATCATTAATCATCATATTTTATTAAAAGTTGTTCATGTCAGAAGTAACTGTATTATTTTAAATAAAATATATAAATTTATTTTAAAAATTTATCATATTTAAATTTCTTTTAATAATTTACTATATATATTTAAAAAATTTATCATATTTGAATCTATGTTGCATTTTAATATGAAACTATTACATTTAATACCATTTACTTAATGGAACGATGGTGAATATATGACATTCAACAACGCTCCGTAAAAAAAACATTGTTGAATTTGTGACATTTAATAGTGCTTACTTAAAGGAGCGATGTTTTATATGCAATATGCAAAGATTCAACAATGCTCAGTTAAAGGAGCGTTGTTGAATGTGTTGCATATATTCAATAGCGACCCCTTAAATGAGCATTGTTAAATGTTATAATTCTTAATACTACACAATTAACAAACACATATAACAACAGCAAAACACATCCAACATCAAAACACATCCAGGAACACAAAACACATGTAAAACAACAAAACATGATAGAAATTTTATTCATTGAATAAATCAACACAAAACATATATACACTAGAACAAGAAATGCAGAAATTATATATTTTTTGATTAATTGGTTAAACTAGAACAATAAATTGTATTCCTTAAGCTTGTAATTTGTACATTGTATTCTTTAAGGTATTATCTATACATTGTATTTCCTAAGCTACAATTTATACATTGTATTCTCTAAACTAATTACAAACATTTAGTTCAAGATTTGATCAATCTTCCCTAAGTTGTGTGATTTGGTCATTTGTGTATGAATTTGCATCTAACTAACATGAAGCTGATCATTGTTGAACGATCTCCTTCATGAAATAGAATACATAATAGTTGCAATCATTTGTGTTGTTTTGGTAGGGGCACTACAATTAAAATATGACTATTACACATATATAATTGTTTGAGATTTGTGAAAATACATTTATATGAGTCCATTTAATGTTGTTTGATGTAGATTTAGAATGAACATGAGTTTTGTAAATTTGCAACCTCCTAAACAACTGAGAGTACTTAATTAGTTGTAATCCAAATGATAGTCAAATATAATATAGTACTTGAATCCACTTACCTAGTGTACATGTAAACATTTCATTCATAGTGGGGTACTTATTCACATTGACATAGACCAATGAATCCAAATAGTATATTTGTTATTCAATGTGATTTATGAAGTTAAAAATGAGGCCTACAATACATGTATTCAATTGGCAAATTCTAAGCACATCACATACTAAAGACAATTAAATTATGTTTACAAAAAATGCACATTCAATATTAAATGGTGCAAAATATAAATCCTTATCTCTATGTTGGATAAGTATATCAACTACATGTTGTGGTTGTCCATTCCCTTTTTCTTTTTTACATCGGAGTTACTCATCACTGGCTTTTGATCTTTTAAAAAGTTATCTTATAAGTACCTAACATATAACATCAATGTTAGTTAATTATTACACCAAATGTTGAAATGAAAAATTGAAAAGTTAAGAAAACAAAAATTGCCTCATATTATTGATGAACTTATTTAGGCATGTTCATATACTTCTGTAACTTCATAAATACTAATGAATTCTTCAGCACTATACTCGAAGACTTCATTAGGAACTACTATAAGTAGTAAAGAATCAACACCCTTGTGTTCTACACGCTTCATCAATAGAGTACAAAATTTGATCTTCTAAGAGCTTGCATCCTCTACAGATCCTTTAGACCTAAGTGTCATTGACGCCCTTATATCTTTTTTATTTCCTCTAGAGTGTTCATGTACTTGAAATTTTTAGGACATGTCAATTATACGTCAATTAATAAATATAATAAGAATTGGTAGTTAATGTATTGAAAAGCATACTTAGGATCTACAATTACAATGTTTATTAGTCAAGCCAAATAAATTCCTATGACCCCTCCTACTGTCAAGGTATCCTTGTCAATAGGAACTAACATCAATGCATCACCATCTACTGTAATATCAATCCCAAGGCATATTGCACATTCAACAATACTCATTTAAGTGTATGTTGTTGAATCTTTGCATATGCATATTAAACAACGTTCCTTTAAGAAAACGATGTTGAATATCAAAGATTCAACATCACATATTTAAGGAGCGCAATTGAATGTCATATATTCAACATTGCTTCTTTAAATGTAATTGTTGAATGTCATAATTTAATATTGAAATGCATCGTACATTTAGCAACGCTTCTTTAAGTTAGTGCCATAAAATGTGCAATTTTCATACATTTAACCTTTCTTTAAATGAAGGTTCTTGAATATCATAATTACAAGTACTAAAAGTTATTAAAATTATTTATCATAATTTAATAATAAACTTTATTAGCATATTGTCTAGTTCTAAATTTTATATTTTGTATTATTTTAATTACGAGTACATGATAAATTTATATATTTTGAAATAAATATTACTACATAGTTAGTAAATAATTGTTAAATGAATGTCAAAATTCCTATTAAAATAAATATTACTACAAAATTATTAAAATAAATTATTAAATTATTATATATTTTAATTAAATAATCCATTTACTTCAAAAAATGACAACTTTAATATAATATAATGACTTAATGTTTCAACCACGCTCACTTTTGTTGAATGTCATGGATACATAGATTTGACGTTATTTTAAATGAGCAATGTTGAATTGTTAATTCTCTATCATCCCAATTGCATTCAGACCATAAAAAAATTAAACATTTTCTGCATTCACATTCATTCAACATTGAACTTATTCACTCATTCAAAACTGAAACTCATTTACTCATTTAACACTGACAATCACATTCAATAGCAAAATCATTCATTTATTCAACATCAAAATAATTCACTCATTCAACCCAAAATCATTCACTCATTCAATACCAAAACTTCGCTCAATACCGAAAGTGACTTTACCATATCTATATTGCCTTTTATAATTTATTTAACTTGTATTGAGTTAGGATTTCCTCCTTCACCCTATGACATGAATTATGGATTGTAATAAGGTTTTGCTAAACTTGACGAACTTAACTATATATATTTTAGGGGTTTGCGCTCATTATATTTTTTTCTCAACTTGTTTTTAGAAAATGGATGAAGATAAATTTTGTCCGGAAAGTATTGATTGAAAATGGATAATTGTCAATCAATTGACAATGGAATATGAGAATAGAGTGAAATCATTTATTAGAGTTGCAACTGAGAATGCTAAAAATCCTAATAGAATTGTATGTTCCTATTTAAAATGTTGTTAGTCCAACAAAGTTAAAAATTTACTTAATGTGCCAAGTATTGATTAGAGTTACACATTTTAGAGAAGACGTGATGAGAAAAAAGATGGTGAGACAAAATGTGTTTACACTAATAAGATCGTCACAAAAGATATCAACACAAATGCTTATGAAAGTGATCGTTTCAAAAAAATGACAAATGTTGTCGAAGAAGATCTTTAGGATTGTTCTGAGATGTTTGAGCGGTTGATAAGTGATGTTGAGACATCATTATATGATGGTTGTACTAAACTCACGAGATTGACAACAATGTCAAATTTGTATAAGTTGAAATCTGTTATTGATGGAGTTATAAGAGTTTCATAGATTTACTTACACTTCTGAAGGATATGTTGTCAATGGATAATGTGCTCTCTTATTGAACCTATAATGTGAAACAAATGTTATGCTCTATTGATATGGACTACAAGGGGATATATGTTTGCGAAAATTATTGCATCTTATTTTTTTAAAAATATGCTTTGTTAAAGTTGCATCCTAAATGTAATGCATCGCGATATAAGAAAGAAGGTTCGACTCCAAAAAATGTTGTATGTTATTTTCCCATCAAATCAAGATTTAAGTGCATATTCAACAATTCAAAAAAATGCAAAGCATTTGACATGACATGTTGATGAAAGGATTAAAGATGTCAAGTTTCGACATCCTACAAATTCTCCTCAATGGAGAAAAATTGATCATAATATCATAGTTTTGGTCAAGAATCAAGATATCTATGCATTGCATTGTCAATTGATGGAATGAAGCCATATATTATTCAAAGTAGCTCCCACAATACATGATTACTGATGTTGATGTTATACAACCTGCTTCTTCGGCTATGCATGAAGCACAAATTTATGATGTTATCTGTATTAATTTATGGACCTAAACAACTAGGAAGTGATATAGACATATACTTGACTCCATTATCTTGAAGCAAATGTGGGAGATAGATATAGAGGTATATGATGAGTATAGGAAAGAAAAGTTCATCTTGAGGGTTATGTTGTTCGACACGATTAATGATTCCTTATATATGGTAATCTGTTAGGATATAGTACAAAATGATATTTTATATATCTTGTGTGAAGATAATATTCACTCGACGAGGTTGGAACACCATAAGAAGAATATATTCCTTGGGCATCGTAAATTTTTTCCATTTAGATCATCAATATAAGTGACGGAGAAAAGCATTTAGTGAGAATCATGAGTCATGCTCCTTTGTCGTTGACGAGTGACCAATTATTTCAAAAGCTAGAGGATTTGAATAATAACTTTCGTAAACCTTTTGCAAGAGAAATGGTCACAAATGGGTGGAAGAAAATGTCAATCTTCTTTGAATTGTCCTATTATAGCTCATTATATGTAAGACATTTCCTCGATGTTATGAATATCAAAAAAATTATTTGAAAGTCTTATTAGTACCTTACTTAATGTTCGTGCTAAGATCAAATATGACTTGAATGCAAGATTGAACTTGGTTAGTATGAGAATAAGAATGAAATTGGGACCGATAAAGAAGGGAAAACACATATATCTACCCCCAACAACTTATACTTTGTCTAGGAAAGAGAAAATATAATTTTTAAGTTTCTCCAATGTGTTAAAGTTTTAGAGAGATACTATTCCAACATTTGGAAATTCGTATCAATAAAACACCTCAAGTTAAAAGGTCTTAAGTCTCATGATTGTTATGTACTCATTAAGCATTTCTTGCCTATTGACATACTGTCATTTTACCTAACGAAGTGCGAAGAACCATAACTAAATTATACTTATTCTTCAAGGCAATTTGTAACAAAATGATTGACCCCGAGAAATTACTAGCATCTTATTCGAGAGACACAACTAAGTGGTCCTTCCTATATGAGATGAATGTATCATTTTGAGTGTTATATGAAGACATTAAAATGGTATATGAAATACCTTTTAAGACTAGAAGGTTGTATTGTTGACCAATATATTGTTGAAGAAGCTCTTGAATTTTGTATTGGATACTTTGCCGGTGTTGATTTCATACGCATTCTAAAGCTTCGTTATGTAGAAAGAACATTTTTGTGAAGTTAGCAACTCACGAAATAAAGCTAACCTTAAACACAAGATTAATGATTATGACGCACATACACACCTCTATTCCTAGTAACTGCATATGAGTTGAAATTAATGCACACCCTCAATTGTGTTAACCGTCAATGTCTTTGTCTATGCTAGGACTTTACTGACTTAGATCCATGTCTAGTAACTAAATCGATAAAATTATAATTTATGAACCATCAAACACGCCTCTATGTCTAGTAACACACCATCAAGTTTGAGAGTTTTATATGCAAATGTGAATCTATGTCTATCAAACATATGACAATGACATTCATTGTGACAATTAAACATACAACTATGTCCAATTTTATGCATAAGGGATGAATTATTTGCTTTGGACTATCGAACCATAACTTCTTCTCAAGGTTGTTTTCCTAAAATGAGACTGTGCATTTCGTCAAACACATGGTAAGCATTAAAAGTACAACAATAGTAACTCATAAAAATACATAAATTTCATTCATAGTCGAGTTCAAAATACATAAATGAATAACTAAACCAATCCCAGCTACGAAGTTGTGTAATTAAGTATTTTCATACATAACTCGATAAAAATGGAATTTGGAACTTGGTTCATGGGGAATTGTTGGCTCTATTATGAACATCAATAATCCTCATTATTTCTATGTCCTAGATTTTACATCATACTTCCAACTTACATAAATCTACAAGCTAGGAAGACTAGAAACCATGTTAAGAGAATACATTGTAAAAAAGTTTGGTTCCTAACTCCCTAGGTAAACCTCTATCTTCAAATGGCATCTTGGATCTCTTTTTATGTTTATGAGTTTTTCCTTCTACGCTGAGCGCACCTCCTTTCGCATCAGACCCTTCGCCCGACTTCTTTCACGCTTAGTTCCACTGCATTGAGCTCAGCTCCCGTGCTTAGTGAGGTGGGCTGATTCGTAACTTTTCATGCTTAGCTTAGATTTGGCCCATTCTTGGCTGAGATAACATTTTTTAACCTGAAATACATATAGGTGCTTTGAAATTGAGATTAGTACAATTTATCATCAAAATCTCAACTATGAATTTATAAAGCAAGTATTTAGAGTCAAAAAGTGATAAATTAGCCTTATGAATTAAGGTAACTTTGACACTTAACAACTCTTCCCAACTTAATAACTTGTTTGTCCCCAAATAAGAGTAAAGTTTTAGGCTTAAATCATGCTACAAGTTTTCAGAAAATTTTAGAGTTTATCATACAAGTTAGCCTCATCAAAGTAATATCAACTTTCATCCCAAGACACTACTCAAGCATAAACCAAATGTTAAGCTCTAGACCCTTAAGCCTTTTCAAACCAATTCAACAAATAATTAGTTCTGATAGTGATATATTTTTAGCATGCAATCAAATTGTTCATCAACCAAGAAGGGCATCATAATGTCAACTCATGTATAAGTTCATATGTGTTTCCCTCAACTTAAGCACAAAGATAACATGAAATCAAATTTGGCATAAATCTCATACAATTAGCAGCAATTGTTTCAACATGGATACTAAGGTCTTTCTTTTGGTTATAATGTGGTTGGGCTACAAGCAACATGGTTTTTATGAATACAAAAAATCTAATAGGATAAGAGAGCTAATTCTAACTTATGCATCAATTTCTACTTTTACTACAAGTCTTTTGTTTGGAAATCCCTTTTTCATCTCATTCTTTTCCTCATTTTTATGGAGTGTTAGGATTGCGAGCAAGCTCAATACCCATAAAATACTTCAATATACCAAGATCTTTCATGTGGAAGAATTCGTTGAGGTAGGTTTTAAACCATTTAATGGATGATAAATCATTAACGACAATGATTAGATCGTCGACATAAACAAGAACAACATGTTGAACCCCTTTTTGATGCAAGATGAAAAGAGAACAATCAAGTGCATGAGACAATTTAGTGAACCAACAATGTAGAGTTTGCTTAAAGGCGTACAACAATTTTCAAAGTTTACACAACATGTTTTTTGTTGGAAACGGAAAAATCAAGAGGCAGACGAATGAACATTTCATCATGGAGATCAGCATGTAGAAATGTATTATGTACGTCCATTTGATGAAGTTCCCAGGATTTGACTACTGTCACTGCAAGAATAGTTCACATTGTTACCATTTTCGCGATAGGAGCAAAAGTTTTAGTGTAGATGATGTTTGTCTCTTAATGATTTCCGAGCACAACTAAACGTGCTTTAAATCACTCGATCATGCCATTAGAATTGTACTTGATGCGCTACACTCACTTGCATCCGAGAACTTTATTCCCTGGAGCCAATGGTTGCATGCGCCATGTATCGTTATGTTCCAGTGCATCAATTTCAGCTTGCATGGCATGTCTCCATTGTGCATTCATTACTGCCTCATGAAAGTATCAGTACTCTTTTTCTATAGTGATTGATGCAAGAAAGTGTATGTGTGGCAAAGAAAATTTGCCACTGTTTACATAGTGAGTATTAGGATAAGGACTACTTGAAAGATGTGATGAAGATGCTGAGCTAGGGAAATGACTCAACTTTTGTGTTGTGCTTGTTACATACCCTTGAAGCCTTGTTGATGGTTGTTTTACACGATGTTCGCGTCCAAGTAAGTGATTTTTATTTAGGATTACTGGGCATTATAGTGTCTGGAATCACAAAACTAACACTTAAGACGTCAGCCGTGGGACTGTTCGCATGTGAATGTTCAGAGTCTTGATTTTCTAAAGTTTCACCTATGGTTATTACAGTACTTATACCCCCCCTGTCCGGAGCAATGTCGGTTTCTGTTTGCATGTAATTAAGGTCAATGTCCATCATATCATCAATAGGTAAATAATGAGAGGTTTCTTTCTTATTTTTGAAACACTTATATGGAATTTGGTTTTCAAAGAACTGCACATCTCATGAAACAAAGAATTCATGAGTCTCTAGATCATAAACTCTCCAACCCCATTGCCCATAAGGGTATCCTACAAAGGAACATCTATGACTTCGACTTACAAATTTATCACCATTGGTGTGCTCATTGCGAGCGAAGCATAAAGAACCAAATACACGTAAGTGATTGCAAGAGGGTTCTTGTCCAAATAACACTTCATATGGTGTTTTATGTTTTAAAATTGTGTTTAGTGTGTGATTGATCAAATAGCCTGACGTCAACACACACACTCCCCAAAAATCCATACACAAATTACCTTAGAACCGTAAAGCTCATGCAACATTGAGAATATGACGATGTTTGCATTTGACCCTCCCATTTTGATTAAGTGTCAGTGTACATGAAGTTTGAAACACTATCCCATGACCTAGAAAATAATTTGTAACGCAAATAAATTTTGTTTCGTTATCACTTCTCACAGTTTTAAATCGTTTGTTATATTGATTTTCTATCATAGAAAAGAAATCTGTTAGCACTTTGGTGACTGTTTTCTTATCAATTACCAAATAGATCCATACCGTACATGAGCAATCATCAACAATAGCAAGAAAATATGAAACCTCACAAGATGAACGAGTTTTATATGGACCCCAAAAATCACAATGTATCAAGTCAAATATATGAGAAGCTCTATTATTACTCAATGGAAAATTTTCTCTTGTTTGCTTTGCTATTTGGCATATCTGGTTAGTGTTATTATCGCATTAGTTTCTTTTTGTTATTTTCATGGGATGAATGGTGCAACTTAGCATACATTTATGTCTTTTATACATACATTTATGTCTCCCCAACTTAGCATACAACAATATTGCAACACTTAGCTCTCTTATCCTACTAGAAGTAGGCTAGATAGATTTTTATAGCATAAGGTTCCAATCAACTTTCATTCAAGGCTCAAATGGACTTAACAATGGATAATCATATAATTTGGTTAGTGTTTGGCTGATTAGGTTTAAAGAAACAATTGCCTTGATCCTATCCATGTATCAGAATCACTAGGCAAATATAGAGATTCAGACAAATCCAACAATGTTAATCTAGTGCAAGTTCATAAAAAGTGTTGTAGTTTTCACAATTACTCAACTCTCAATCTCATGTCTTCTTAGTATCAAACAACTTTATGCACAGTTACACACACTCACCATTCACAACAAACTCGAGTAAATCAGCATGCATAACCAATTGGTTAAGAACTTCACATTCAAATTCATTACTCATTTTCATGTATAGTTATGCTAGAAGATAGACCAATGAAGCAAAACTCATATTCACACTAAAAAGGTACAATATTGAACAATTGTATAAATACTCATTTCATTCATCAAAGTTGAAACTACATAGTTCAAATATAAAAAGGGAAATATAGAAGCAAATCACAAAAATTAAAAACAAAAACTGACATATAAAATTAGGAACAAAACTACTGTTGCTCAGCAATCAACCTAAAAAGATCATTCATGTTGGGGGTGGCCCAGACCCATCCCCTCCTAGGTAAATAGGCTTGTCACTAGGCCAAGCCTCTTGAGCCTCATAATCTACTCGGTTAGGCCAGTTGAACCTCCCAACAAAAGGAGAACCTTCGAGGTTCATAGAGGTGGCCATATGGTCTATAAGCTCATACACCATGTCGATGCAAAGGTGGTTGGACACTTGTTGACAAATCAAATGCTCGTGATTGGCCATGCTCCGAGTATAGAATTCTCAGGATACTGCTTCCCGCAGGTGGAGTGGCTCAAGGAGCCTTGTTTTGCCTCCTAGGCTCAGCTCGGCTGGAGTCATGGCTCAAAATTCTGCTCGGGCCAGTAGTCTTAGTCTCCTTCACAAGCCACAACTTTTAGTTATAGTTCATGTCAATTGGAGCCTTCAAACTCTTCAACGGGGGAGTAGAAACGTCAACCCCATCTTTGGCACAAAGGCATGTGACCAACTAAGGAAATCCTAGGGGTCTAGTGGAACTCTGGGTGTAATGTTCCGAAGATTACTTTATGAATATTGTGATTAAGATGTGAATTTTTTTAATATTATCATTAAAAATTGTTCTACTTATATTCATTTCTTTTTCGAGACATCATGTTCTTTGTAACATAAGCTGCAAAAAGTCAATGACGGTTACCTAACGGTAACTGAAAATGATGTAATACTTTCCTGAATACTTATTCATTAATAATTAGACTTGACCCTACAACACGTATAACGAGGTGTTGCTTGGTCAAGTAAAATGTCAGTACATAATACAAGGCGAAATATAATCATCGCCCAACTGAAGCTATTCAAAATAGACTGAATTCTTCAGCACTACAAAAGTATCCTACACAGATACCCTAACCCCAAAAATCAAAAAAGGAAAAACGAAATAGCTCCTAACGGTTAGCTCCAGCACTAACGAGGACACTAAAACCCTCACTCGGGTCCTCCTCCAGGTCGGAGTCCGGAGAGAGATCTATCACCTCGATAGAGTCCTCTATGCGGACTAACTCCATACAATCGTCATCTTCATATTCCATCACCTCTACGATATCATAGGCAGAACCCCGCGACCTAATCCCTGTCCTAGCATACGCCTACGGTTATGGCATTGTACGTCGAGCGGCTCTCCTTGGCAATGTAGAACGGGTCACATCATTCCAACTCCTTTGCCTCATTGACGACCCTGCAGCAGCTGGTCCACAAGGAGTTGAAGACTGGGTGGATGACACAGTATGAACTGGCCTTCGGTCTGGTAGAGTGAAAGAAGTCTCCAAAACTGCATGGAGAGATGGAAAACGCATAGTGGTGTCATTGCACACCATCTCCAGCTCCAGGCCAAAAGGGCTCGTGTAGGTATATCGGTCCCCATCAATTCTCCATACCCCCTCCTAGGACATCGAGAATCAGTAGCTCTGAATCCGCGCCGATTTATTTATCTAAACAAGGATGTGTACCGAAATATAAGTAGAAAGAAAGGGAGTACGATATCTAATGAATATTTCTCATCGATGACGTTGAGTTATATAGAATATCATGTTCAACATAACACACATAATATACATACTATGTTGTCACATGCATAAATGCAGATGATGAATGATGTTTGTAATTCAGGATGTGGGGATCAATATCCACGAGTTCAATATATGAATGCTATGTTTAGTTCATCCATCCTTACACCAATATCCTCCCAATAAATTATTCGGAAATAACCGAGAGTACAGGTTCCATAACAAGTCGATTTGAACGCACCAACTTATTCCTCGCAAGTATATATGATCGATCTGTTCCAATGGAACTGTCTATTTCAGGATGGTGTCATGTCAAACACTTTCTGGGCCCCCCTCTAATCGATCCTGATTGTAAAAAGAGGTTGTAAGAGATTATCTAGTTTGCACTGTGAGGACTGTCCAATCTAACAGAATACATCATGCAGGAATACAGGGGAGTCGTCTTACCTAGACTCTCCCTCAAGGCTTTTGCTGGCGCATCACCGCCATCACCATCCCTCTCAACATCTTGGGGCTCATTCGTCTCCCGTAACTTTCCTCTCCACTACGTCATTGTTCATGATGAGTATGCACACTAGGGTTAGCCGATTAAATATTTTAATCATTATTTATTTTTACATGATCGACCCAACCTAAGACATCTCCCAAAAGAGTGCTACTTGTGGGGCCTGATCTTATGTCATAACATAAAAGAGGAATAATATCCTCACCACCATGAACCAATATTGAGTCATCCTAGACGGGCTAATAGCCAAGCCACTTACGATTAGACGATCTCGCTGCATGGTAAACATAACTGTGAACACCCTTTTTGTCCGGCCCAGAAAATGCCCAAATGTTTTAAATAAAAATAATAAAATGACTTTATTTAAATATTAAACTAATAATAATAATAATTAAAGCCATTTTTATGGACTTTGTTACAATCATTTTTGAAATCATTAAATAAAAAAAGATAAAAATAATAAGAACAAAACAGAGTAATAAAACTAAATCAAAATTCGAAAAATAATAAAACAAAATCAAAGTTATTTAGGTTCCTAAATCTAAATGATTAGGTTATCCAAAAATTCAAAAAAATAATAACATTTTCGAAATACAAATATTAAAAAAAAATAGAAAATAAAAGAAAATTTTGTTAATTTTATGCTGATTTTCGGACTTACCTAAGTAAATAAAAAAAATAAAGTAAAAAGAAAAAACACTACAATATAAGAAGTTTCCTATTTGAATTTCAAAAATAAATCAATTTATAAAGAGATGGAATCTGCTTTATTAAGTGCCAAAAATTTGCAATCTGATTTATTGATATAAAAGATTAGGAACTTAATTTTAGGATTTGCCTAAATAATTTTTAGTATAAATAGAGGCTTAGGTTTCTGAAAAAACACACTGGAAACACTGAAAAACCTCTGCCCAAAAAGGAACAACTTGCCACTGTGAGAGAGAAAACCCTTTTTTTATTTCGAAGTGATCCAGTGCAACCACTCCCATAAATTGCATCGTTCACTCGCCCCACGCTTAAATCTCAGCCGTCAAATCTGATTACTAACCATGCCCATCCGTTGACTTTTTGATACGACAATCAAAAGACGAAAAGCATCCAGACTACATTGCACCGTGCCGTAGTGGAACGTTGCTCTCACTAGGACGTAGGATTCATTGTTGGCACGCCCACAATACCATTCTATGCATCATGTTTCCAGCGTGTAACTTCCTACCACGTGTTCAGCCGCGTAAAACTCTCCTAACTTCATCCAATCAGTGATTGATGCGTGTCACCCACTCATCCAAGCTACCATACGGGACAGACCCTCACAGTGTAAAAAACTCATCCTTTTAATCAAGTATGCTATTGTTTATACTGTAATCTAACTATTTTTCAATGACATTATTTTGTAAGCTTCTTTCATCTCAATTCATCTCTGAAAGGTCACGCTACGCCGCTTCCTTTCACTCGATTAATTCCCAAAATCCAAAATAAACTATTTTCAATTAAATTAACTACTAATTAAAACACTTTGCGTGAATACCCAAAAAATAAATATTTTCATTAATAAAATACACTCAACCAACAAATCTTTTTTCTACCTAAACTACTACGTAAGCCTTGATTCCGTTAATAGGGATACGTAGGACCAAGGTCAATCTTGTCAGGCACTATAATAAAAATAAATAAATTTGTTCATTTTAATAATAATTAACCAAATAAGTTAATAATTATTAATAATAAAGTCATTTATTTTAATGAAGTGTACCGCTTAAAGTGGGCAGGTAGGGTGCTAATACCTTCCCTACCTTGTAACTGACTCCCGAACCTGAATATTAAAAATCCAAAAGCCCAAGGTAATTGGGCTTAAAAGATTTTTCTACATTTTTAACTATAAAATGTAGTGGCGACTCTAAATAAGTCGTGCAACCGAAAATCGAGGCGCGACAGCTGGCGACTCTGCTGGAGACTTTTTGAGAGAGTCCGACCCATAATCAATAAAATGTGTGACTGCTTCTTCCTATTTGGTTGATTAGTTAATTTCCAATAATATGAAAGTTGCATGCTTAACTATTAGTTGTATGTTATAAATATGAAAATTGCATGCTTAATTAGTAGTTATATGTTATAAATATGAAAATTGCATGCTTAATTAGTAATTATATGTTGTATGTGCATGTATGTGTTATGTTGTTGTTTGGTGATATATAATGTACACATTCTAGGTACACATATGCCCTACACCCGGGTATTAGTGATACATTTTTTGGATAGAAGGGACATTGTTACCTCTTATTATGAGTTAGACGCTCGAGTTGGTCTCCCATTTCTAACTTCATAATATTTGGGTTTCCCTATTTGAGAGAAATGCAATATGAGCACCTTTATAGGGAGTCTAAAGCTTGTCAATGACGTCCATTGTGTGTTAGAACCATGTCCTAGGACGTTGTACTTGTTGTGAATTTTGGTGATTTGTATAATGCTTGTAGCACATTGTATGGAATTTTGTCGCAAAATAAAAATCATGTAAAACATTCATCCTTGAGGGGAAGTCTTGTTCCCCCACCAATGGGATTGTTACAAAGATAAATAGGGCATTCCAATTTTGCCATAAGTTACCCGGAACGACATAAAATCATTTTTAAAAAAAATATATATTTACTCGTTAATCGTAAGGATGGCTACGTTCTACCAAAATGGGGCTCGTGGCCCCGGAAAACGAACTCACATACATTCATGCATCATCACATTCTATGTATAAATAAGTAATTTCTATATATTTTTAATTTAATAGATTCTTTTTACATTAAAGGAGAGACCATTTAAAAAAAATTGAAAAAAATGAGCACAAAAAATTCTAGTAGTATATTGGCACCCGAAAAATCAACAAAACTGGAATTGTCAATAACTAATGAAAGACCTCGTGTTAAAAAGTAAAGTGTTAGAATTGAACAAATTCCCAAAATTCTGGAAGAAGTTAAAAAGTAATTTAGGGATAATTATGCGGAATTGTTAGACCTCGTGTTAGTCCAACTTCATTTTTCTGAAGTTGCTTAAAGTAAAGTGTTTCAAGTTTACCAACTTATAAGAGCATTATTACTAATTATACAAAAGAGTTAATTGGATTGCAAGTTACATTACTTTCAAACTTGTAAAGGCAATTTTGCCCTTGTTGTACATTCTTCATTATTATTGCAGAATACTTTCTTTCACAAGAGTGTGATAAGAAAGGGGATTAGAATCACTTGGAAAGGTGTTTCTCCAAGAGTGAATTAAGATTAAGGAGTGTGTAAGGTACATAGAAATCTCGGGGTGAGATATTGTAATTGTAATTCATAATCTTTAGTGGAAAAATCTCTTGTGCTGCAAGAATATTGGACGTAGCCTTCGGTGGACAAGAAAGTGAACCAGTATAAAAATCCTTGTGAATTCTCTTCTCCCTTATCTCTTTGATTATTTATTTGTTTAATTTCTACATATATTTTTCGATGCACTTTAACTCTTGATTTTGCAGAAAAAGTGGCCATAATTTTAAGTCAACTAATTCACCCCC
>NC_032023.1:4410198-4442987 GCF_001865875.1 Lupinus angustifolius | reverse complement strand
CCCCCCCCCTCTTAGTTACAATCTCAGTCTTACAATTGGCACCAGAGCTATTTTTGAGTAAGTTATTCTCAAATCTGGACATTTGGAATGCGATTGAGGAAGGACCTTATGAACCTTTCACTATAGTTAATAATGTAAGGGAAGTAAACCAAAATGCGCATGGAATGATGAAGATAAGAAGAAAGTCCAATATGACCTTAAAGCCAAAAATATCCTTACTTCGGTTGTAGGAGAAAAAGAATTTTTTAGAGTGTCAAGTTGCAAATCGTCAAAAGAAATTTGGGACACTCTAGAAAGAATGCATGGAAGTAAAGAAGTACAAATCTCCGCAACAAATAGTGAAGCATCAACATCAAAGCAAGACTCTGCATGCTCTATATGTAGAAAACCAGATCATCTTAAACGTGCTTGTCCAACCCTACAAAAGCATCTTACTTTTGAAATAAAGAAGGATAAGAAGCGTAGCAGAACATATGTCATATCAGAAGATAAAGATGATGATTGAAATACAAAACTCAAAATTAAGGAGAAATCACATATTTCCTTGATGGCTTCACACAATTCAAATAATGATTATGAGGTTAGTAACTCTGAACCAAATGATACTTTTATATATGATGAGTTACAAAATGCTTTCAATGATTTACATCGAGAATATGTTAAGCTTTCCAAACTTTTCCTAAAACTGAAAAATGAAATTTTTATTTTGGAAAGCCATAACAAAGTTTAAAGAAAGATATTGAAAAACCCATTTCTCTCTCATTTCAAAAATGTGTTCCTCTTTAAACTAAAGTTTCAACATTAACTCTTGAACTTAATAAAAGAGCAGTCACAATTTAGACAAGATCATAAAAGTTCAAAGACATTCAACAGACCGTAGAGGTTTTGGCTATGCAAATAGTCGTGTGGCTAAAAATGAGAATATATTAGGAAAAACAATTGGGGAAGTACTATATTGTTTTATAAAGAAAGTGTGCATACTAATCCTATTTTTAAAATAAAATCTTGGATACATAAGAATCTACCCACTTGTTCTTACTGTAATAAAATTGGTCATACACTTAACACTTGTCATATTAGAAAATATGGTGTGTCATCTGGCCAATATAAATGGATAGAAAAAGATGCTAACCCCACAGAACCCAAATCACATTGGATACCTAGAAAATCTTTGTAATTTGTTTTGCAGGAGTGCATGAAAGCCAACATCAAAAATTGTGTTATCATAATAACGGTTGTTCAAAGCACATAACACGTGGAGATTCAAAATATTCAAGTAACAAAGGCCTTGTTACCTATGCAGAGAACATCAAAAGAAAAATCCTTGGTATAGGTAACATTGTTATTATATTTATTTTATCTAACGCATGTTATGATCGTCTAACCAATTTTTTAATTGAAAAAGGATTCACCAAAGGGAAGGTCGACACTACAGTCTTTATAAAGAAAATAAATCATCATACTCTTCTTGTTCAAATTTATGTAGATGATATTATTTTTTTTTTCTACTAATGAAGTTTTGTGTAGTAATTTTGGGAAAATGATGCAAGGAGAGTTTGAAATGTCCATGATGGGGAAGTTGAATTACTTCCTTGGATTACAAATCAAACAACTTGATAATGACAAGTCAATCCAAGTATTGTAGAGATTTGCTGAAAATATTTGATATGGATGACTGCAAGCCAATAGCTACTCCTATGGGATATGGTACTTACATTGATACAGACGAAGCTGGAAAATGCATTGAAATATCAAAGTATCGAGGTATGATTGGATATCTTTTATTTTTAATTGTCAGTAGACCTGATATCATGTTTAGTGTATGTTTGTGTGCTCACTATCAATCTAAACCAAAAGAATCACACTTATTTGTTGTTAAGAGAATCATGAAATATCTTAAAGGCACAACTGATGTTGGGTTGTGGTATCGAAAAAGAAGTATATATGATTTGGTTGGTTATTCATATTCAGATTTTGCTGGATGCAAAACTGAGAGGAAAAGTACAAGTGGTACTTGTCACATTTTAGGAAATGCTTTAGTCTCTTAGTCTTGCAAGAAACAAGCATGTGTTTTCCTAAGCACTACTGAAGCTGAATATATAGCAAAAGGTAGTTGTGCCCACGTGTTATGGCTTAAACAACAATTATGAGATTATGGATTAGACTTAGGTTGCACTCCTCTAAGATGTAACAATACTAGTGCTATAAACCTCACAAAGAATCCAGTTATGCATTCTATAACCAAACACATAGATATAAGGCATAACTTCCTTAGGGACCATGTCCAAAAGAAAGATGTGATTGTAGAATTCATTGATACTCATAACCAACTAGCAGATATTTTCACTAAACCATTGGCTAAATAACCTTTTTATAAAATTAGATGAGAAATATGCATTCTTGATGAAGCTTACCTATCTTAACATTATTATATGATTATATGTGTGCTTCATCATGTTTATCTCATGCCTACTTATACTTTAAAATGTTTATTTATGTTTAAAAATTTCAAATTTTGGGTTAAAAATCATTTTCATAGTATAAATATGCCTAAAATTAAGTTTTTCTAGGGTCAGTAATCGATTACACTGGTGAGTAATCGATTACAGGGTTAAACAAGGAGGTTTAGTAACCGATTACTCAGGGTGTGTAATCGATTACTCAAAGCTGATGTTTGAAAATTTCAATTTTTTTTTTAAATTTGAATAACCGATTACTCTGTGCAGTTATATATGTGATTTTTCTACATTTTTCAAAAAATTTCAAACTCATCTTCTTCATCAACTTGTTTTCTCTCGTGTTCAACCTCATCAATCTCTAAAGTCTTTGTTTATGATCTATTTTGGGTGATTTTTGTGTCTATTCATATCACAGTTTCATCTCTAAACACTTCTTCACCATCATTTTCGTGTTTAGTGGCTTAAATAAAAAAAAACCCAAATCTCCAAAAACCAAAAACCTAAAAACTCAAAAACCTCAATCCATGGCTTCCTCTTCTAGATCAAAGAAGCCATGAACAAATCTGACTCAAAGGAACCAAGGAACTTCATCTTTGGAGTCTAACCCTTTGGATTTGACAAGAGTCCTTGCTAATGATGAGCAACATAAAGTCTTTGATGAGCACTTTCATGGTTGAGTCATCTTTACTCCGAAATACGGTAAGGTAGGGAATTTTGAGTTTGAAAATTTTCTTTTTCCTTATCTTTTACGGCAACAAAATCTTTATGACTTCTGCTGTGAAACTAAAGTCATTTATCCTGAACTTGTTCGAGTATTTTACTGTAACATGAACTTTCAGAAAAATCATCTTACTTCCTTTGTGAAAGGAAAAGACATTGTTTTGGATTTGAAAACTGTTAGTTCATTGTTCTGTAACATACCCTATCAAGGTAGCATAACAGGTTTCGGCCTTGTATGTGAAATGGATAATTATGATCGAAAGGATTTCTACCATTCTCTGTGTAGAATTTCTAAAGAGGAAATAGAAATGCGTAAGCAACATGGCTTTGGTGAGACAGTTAAAAATAGAGATATCCTATCTGCTGGACATCTCAAACTTGAAGATCGTTTGCTTCATTATTTTGTTAGCTATGTCATTTTATCAAAAAATTTAAACCATTCTCAAATTAGTGACATAGAACTCCAATTGATGTACGCTATGAAGTTTAACATCAAAATCAATTGGACACGGATAATAATGAGACAAATGTGGAATGTTCGAGGAATTCAGAGCCCCTTGCCCTATGCAATTTTCATAACCAACATTCTTGAACATTTCGATGTTGCTACTAAATCAAAAAGATGTTTAAACTTTATTAGTAATATAAAATGTTTATAATAATATTCTATTAGGCAATTCCTTGTGGTTCGACATAACCCTATACTATACTACAATTGAATCTTGAAAGAGATGCAAATGTAAAATAGTAAAGTGTTAACTTATAAATATTATTTGTTAACAAAGAAAGAAACCTTGAATCAAAGTGCAATTTAATTCATAAATTGTATCTTTGTGAAAAGGAAAAATACACAGTTATTATAAGTGATCTAACTACTAACTTTTACTTTCCGCAACTAACATTTACTTTCTGTCATTTACATTTCCGCAACTAACATTTACTTATCGCTTTATTATTTATTCTTTATACCAACCCTTCGAAAGAAGTGGTACGGTTAAATTATAACTTTCTTGCATTATTTATTTGTTCTTTACCAATCTTCCATAAGGAAGTAGTTCGATTAATGAAGGAAAACGAAAATAAATATCATGCATTATCAATTGTATTAAATTGCTAAATTCATACCATTATGCCAATGTTGGAATTTATTCCAACAAAGTCGAGAAGGTATGAAGTTGTTAATAATTCAATAAAGCTAAGTTTTTGATTAAAGGAACAATCTTGAAACCATTAAACTGATGTTGAAATTTATTCCAACAAAGTCGAGATGGCGAACAAAGAATTGACCTGACATTAAATAAATAAATCAGAAATTTTTTGCACTTCAATAAAGAAAGTAGAATAACTCTTTCAACAAATTAGCATCGCTGCAGGGGAATTGCTAAATAATAAAATTTATTATTTGTTATGCTATATTATTAGTAATTCTTGTACAAAAATCTTTTTCACTTTTTTACAAATTAATTTGAATTTGTAAATCATAAATATTGTTTATTCTTAACCACTAACCTTCTTTTTGAAAAAAAAAAGAAAAATTTCCTTTGGTGCATGCATTGCAGGAACAAACAGATTGAATTTTCTTTCGATCCAAAACTCGAAAAAACTTTAAGGAAAAAAAAGAAAGCCCAAAGGAAAGCAAAGAAGAATTTAGAATCAATGACCAATATTCAACAAACCAGTGAAGGATCAAGGGCAGAAAACCATCCAAACACTCGAGGATTTGTTAGTTTTAAGCTAAGGAACATAATTAGAATTGGGAGACCATCCGGGGCCCAAAATACGCCAGAAATAAAGTACGAACTAGTTCAGCTCATGTACGCCAATCCGTTTGTCGGGCTAGAACATGAAGATCCACACAACCACCTAATGAAATTCTATGAGTTGGTTGGAACTGTTGGTGTCTCTGAAACAAAAGAGGATACCACTTTCCTGAGGCTTTTGCCATTAACTCTAATCGGGAAAGCTAAGGTATGGTTTCTAGATTTGCCTCCACACATTCAGAATGACTGGAATCTGGTGGAGGAGAAATTTATGGGCAGATACTTCCCATAAGGAAAGTTTATGGATTTAAAAACAGCAATATCCACCTTTGTTCAACCTGTTGGGGAAAGTCTTCGAGAATCATGGGATAGATTCAAATCTATGCTCAGGAAGTGCCCAAATCATGGATTTGATGTGTAAACTCAAATCCATATTTTTATCAATGGTTTGCAACAACAACACAAGTGGATTCTAAATGCTACGGTTGGCGGACAACTCTTGACCAAACCACCACAACAAGACCTAGATATAATTGAATCTATGGCAATGAATGACCAGAAAAGTTAGCACCAAAGAGAACCACCACCAAGGAGAGGTGGAGTCCTTGAATTAAGTTCAGCGGATGCAATGTTGGCTCAACATAAATTGCTTCAACAACAGCTTCATGAAGTGATACAAAAGCTTAATAATTTACCTCGACAAGTACGAGAATCTTCAGAAAAACAAGTTTATAGTTCTAATCATTATGCTGATAATCATGAGGATGACCATTGTAAAAATGAGGAGGTCCATTTTATGGGCAATCTCCAAGGCAGAACTTTCAGAATAATTATTCTCAAAAGGGTAATAATCAGTTTTAGAGAAATCAGCCTTGGAGACAAGAAAATCCTCAAAAACCACCAGCTCAATTCTACTCGAGGAACAATCAGTACCAACACCCAACACAAGACAAAAGTGTTAAACTAGAGGACACTTTGAATCAGTTCATGCAAATGACAATGTCCAACCAGAAAAACATGGATGCCTCTCTCAGGAATAAGGAGATTCATATTGGGCAACTGGCCAAACAATTAGCTGAAAATCAGAAATCAACATTTTCAGCTAATACTGAAGTTAATCCGAGAGACCACTGTAATGTGATGGGTGAGCCAAGCTTAACAGGACAGTAGAAAGAAGGTGGTAAAAATCTGGTTTAATAGGTAACATACGTCAAACTAATAAGATTAAAAGAGCGCTAGCTGGAAGGCAACCAATTATATTTTGAATATATATATACTATGTTTTTCCCTTCATTTTTTCTTTCTGCTATTTATTACATTAAATTCTTTTTATGACAAAAAGAAGAACAATTGTTATAATCAAAGTAAAAAAAATAAAACTTTTTCTTTGAAAATAAAAAATTCTTTGAGTTTTAGGAAAGTAAATCAGAACTTTTTCAAAAGAAAGGTGGGAAAATATAAATGGGTTATTGGGACAAATCAAATATTTTAAAAATTCAAAAAGGGCCCAAATCAAGGTCAAGTCATGGTTCAACCAAACTCGATCAAACATTGAAATTTGACCCACCGCCAAGCGGGGGTTACCATGCGCTCAACCAAACTCGATCAAACATCGAACATAGGCTTCACTTTCATAGTGGAGAGGTATGGTTGGCAAAAGCTAGCTCAACCCAAGAATATGTTTTCTTTGGATGTGATGAAACAATTCTATGCCAACTCCATTGTTTCAAGTGAAACAAGGATGAACAGATACACATGAGTGAATGTGACCCAAGTCTATTATGACAAGTACATGATCAACGATTACTTGGGAAACCCATGGAACCCATCACCATTAGATGATCATGATTTTTGTACCTTTCAACTGAAGCTAAGTGCTGCATATTCAGGGGAAGGTGAAGGAGATGGTGAAGCCTATGTTCGAAAAAGCTTGTGTTTGGAAGGCTTGAATCTCAATCAAAGTGGGTCAGTCTTCAGATTTTGCATGACCCAAATGTCACAAATTTGGGCCATTTTTGTGCTATCCAACATATGGCCTTCCTCACATGTTTCTGATTTGCCAATCCCCAAGGCATAGCTCATCAGCTCTATTTATGATGAAGACTCCATTGACATTTTTGCGATCATCTCATATGTTATTCACGACTGCATCATGAGGGGAGTTATTTCAATGATTCTACCTTCATTGATCACCGACCTTTGCAAGTATCAACTTGTACCTGGACCAAGAACAAACTACTCATGGGAGGACAATGACTTCCAAGATGGATTCCATCATACAAGAACAACAAATGCATACAACAAAAGGGATGCTATCGAGGGATCACAGGGATCTACAAGAGCTTACATAGCATCTTTGGAAAGAGATCCACTTTCAAAGGAGGATCCTATGAGGATTTTGTGGCCAAAACTAAGTGGCCCGAAGGAAGATCACAAGATCGAAGTGAGGAGGAGGATGAAGATTGAGAAAGTTCTTTCTGGTTTTCTCTTTTTCCTTACATGCACTTTCAAGTTCATTTCCCTTATTTCATTTTCAATATTTAGTACTATTGCTACTACGTTGCTACTATATTCTAAGTTACTACTATATTTTAATATTATGTTAAGTTTTTGTTTAATTAAATTTGTTTTTAAATATTATGTTATTCTTTAGAAAAATTTCATATGCATCAAACATCTCCTTTAAACCAATTTTTCCATTGGCTTGAGGACAAGCCATCATTTAAAGAGGGGGAACATGGTTTAGAGCTTATGAAACTTTTTTAAATAAAGTTAATAGTATATATAAGATTGTATAGTTATTTAAAAAGTACTTTGATTGTCCTTAAAAACTCAAAAAAAAATCAAATACCGAATTCAAAATGGCTAAATAAAAAATTTGTGGCATGGTTACATGATTTAAAAATGCAAAGCATATCTTAACTTAAGCTTTTATTGAGCAAAATGAGATATATGATAAACTTTTTGTGAAAAAAATTACATAATGTAATAACTTGAAATTTGTTTGCAAATGAAAGTTAAAACTGTGTAATATGATCTTTGCAAGCATTTTTAAATTAAGAAGTATAAATCCTAGCCAAGTAAGGGAGTGAGCCAAACACGTGAGGATTAAAGTTAAATCACCATTTGATTTATCTAATTAAACTTGTTTGAGTCTTTAAATATCTTAATTGCATAAGATTGATAGGAAGTGATCAAGGCATGTCATTTCTTTAGTTGAACCAAATGACCAAAAGTCTAACCAAAAATTAAGATTATCCTTTGATAAGCCCCTTTGAGCCAAACAAAGTAAAAACATTTTTTTCAAAATATCCCATGAAACCTATTTTTGAAAACAAATGTTCTAAAGAGAACATTAAAATTCTAAAGGATGTTCGAAAGAATTAAGTTGAGGGAAATAATTGGTAGACTTGGTTTCCTAAAAAGAAAAGGAAAAGAACTTTCCAATCTCTTTACAAAAACAACAAAAAAGTTATGAAAGAAAGTGAAAAACAAAAAGAGATTGAAAAATACAAAGAAAAGCCAAAAAGAAGTCAAGGTTCAAAAGCTAAGAGATTGGAAAAAAAGAGAATTATGGAAAAAAGTAGAGTAAAATGTTTCATTGAGAAAAAATTTCAAAAAAAATGCTCTCTTTTGACTTTAACTTAACTTAATTACCTAGAAAAACCATGATTGGCTAAACCAAGCCTCATTACAATCGAAAACAAGACCTTAGTGATCCTTAATTGATTATGAAATGTAAGAGAATAGGTGAGACAAAGAGTAAGTTCAAATTATTACAATCAAATAGTTGAAAATTTGAGTGAAACACTTACCCCTTTGAAGTTTCAATTTTGAACTTGTGTGTAAAAACACTTTTTTATGGAAAAATATTTGCTTAGGTAAATTGTTGCACATTTTTTATGAACAAAAGCATAAAATTCATGTTTGAAGCATTATATGTTAAAAATTCACAAATCATGAAAAATCTCATTGAAAATAACTTTTTTTATCATGCTTAAGCAAATTTGAAATCATGTAAATCATATCTTAAAAAATTAGCCAAGTCTTGAATTCGGATAAGTTTTACCTTTTATTTGAGGACAAACAAAGTCTTAAGTTGGGGGGATCTGATAAGTGCCAAAAGTACCTAATTTTCATACACTTTTCATGACACTTATCCTTGGATAAAATGAGAAAACGAACTTAATTCAACACTTTATGGATAAAATATCACAATCTTGTATATATGCTTTGTGCATTTCTTTTGTAATATATTTTGTAGGATTTTGGTGGAAAAGAGAAGAATTAATCAGACACAAACAAAGTGCTTAAAATAGGTCGAAAATGATCATCAAATGACATGCTTAAGCTTGACGTGGCAAGCTATGTGCTTAAGCATGACTCAATAAGACTTGGCCTATGTGGAAAATATGGAGTCAACTTGAAGTTGCTCACTAAGCAGCTTAGCTTGGACCAAGCCCACGCCTAGTTGACCTAGACACCAGTCTGGCACGATCAGACCCAACCTGGCACGATCATAACACAAGCCTGGCACAAGCCAACTCGCTCAAGCGGATAGCTTAACGGAGCACCTGGACCACCCAGCTTGGAACCACACACCTTACCAGATCAGCCAGCACCAAGCCACATCACCATCAGCACGGTCAAAGCTGCTCAAGCAGGCATCTTAGCGGTGCCTAATAAGTAGCTTGGCGGTGTGCACCCAGCAACTTGGTCAAGTTGACATAGCCACCAAGCAACCATGACCTCATTTCAAGTAGCCTCCATAGGCTTTTCAGAAGTAGTTTGACATAGTTGGGCCAGTAGCTCACAACTAGCTTGGGTGAGTCAGCCCCAAGCATGTGACTAAGCTGCTTGGCCAAGTGACCAAACCCATGTTGAAGGGTTTGGTGAGCAGCATGGCGGTGGAAGAGAGCTGCTTGGCGGTGGCGGAAAAATCCTATAAATATGAGGCACTTCAAGGCTTAATTCATTCATTCTCATTCTAATTCACATTTTCACATTCTACTTCTCTCTCAAACCGAATCCTCTCTTCTTCTACATCTTCTTCTTGTGGTTTATAGTTTTTTATTTCTTAATTCCAGAGGAGAAAGGAGATGGCAAATGAGATGCAAAAACATAATTTTGTAATCTCATTTTGGTCTAAAAAGCATCTCATCCTTGGATAGATGGCTCATGCTCCTACAAATTGACTTGGATTATGGTGTAACTTCTTCTCTTTAATTTATCTTTCGAAATTAATACATTCAAGTTATTATTTTTTGGTTAACTTTTGATTCTTTATGAAGTTCTTAATACGGTTTTAACTTGATCACCTAAAACTTGATTTAAAGACCCAAAATGCTTCGTCTTAAAGTGTTGACAAGTGAATTAAACTGTATAACCTACACCTTAGTTCACGTGCCACACCAAGCATGTATTTTATGCAACTTATGTTCAAGGCTAAATAAAGTTAATGGAGCCTGAAGTAGGGTGTGACAACCTACTCCGACGAGTGGCACTTAACTATTATTTAGTGCATTACATAAGGTTTGAAAGTTAGCTTATCACTCTAGGACACTAGATGAAGGATTTTAGAAATGATGTTTGGAATTAACCGAAATTATAACACATAACTTGTAATGTTTTCAAAAATCAAGTAGAGAAATAATTCCATATTTCCAATCAATTTCCTCCTCAAGAGTTTGTTTATAATAGTTGTTTTATGATTATGTTTACTTGTTAATATTTCATAGACAAAACCAAATCAAAAAGATGTTTAAACTTTATTAGTAATATAACATATTTATAATAATATTCTATTAGGCAATTCCTTGTGGTTCGACATAACCTTATACTATACTACAATTGAATCTTGAAAGATATGCAAATGTAAAATAGTAATGTGTTAACTTATAGATTTTATTTGTTGACTAGAGAAAGAAACCTTGAATCAAAGTGCAATTTAACTCATAAATTGTATCTTTGTGAAAAGGAAAATTACACAATGTGACCTAACTACTAACTTTTACTTTCTGTCATTTACTTTCTGCAACTAACATTTACTTTCTATCATTTACATTTCCTCAACTAACATTTATTTAGTGCTTTATTATTTATTATTTATACCAACCCTTCGAAAGTAGTGGTACGGTTAAATTATAACTTTATTACTTTATTTATTTTTTCTTTACCAACTTTCCATAAGGAAGTAGTTCAGTTAATAAAGGAAAACGAAAATAAATATCACTCGTTATCACTTGTATTAAATTGCTAAATTCATACCATTATGTCTGCGTTGGAATTTATTCCAACAAAGCCAAGATGGTATGAAATTGTTAATAATTCAATAAATCTAAGTTTTTTATTAAAGGAACATTCTTGAATCCATTAAACCGACGTTGGAATTTATTCCAACAAAGCCGAGATGGCGAGCAAAGTATCGACCTATCATTAAATAAATCAATCAGAAACTTGTTGCACTTCAATAAAGCAAGCAGAATAACTCTTTCAATAGAGATCTCGTGGTGAAATATTGTAATTGCAACTCATAATCTTTAATGGAAAAATATCTTGTGCTGCAAGAGTACTAGACATAACCTTCGGTGGACAAGAAGGTGAACCAGTATAAAAATCCTTGTGTATTCTCTTCTCCCTTATCTCTTCGATTATTTATTTGGTTAATTTCTGCATATATTTTCTACTGCATTTTAACTCTTGATTTTGCAGAAAAAGTAACCATAATTTTAAGTCAATTAATTCACCGCCCCCGCCCCTCTTAGTTGCAATCTTAGTCTTACACAAACTTTGACAAGTGTGGATCTTGACCCGTTTCAAGCATCACAGATACGGGTTAGGATCTCGTTATCCATTAAGAAGGTTCCTCAGCACCTATGTCGAGGACATACCTCTACTCAAATGGAAGGAATTATTCGAAGAGGTCACTCCAAGGAACTTCGCAATGTTGTCTCTATGATCGGCATCAGTAAGTCATGTATTCATGCGGGAAGTTCCATAATCTAGTATTGATGGGTCCTAGAGGGTGTATCTCTTTCACACCCGCCTTGGTACTTGGCTAGGTGAAATGGGGAGTGTCTCCCGATCCGATAAGCAGTTGGAGGGTCTTTACTTTTGGTATAAAGATGAGGGGGCATCCTCGAAAATGGTCCATTCCATAGGGAAAGCTCTTAAAGACATTCATTTACGTGGGCAACAAGAGTTAGGAGAACACAAAACATTTTATTCTGATGGGTACAAATCTTGGAGAGCCGACGAGGTGAAGTACATTAACAGACCTTCACTAGTGATGCCACAAGTCAAGGGAGGTCCCCCACAAGCGGAAGTCATGCTTAAGGAAAACATCAAACTACTAGAGGCTCAACTTCAGGAATCCAGGGATCAGAACAAGATGAAGGACATAGCCTTAGAAAAGTCTGGCAGCATCGCCTCTACACTCAAGGAGGAGGTCAAGAGCTTGAAAACAGATTATGTCGACTTGTGCTCGAATTTCGATAAAATGTCTATGATGAGACAGAATCAAAGGATGAGGGAAGAGATAATAGATCTGAAGGAACAACTCGAGTCTCAGGGACAAGCCTTGAGAAATAAAATAGAGACGAAGAGGATGACTAGATTGGAACTGAAGCAAGCCATGACTACGATCAGAGATTATCAAAAGCCCTGGATCACTCCCATAGGAAAGAGGATGACTACAAGGGGTCATTAGAACAAGTGAAGGAGGAAGCCTTCGCCAAGGAAGCCCAAATAATGGATCAGCTGAAGGAGTTGATAGACTCATATGAACACATAAAGGGAAATCAACAGATATGGGATGACAATTGGAGGAATAGTTTGGGGGAATGCAAAAGAGAAAAAGATCAATGGAGAGAAAGATACCATAGTATCTTTGAGGGGTTTAGGGGCTTCGCAGATAGTTGGTTAGTAACATTCGAGGAGACCCAACAAGAGTTACATATGTATCCTGATACACAAGTACGTCTAGCAATGGGATCCCTTTTCATTAGCTGCACTCGGGTTTCCAAGAAGCTCAGACGTTGGAGGTTGGAGTGCAATGGGGTTTTTTTTTGTCATTTTTATTTCTTGTTGAATAAAATAAGGAATGGAGGAAATCGAAATATGTGATTCCCCTTCCTCGAATGATATTTTGCTTCCTAATAAAGGTTTTGTTTGCCATGATGTCTCTCTCAACCAAGTAAAACTCACAACAACAATTGAAAAAAATAGAAAAAAGAGTACAAAAGAAAATGAAGAAGTTTTAAACCATTCAAAAGACGCAACCTTAGTCTTCCAATATTCTAAAGATTGTTGTCAACCGTAAACGAACTAATAGACTATGCTCCTTAGTCAAAAGGATACGGGGGTTTATAACTCTAAGAGGGGTTTTATGCTGCTAGAATTAAAGATGTAATCTTGGCCTAAAATTCTTTACTGTAAAGATTATCATCAACCACATATTAAGTTGATGGACTACGCTCCTTAAGTCCTAACTGTGGGGGTCATACATATGAAACATGCAAAAATGGTCTCTCTTATAAATTTGTCATCAATTTTTTTTTTTAAAAATAAATTGCATTCATTCATCCAGATCAGCATTACTCTGCAACACCCCTACTACACCCGACTCTGAGCTAGACAGATGGCTGAATCTACAGACTCTAGCTAGGAAGCCATAACTGAATTAGTTGTTATGAAAGAGCATATGGTGGAGATGTTTCACATCCTGAAAGCTCTCCAGAGAAAAAACGAAAGGAACGATACTAACGGGCCACAACCTCATTCCAGAAATCCCAATCAAGGTGTCGGTACTAGCCAGCCTCAGGAAAGACATGACACCAACACAAGATAGAAAACTCCACCAGAGGACATAAATGATGATCCCAGTTATGATCTCCCTCGAAGGACGAATAGGACCCACACAAATGCCAACAATCAACAGAACGGAGGATACAATCAGGATGGGACCCAGAAGACAACTCTATGTAGTAATACACCAAATATAGAAAAGGGGGAAGAAAAATGGAGTTTGATTGAGGAAAGATTGAAGGCCATTGAAGGAGCCAATTGTCTGGAACTCAAGAATGCTTTAAAGATGTGCTTGGTGCCTGATGTGGTACTCCCACCCAAGTTCAAAGTACTTGAATTCGAAGAGTATAATGGGACTACTTGTCCCAAAAGTCACTTGCACATGTATGTTAGGAAGATGTCAGCATAACATGGAAACAATAAGCTCTCGATCCATTTCTTTCAGGATAGTTTGGTTGGGGTAGCTATGAGCTAGTACATCCTACTGGAGAAAACTCAGATCTGGACCTTCTTCGACATAGCTAATGCCTTCCTCAAACAATACAAATACAATGAGGATGCTGCACGAGAAAGAACTCAACTACAAAACATGGCTAAGAAACCATCAGAGAGTCTCAGAGAGTATGTTCAGAGATGACAGGTTCTGGAAAGAAGCTTGCTTCCATGAAGAAGAAAGCTGCCGAGACCTATTTCATTGTTGCAGAACCAAAGAGATTCCAACCCCGAAACAACAACTAGAACAATTATCATGCGCCTTCTCGGTTTGCACAAACCACACACAAAACCAAAATCCAACACAAATCAAACACCAACCCATAACCTACCAAATCAAAACAATAATACCTATCCGTCTAGACAAGGTTACACACAATATCCAAGAAACAACAACTACTATCAACAGGAGAGGAGGATGTCAGTGTTTGACCAGATCCCGATGACATACACTAATTTGTTCGCCTATCTCCAAAGATAGGGGATGATCACACCGATCCCAGGAAAAATCCCTGAAAACCCTGGACCATGGTTCAATGAAAATGTCAATTGCGCCTATCATTCTGGGGCATCAGGACATCTAGTGGAAGACTGTAGGGCTTTCAAATTTAAGGTTCAAGATCTGATCAACGCAAGAGAATTTATTTCAAGGAAAATAGACCCAACATAACTGGAAATCCTCTACCTAACCATGGAAATGAAGAGGTAAATGCTATAGAAGCAAAGAGCGAGGTTGCAGTCATTGATAAGGTTGAAGACGTGAAGATGCCCATGGGGTTCATCTTCTGAGAAATGTGTAGGCAAGGTTTGGTAGAAGTTATTACCCATAAGGTAGATGATAGTGATGCGAAGAGTTGTGAAATGCACGCACGTGCAATCACAGTTTAGAAGAGTGTAAAGAATTCAAGTCACTTCAACAGAAAATGATGGACTTGAAACTGATTTCCATAGGCAGAAGGTCCTCATGCTATGAGATTAATGTCGTAGAGAAGAATAAAAAAGAAATACTTGTTTTCATACACACGTATGAACCCGTCATAAATCCACCCGGGGGTGTTCAGACATATTTCTCCTAGCGACAATGGGAACAATTCATCCGGCCGATGGAGCCCGTGATAATAGAAGGGGGAAGTTTGTTCCCCTATGAGTCAGATAAAGCAGTGCCTTGGAGATATGAAGGAGATAGCCCAAAAACAGATCCTATGGTAGTCACTAATATTGCTGGAAACAGTCGAGTCACAAGGAGTGGGCGTATATATGTTCCTCCCAAGGTAGAGAGGGGTCCATCTAGGACTTCTAAAGGCAAAGATAAGACATCTGGTTATGTAGAAGAGGATGTCGAAGTGGCATTACCGAATGTGTATCGAACGAAGAGGTTTTTGAGTTCCTCAAGTTCATCAAGCAAAGTGAGTACAAAATAGTGGACCAGCTTAATAAGACTCCGGCAAGGATATCTTTGTTATCCTTACTAACGAGCTCTGAGGCTCACAGAAATGTGCTACTAAAAGTGTTGAATTAGGCTCACGTCAGCCATGACATTACAACTGATAAGTTCAGAGGGATAGTCAACAATATTGTGGTAGATAATTACATATCTTTTTGTGACCAAGAGATACCTTCTGAAGGCACCGGACATGTTGGTCCACTTCATATCTCAGTGATGTGTAATGACTGTATGATCGGAAAAGTCCTCCTGGATAATGGTTCGTCGCTGAATATTATGACAAAAAGAAATTTCTCCAGATTGTCGGTGGATACCTCCTACTTGAGGGCTAGCTCAATGATTGTCAAAGGTTTTGATGGATCTCGTAGGGGCGTGATGGGGGAGATGGAGTTTCCCATCAAGATAGGGTCGTGCATATTCAACATATTATTCCATGTGATGGACATGAATCCAACATATAGTTGCTTGTTAGGGCGTCCTTGGATTCATTCCTCAGGAGCAATATCGTCTACCTTGCATCAAAAGGTGAAGTTCATAGTGAACGGAAGGTTCATTACGGTTTCAGAAGAAGAGGATGTGATAGTGTCTCAGCCATCTGACGCCCGCTACATAGAAGTGAATGAGGAGGCATTAGAAACATCATTTCAGGGCCTCGATATCGCAAACACCATATATATAATGGAAGTTGCGCCATTGCTAAACCCATATCCATCATATGCTTCTCTCATGATGCCAAAAGTGATGATCTGTGGAGTATATCAACCCGGGAAAGGATTGGGAAAGTATGGACAAGGCTGTAGGGAAATAAAAATGCCCAAGGTTAATAAAGGTAGATATGGCTTGGGGTATAGGCCGACAAGGGAAGACAAATTCCGAACCACGGAAGCAAAGAAAGGCGAGCGTCTGACTTGGCTAGAGAAATTTGGACATGAGAATGTGGCAAGGCTTCTAATACCACATATCAGCCAATACTTTGTCAGCGGCGGTACACGGTCCTTAGAAATGGTGGCCAGCATGGAAGAAGAGGGAACGAAGGAAGAGTCTGGGTTCATGTACAAGTGTCCCCCAAGCGCCTGCTTGAAGAACTGGCGTGAAGAGTCACATGCATCAGTTACTTTAGGACCAAAGTAATAATTTAATGTAGCTTTTTAGCCATACCTGAGGGTGTTAGACATTTTTTTATGTTTTTTTTCAAAAATAAGGGCTCATCTGTTTTAGTATATCCATCAATAAAGATCAATTGTTTCGATCATATCCATGTGTCTCTTTTGCATTTTTTAATCTATTGCATGTTGAAAGATCAGAGTAAAATAAAACAAAGAAAAAATAAATAATAAAAAACCAAATCTATGGGGAGCTGACTTAGTCATCCCCACGTTGCAGATCTGATAGCGACTCTGAAATTAAGGGCCATGCTGATGAGCCCTCGTCTAGTCCTGACCAACATGTCCACCAAGCGGAGGGTGATAGTGATGACAATGAATGGGAGGCCTCCCCCGAGCCTCTTAGATTGGTAGAGCAAGAAGCTAGAGAAATCCAACCACACCAAGAACCTGTCGAGCTTGTCAACCTAGGATCCGAGGAAGATAAGAAAGAGGTGAAAGTGGGCACCATAATGGATGGTAAGTAACGAGAACGGCTAGTTCAACTCCTACACAAATTCAAGGACGTCTTTGCTTGGTCGTATGAAGAAATTTCAGGACTAGATCAAAGTTTAGTGGAGCACAAACTACCGCTAATGCACAACTCTAGGCCAGTGAAACAGAAATTGCGAAGAATCAAACCAAAGATCTCCCTAAGGGTCAAAGAGAAAATATAAAAATGGTTGACCATCAGGTTCGTTAAAATTGCTGAATATCCAGATTGGATAGCCAATATGGTAGCTGTGCCAAAGAAGGGAGGAAAGTTGAGAATATATGTTGACTATAGGGATCTCAACAAAGATAGCCTGAAGGATGATTTTCTGATGCCACATATAGATGTTTTGGTTGATAGCACCGCTGACCATGCCCTTTTCTCATTCATGGACGGGTATTCGGGGTATCATCAGATTAAAATGAAGTCAGAGGATGTACACAAGACCATATTTATTACCCCATGGGGTACTTTTTGCTACCAAGTTATGTCGTTTGGATTAAAGAATGTTATGGCTACATATCAAAAAGCCATGGTAACTCTTTTCCACGACATGGTGCACAAGGAGATAGAGATCTATGTGGATAATATTATCTGTAATCCAAGACATAAGGAGAGCATGTAGACAACTTGAGGCGTTTGTTTGAGAGAATGCGGAAGTATCACCTTAAGTTGAATCCAACCAAGTGCAACTTTGGTGTAAAATCAGGTCGAGTCTTGGGTTTCATAGTTAGCTAGAAGGGTATCGAGGTGGATCCAGAAAAGGTGAAATCCATAATCGAAATGTCAGCACCTCGAACAGAAAAGGAAGTCAGAGGATTCTTGGGAAGGTTGAATTACATCTCTAGGTTCATCTCCCAACTGACGTCCACATGTGAACCTATATTCAAGCTCCTAAGGAAGAATCATGCGGTGAGGTGGAACGATGACTGTCACTTACCATTTGAAAAGATAAAGCAGTACTTGACAGAACCTTCGATATTGATGCCTCCAGTTCCAAGGTGACCCTTGATTCTATATCTCATTGTACTCGATGAATCAATGGGTTGCGTCTTGGGGCAACATGATGAGGGTGGAAGAAAAGAGCAGACCATATACTACTTGAGCAATAAATTCACAACTTGTGAGATAAAATACTCCTTGTTAGAACGGACTTGTTGCGCTTTAGTTTGGGCCTCCCGCCGGCTAAGACAGTACATGTTGAGTCATACCACTTGGTTGGTATCATAAACGGATCCTATCAAGTATAATTTCAAGAAGCCCATACTGATAGGAAGAATTGCTAATTGGCAGGTGCTGTTATCCGAGTATAACATCGCCTATGTGACACAAACAGCGATAAAGGGAAGTGTTATTGCTGACGACTTGGCCAACCAACCCTTAGATAAACTGGGGCATTTGAGGTATGAGTTTCTAGATGAAGATATGATGGCCTTATCCGATGAATCGAGAGAAGAAGAAAAATGGACCCTAGTCTTTGATGGGGCCTCCAATGCATTTGGACATGGAGTAGGCGTTGTTTTGGTGTCTCTAACCAGGAAGTTCCTTCCTTTTACCACTAGACTATGTTTCGATTGTACTAACAATATGGCAGAATATGAGGCATGCATTTTGGGACTAAAGGCTGATATTGACTCAAAAGTTAAGATCCTAGAAGTATTTGGGGATTCCATTCTAGTAATCCATCAGATAAACGGAGAATGGGAAACTCGGGACAGCAAGTTGGTGCCTTATAGAGACTACATCCTGAAGTTGGTTAACCAGTTCGACCAAATAGATTTCTATCACATCCCTAGAGAAGAAAATAGGTTGGTTGATGCCTTGGCAATCTTGTCCTTAATATTCCATGTTGGTGGAGACAACTTACTACTTTTTCAGATAAAGAACAATACTGAGCCTACTTATTGTAACGTAGTCGAAGAATAACCCGATGGTAAACCATGGAATCACGACATAAAAGAGTACTTAAGAAATCAAGCTTATCCTCCCAATGATTCAGAAAACGACAAAAGAACACTCAGAAGACTAGCCACAAACTTATTTTTGAATGGGGATGTCTTTTACACAAGGAATCATGATATGGTATTTCTCCGCTGTCTAGAAGCCAAGGAAGCTCAAAAATGGTGGAAGAAATGCATGAGGGAACTTTTGGAACCCATGCTAATGGAAATGCTATTGCCAAGAAAATCATGAGAGCGGGTTATTCCTGGTTGACAATGAAGACTGACTGCTGCAACCATGTGAAGAAATGCCACAAGTGCCAGATATATGCTGATAACATCAACGCACCTCCAAATCCCTTGAATGTCTTAACGTCGCCTTGGCCATTTTCTATGTGGGGAATGGATGTCATCAGACCCATAGAACTGAAAGCCTCTAATGGACATCGTTTCATCCTAGTCACTATAGATTACATCACCAAGTGGGTGGAGGCAAACTCTTATGCTAGTGTGACCCAGAAGGAAGTCCTCAGGTTCATAAAAAGGGATTTGGTATGTCGATATGGATTACCAGTCCAGATCATCACCGACAATGCGACCAACCTGAACAAGATGTGACCGAGATGTGTGAAAAATTCAAAATAAAACATCACATGTCCTCGCCATACAGACCCAAAATGAACGGATTCGTAGAAGCAGCCAATAAAAACATCAAGAAGATAGTCCAGAAGATGGTTGTAACTTACAAGGACTGGCACGAAATGCTACCATTCGCCCTACATGGTTATCGTACTTTAGTCTGCACTTCTATGGGGGCTACTCCATACTCCCTGGTTTATGGCATGGAGGTCGTTCTTCCACTTGAAGTATAGATCCCATCCCTAAGGGTCTTAGCGGAGGCAAGTCTGGATGAGTCAGAATGGGTTCAAGCTAGACATGATCAATTGAATATGATAGATGGTCGAAGGCTAACTACAATTTGTCATAGACAGTTGTGTCAGAAGAGAATAATGAAGGCTTATGTGAAGAAGGTTCGGCCATGCCAGTTCAGAGAAGGAGATTTGATACTAAAGAAGATCTTGCCAATCCAGAAGGACAATCGAGGAAAGTGGACTCCAAATTATGAGGGGGCCTATGTAGTCAAGAAAGCTTTTTCTGGCGGAGCCCTAATCCAAATAGACACGGACAGGGAAGATCTGCATCTCACCATAAACTCAGATGCAGTGAAGAAGTATTATGCATAGGGGGTACTTCCAAAATATATATATATATATATATATATATATAAAAATAAAAACATTCATGCATCGATCGCAGTATTGTTATTTACTGTTTTGCACGAGGGAGAATGATGTAAACAAAACCCATATGGTGTAGACCTCAGACAGGTCATCTTGATGACACAAGGTGTTCTTGATATTCCAAAACACTACGAAGATATCCCTAGTCACCCCTTTGAGCCAAGACGATATGAAAGAAGTTCATTCCAGAAAGAAACACCTTTAAAAATACTGTGACCGTGGGGAAAAGGTAGTTTTCCAATAAACCTTCATATAGTCCAAAAGAAAGGATGATACTACAAAGAGAAAAGATCACTATGAATTTCAATAAACTCCTAGGCAAAAGTTAGGGTACATATAAACAAAAACTCAAAAGCGAAGTTCTACGAAAAGTTATCTCCTGAAGACAGTAAAGATAAACATCTTGCCCAAAGTTCGACTCTAGAGAGGGATTGGAAATATGATTATGGAGATTATGGAGGAAGGTGGGATAGGAGATAGATTATTTGAGCCATGTATTCATTCTTTCTTAGCCACTAGCCAAGCCACGTTACAAGATCTAAAAGTCCTTGTTGAGATTTGAACGTATGAGGTACACATCAGGGTACAAAATAAACTAACTCCAAGTAAGTTTGTGTGTATCTTTTTTTCAAAAATTTTACATATTGCGATTCTTGCATAAATAAATAAAATAATAAAAAATACAAAATAAAAAAATAAAAATAAAAATTCAAGAGCCTGTTAAGTTGAAAACCCGAAAGGGCGACTTAAGCAAAAGTTAGGGACACAAAAAGCAAAGGAAATACCTCTCAAAACATGATATGTCAATGGCTCAGAAATCTAAACGTTGCTAGAAACTAAGGCAGAATTCTGGTTGGTTCGAGAAAATATACCAAGTAGCACAATCTTCTTGGAAGAAGTCAACATTAGAGTTGGAAACTGAGGCAAATTGTGAATGGCTCAAGAAATCTATCAAGTAGCATCGATCTTCTGTAGAGGAATCGATAATAAGAACATAAACTGGGGAAGATTTGTTTAGAAAGAATCTTTCGGAATTAGTTGTAAGGTTTGAGGTCAGGACTGTGGCTTAGGGCAAGCTCGTATGATTTTCATTTTTAGAAAGCTAAAGGAAAACGAATAAATTTGGTTTATATATATATATATATATATATATATATTTTAGCATGCACATTATTTTCCAATAAACAGAATATACAATTTACAAAGAGATTGATCACAATTTTCAGTCCATCGTGATGAAAAAGATCGATCCAAGTTTTAGTCTGTCATGATGCATTATACCAAAAATGGCGTAAAAGGGGACACGAACGCGAACCTCGACAAAAGCAAAATCCAGATCTCTTACCAAATTTCAGCATGCATGGTGTTAAGGCCAAAACAAAGTAATAAAACTAAATCAAAATTCAAAAAATAATAAAACAAAATCAAAGTTATTTAGGTTCCTAAATCTAAATGATTAGGTTAACCAAAAATTCAAAAAAAAAATAATAACATTTTCGAAATACAAATATTAAATAAATAGAAAATAAATCAATAAAGTTTGTTGATTTTATGTTGATTTTCGGACTTACCTAAGTAAATAAAATAAATAAAGACAAAAAAACACTACAAATAAGAAGTTTCATATTTGAATTTCAAAAATAAATCAATTTATAAAGGGATGGAATCTGCTTTATTAAGTGCCAAAATTTTGCAATCTCATTTGTTAGTATAAAAGATTAGGGAACTTAATTTTAGCATTTGCCTAAATAATGTTTTTAGTATAAATAGGGGCTTAGGGTTGGTGAAAAACACACTGGAAACACTGAAAAACCTCTGACAAAAAAATGAACAACCTGCCACTATGAGAGAGAGAAAACTTTTTTTTATTTCGGAGTGATCCAGTGCAGCCACGCCCATAAATTGCACCGTGCACTCGCCCCACACTTGAATCTCAACTGTCATATCTGATTACTAGCCACGCCCATCCATTGACTTTTTGATCTGCCAATCAGAAGACGAAAAGCGTCTAGACTATGTTGCACTGCACCGCACTGGAACGCTGCTCTCACTGGGACATAGGATTCCCTATTGGCACGCCCACGGTACCATTCTATGCATCTTGTTTCCAGCGTGTAACTTTCTGCCACGTGTTCAGCTGCGTAAAACTCTCACAGCTTCATCCAATCAGTGATTGATGCGTGTCACCCACTCACCCTGGCTATCACACGGGATCCAGACCCTCACAATATAAAAAACTCATCCTATTAATCAAGTATGCTATTCTACCTTGTTTATCCTATAATCTAATTATTTTTCAATGACATTATTTTATATGGTCTAAACATTAAACTGTAAATTTTATTTTTTAATAAAAAACTCACTAAATATATTTTGGATAAATCTAATAATGGTAGTATACATTAAATTGAAAAACTTTAAGGACAATGGGTAAACATCAAAAATAGTGGAATTTCATCACTTTTAATGAATAATTGGTAATTTGCTTTTTTTGTAAATTGTTATATTTTTTTAGCAACTACTTTTTAACTTTCTGTAATTAACTAGCAATTATTAACAAAGAGCAAGAGTATCCTAAAAATAATTTAGTAAATGTTTAAATGACAAAACAAATCACTTTGGTGCATACCTTAATTAACTCAAGTTTATTATCGTTATTTGATAACCCACAAAAAATTCTTTTTTTTCTATAATAAATTTTTAAATCATATTTCAATAAAAATTTGAACATTTCTTAATAAATAAAATATGACAACATTACACTTTTCAAAAATGAAATAATTTTAGGAAGTAATCAAAGATTGAGAGGCAGTCGCTTTGTAAGCTTCTTTTTTCTCAATTCATATTCGAAAGGTCACACTATGTCGCTTCCTTTCACTCGATTAATTCCCAAAATCCAAAATAAACTATTTTCAATTAAATTAACTACTAATTAAAACACTTTGCGTGAATACACAAAAAAATAAATATTTTCATTAACAAAATATACTCAACCAACAAACCTTTTTCTACCTAAAGAACTACGTATGCCTTGATTCCCTTAATAGTGATACGTAGGACCAATGTCAATCTTGTTAGGCACTATAATAAAAATAAATAAATTTATTTCTTTTAATAATAATTAACCAGATTATTTAATAATTAATAATAATAATAATAAAGTTATATATTTTAATGAAGGGTACCGCTTAAAGCGGACGGGTAGGGTGCTAATACATTCTTTACCTTGTAACCGACTCCCAAACCTGGATATCAAAAATCCAATAGCCCAAGGTAATTGTGCTTAAAAGATTTTTCTACATTTTTAACTATAAAATGTACTGGCGACTCTAAATAAGTCATGCAACCAAAAATCGGGGCGCGACAATAACCTTTTGGGTTTCACCCTTAACGACATAACAATCGACGACCATGTCACGAGGACCCTAAGTAATCTCGTTACCACTAGCAGCCCATACTAATGATAGATAACGTTTACTTATGCTCTAGTGATAGGTATTTGTTTCATCTTTGGGATATCGACCCTTTTTAAAGTATTTTATCTTGTATTACTGCCATTCTCATACTTTCCGTCATTCAGACGATTTTATAACATTGATAATCAATTATGCCAAAGGTTAATCGATTATGTCTAGTTACATTAGCTAAAAGAATTATGACTTCTGATATCGATAATCGATTATGTTCGTCGAACAGGGAGATTGTAGAATATTGGTAATCGATTATGTTACATGTTAATCGATTTTTCCTATTTATAGTACCTACAAGATTCTGATTTTTTATATCGATAATCGATTATGTAAAGGGGTTAATTGATTTCTCCTAGTTACAGTAGATAAAACAATTCTGATTTTTTATATCGATTATCAACCATGGTAATCGATTAAGACAATTAGACAATGGGTTTTAGAATACTGAAAATCGAATATCTCAAGGGATAGTTGATTCTTCCTAGTTACTATTATTCGAGTAATGTTAATCCATGGATCCCCACAACATTACTCCACACATAGACATAACTTAAATGATACGAATTAAGAGATCATCCGTACTTAATCCTAACAGACAAACAATTTGATTAAGTACGAGATTTCTTAATACTCAAGACAGCTCCAAACGTTTGAGGTAGTTTAGGAGGTCTGGATGTCATATCCTGACACCACTTTGTCACTATGTATTCTCCCTCACTGTAGAGTGTCGCATGAGTGGTTCCCTTGGTAATAAGTGCGAAATGAGTATGCTGCCTAACTTCGGAAGCTTCAGAAATAAACGTAAGAACAAATCAATAGGTTTGCGAGTTAAAATTCTTGTATGATAACCCTTAGGTAAAGATATCTTTTAACCTATCATGAACTCAATTAATTTCATTCATTTGGTTCAAGATTACATATTCTTGAACCATCATTTATCATCGAAAGTCTTGTTTAAGAAAACAATCCTTTTTAAAATAAGACTTTAACAAAGCTTGTACTTTTAACTTTAACACAAATTAATACTTTCATGAAGACCTTTTAAGTCATATTCACCACTTTAAGGTAAGTTACTTAACCAAAGTCAACACTTTAAATGAAGATCTCTTAAGTTAAACTTACCACTTTAAAGTAAGCTAACTCAAGTGAATTTAATACTTTTGAAAAATAAAACTCCATGGTCATTTCAACATATTTAATTATAAAGCAACCACAAGGGTTGATAGTGTTGATATCATTCATAAAAACAATATTTTAAAAACAAGATATTTTAAAGTAGATTCAACAAAAATCTATGGTCATCTCAACACATTTCATTCTACAGCAACCACAAGGGTTGATAGTGTTGATCACATAATCAAGAACAACATACTAAAAGATGATAACTATCTAATGGTGTAAGTGTGAGAGATTGAGAAAACAACAAGAGAAATACCTTGAAATCTCTTAGAAGTGCTTAAAATGCAAAGTGAGAAATGAGGAAAAAAGTGTTCTCCATCAAGGCCAAGGGGTTGCTTTTATAGAGGGGGAAATCAGATTTGGGAGGAGATCAAAGTGGTTCCCCAAAATCATGGTGGTGTAAGGAGTTGATGAGTGATTTAGGGGATTATGTAAGTGATTGTACTTTTGTTTATTCAGCAAGCAAGCTTCACTCATGAACGGATGATGTGACTAATGCGATGAAGTACCATGATTAAAACCATGCCCGAGTATTTTCGGTTAAAACTTGGCCAGAGATTAAAAATCTCCCGACTTAGGGTTACGTTTAAAACGTCGAAACTTGGATTTCATAGTGAAAAATATCTAGAGATGAGTAATGGACAAACATGGTGTCTATTTTGACTCGAAATAATATTTCAAAGCCAATGGCACAATCGGAATTCGATTCCGAGTTATGAAACTCAAAAATCACATTTGGGCCGAATTTAGGGTGAATTTGGGCCCGAAAGAGGCTCGAAGACTTTCCGTCTCATAAAATTATGAAAGCTTATTAGGAAATAATAATACAAGACTAAAACTAAACTAAGGTTTAGCCTAAATCAATACCGATTAATTTCTACAATTAATCGCTTGTCAATTAAATAATTAATAAAACACACATAGAAAATCACGGTGTTACACCGGGTCTTGGTGGACTCGTTGTCCTCGAACCGATACATCTCATCTGAGATAATGGCTGCCACATTCACCTGTCTCCTATCCATGATGCAGAAGGCTAAGTCAGTTTGGAAGTATCCATTCATGAATTCAGATACCCATTCTTGAAATCTGATATTTTGGAAATATGTTTCACAAATTTAATCCTTTAAAACAAAAATTTGTTAAAAAATAAGTCATTTTCATAAAAAATTTATAACTTTAAATAAAAATCAACCAGTATAACTTTAAATCAAATTTTCATAATTAAATACATTGCATGACTGGTATATAATTTTTGCATGTAAGGAGAAGAAATTGGCCAACTAGAGAATGGAATTGGTAGTTGGACAAGTGATGTGAACCCTTTTAATCAAGGTTTTTTGCGCGATCTATCTTGGTTGGTGTTTGGCCAAGCTCACGATTGGATTGATCTTTTGTTTATGAGTAAGCAACGGAATGATAAAAGAAGATGGAATATACTTCAGGCAAAAGGCGCCACAACACTTTAAGGTGTTGATAAGCTAAAGTGATTCTCGCCACAAGAACTTGGCTCTTGATAAGAACTTCTAATTTTGGTTCAACTAAGAAGGTTTGAAGAATACTCTCACAAGGATTCAATCCTTAATTCACAAATAATTATGCTTCAACTTAACTTGTTTATTTCATTGGTAACGACTTACATTTATAGGCAAGCCAACTTGGCTCCCACGGTTTGTAAAATAAAAGACAATAAAGACTAAGTCATTGTGATCCAACATAGGATACCATTTGACATATGAATCTACTCAAAAACTAGGCTAAATTTGGTTGGTAATTAGCATAGAACATGTTGTTCGTGTGCTTTATTACGATGAAGGAAAAACATTATGATATTGGCATAGGATGCCATTGTTGCCATAGTTGAACTTTAAATAGCTTAGGATTCCATTCTTGCTTTAAGTGCACGACATCAAATTAAGTCACATGGTGAATGTGACTTAATGTCCTCATAATACTCCATGAAAAGGATTTGATGAGATTCATAGGATTCTTGTATTCTTTGAATACTTGGCTAACAATTTAGCACATTGTAGAATGTTGGAGTTATTGACTCCATAATGGCCCTCGGTTGCACTTAAGCTTGGCATAGGATCCTCTTTGCTCAAGGAGAGAATTTCCTAGGTAGAATGGTGAATTATGATGAATTAAAAGCCTAGGATGTTGTTGGTTTGAAGTTATCAAGCAGTCCAGACTTCCGACGGTTAGAACATGGCCATTAAGCACCATTAATGCACACTTAAAGCCTCTAACGAGCACATGGCAAATTCTCTCAAGCAACTTTGTTCCAACAGCTCTAAAATGACTTAGGATACTCCTGGATGATTTGTGCCCATGTGGATTAAGCTATAATAGTCTAGACAAGGTGTTAAAGCACCATTAATGCCACATTTAAGCCTTCATCGATTAACCATATTCATTCCCACGAGAATTTCCCCTCCAACGGCCATAATAGCACTTATTTATCTGCCAAATAACATTATACAAAGTTAGAATATCGTTGATTCATGAAAAATAAATGTTGGTTCAATCATTAAAGTGTCAGTTACACTTTTAGGTTTGGTTTAAGTTCCACGAGCCATTTTTTCAAACTAAGCATTATTTATGGGTAGATTTATTAACAAACACTAATATAAATAAATCTAAGTGTTGCTCATAAATTGGCCCACACAATTATAACGAAATTAAAAATGTTCCATGCCAAACATGTTGGCTAGGCCTGTCTCTATCAAGCTATGCCAGCGCCTGACGCTGCAAGCTGCGCATGCGCCTCGGTCAGATTTCCTAGCCAGGCCAGATTGGCCCAGCACCTGGCTCAGCACATGGTGCGCTAGGATACTCAACTCGATCAGGCATGCCTCAGTCAGGCTTGGTGCCTGATGTACCTAGCCTTGTGCCACGGTCAGAATTAATTCGGTCAAGCTTGGTGCCTGATGCACCTGTCCCCGTACCAAGGTCAGATTTAGAGCATTGGAATGTCTCATGCGCATGGCCTGGTCCATCCTTGGCTCGGTCAGAACCATGGACCAAGATGCTATTAAGCATCTTTACACCACCTTGGGCTAACTTTGTCTCACCATCATGGATCAACCCTATGAGTTGTCCGAGGACATCTTGAGCCCTTTTCACCCGTGCCCTAGTCATAGGATCACTTATGCCTTCAAGGCCATCATAATCAAGGTTCGGCCCTTCGGGTATTGCATCATCCCCTCCTTCTTGAAAAGATTTCGACCTCAAATTGTATCTCCGTCACCTACATCAAAAGGAAACATAGTAAGAATTTTCATTGGATCATTATTATGTATATCCTTACCTTGAAGCTTGTAGGTAAGAACTTTGTCCTGATCTTTAGTAAACACAACTTGGTTGACCATGCCAATCGTTAGTCCAATTTTAAGATAAGTCAACATGGATTTGGCTTCCCAAGGGTCATCAACCCTCTCAATGATTCCAAGTTCCTGAAAAAATTTAGAGACAAAATTTGGCAAAACAAATTTAGTTGTGAAACAAAATAGAGGTGTTGATGGTTGTTTTTTTAGAACAATCCTCCTTTCTTCCACTTTGTTCATGAGATAAAGTGGCTTCATCTCCCTCTCTTTTTGTGTTTTTGTTTTTGCCTCACTTTCTTTTGCTTTTTCTCATTTTCCTTTCTCTCATTCTCTATTTTTTTTTGAAGATCGTCTTATCCTCAATAACTTGTTCAGGAGTCAATGGTGAAAGAATCACTCTCTTCTTGTTGTGTACCAATGAATACTTGTTTGTGCATCCATCATGTGTAGCTCTTTTGTCATATTTCCATGGATGAGCTAATAACAAATGACTAGCCTCCACATTCACCACTTCAACTTGCTTGTACACGAGCATTTCACCCACCTCAGTCAATCATTGCAACCAGTATGGAATGGGATGTGTCTTAGTCTCAAGATTTAGTTTTGATACTAATCTTGTACAAATCACATTTGTGCAACTTCCACTATCAATAATCAAACAACAAATCTTACCACCAACTCACCTTGTATGGAAGATATTTCCTCTTTGATCCACCTCATGGTCCTTGATTTGGCTTCCCAATAGCCTCCTCACCACAAGTAGGTCTTCTTCAGGAATAATAGCATCATCTTCCTCATGATCATCCTCTTCATCACTTGAAGCCTCGGATTGAGCCTCAACCTCCCCATTCATCATGATCATGGTCTTTCTTGTAGGACATTGAGAAGCAATATGTCCAAGGCCTAAGCACTTGAAACATTTCACATTTCTACTCCTTTGGCTAGTCACCATGGGTTGTTTACCTTGACTTGTAGTCACGGTTTCCTTGGTACTAGGTGTAGCATCTTTTCTTGGCCCCTCCTTCTTGAATTCGTCCACCCACTTTAATGATTGATACTTGGAACTAGACCCCGAGGAAAACTTTGGCTTTTTCCTCCTCAATTTCTCTTCTACCTTGATAGCTTGTTGAACCAAATCATCCAACTCAACATAGTGTTGTAATTCAACAATATCTTGAATGTTTTGATTCAAGCCATGTAAGAACCTAGCCATAGTGGCTTCTCATTCCTCATGAAATTTAGACCTTAACAAGGCTAATTTTATTTCCTTGAAATACTCATCAACACTCTTAGACCCTTGTGTTAGACTTTGGAGTTTGTTGTGAATATCTCTTTGATAGGGGTTAGGAGCAAACCTCCTTCTCATGATCAACTTCATCTCATCCCATGTACCAATTGGTTCAACACCAATCCTTCTCCTCTCCTTCTGAAGTTGATCCCACCAAATCATGGCATACTCCTTGAAATCTAAGGCTGCCACCTTAACCTTCTTATCCTCATGGTAAGAATTGCAATCAAACACTTGAACAATTTTCAATTCCTAGTCAAAGTAAGCCTCTGGATCATTCTTTCCAATAAAGTTTGGCACCTTATTTTGATCCCATCTAACTTATCATCCTCCCTTCTTCTTTCCATCATCGCTTCCCTCATTTGCCTACCCCAGCCTCCTTCATCATCTAAGTCACTTGAATGCCTATATGCACGATTATCCAGCCTCTTATCATACTCCAATCTCATTTGCCACATTTGTCTTTGGAGAGTTTGAAATAATGTTGTCATCATAGCGTATAGGGTTGCTGTCCTAAGGGGCAATGGAGAACTATCACTTTCGTGATTGGAATGGTTGGAACAGTTAGACATTTCACTCAAACTCACGTGTATCACTCACTTTTTTATTGTGGAAAATGTAGGGACTTGTTTATCACTCAAACTATATCCTCCACGTCCTTCTTAAGTAAATCAAGTTTGAACCAAGAATTTGTGAAAGAAAATAACCCCAACTTCTCAAGATGGAAATGTTGTGACTTGAGTTACACCTCAAAGAAAGAATTCGACAATTTTTGACACTTTCTTGACACTTTTTTATTCTTTTGAAATTTTGTAGAATCGCTTTTGACACTTTTTTATTTTTGGACTTTTGACACTTTGACACTTTGTAAATGGAGAAAGAAAAGATTAGACTCACGACCAAAAAAGAATGATAAACACCAAGCAAGAGACTAGCTCTGATGCCACTTGATGTAAACCCTTTTGATAAAGGTTCTTTGCACAATCTATCTTGGTTGGTGTTTCGCAAAGCTCAAGGTTGGATTGAGCTTTTGTTTATGAGTAAGCATCAGAATGATAAAAGTAGGATAAAAGAAGATGGAAAAGACTTGAGATGAAAAGCGCCACAATACTTTAAGGTGTTGATAAGCCAAAGTGATGCTCGCCTCAAGAACTTGGTTCTTGATTAGAACTTCTAATCTTCGTTCAGCCAAGAAGGTTTGGAGAATACTTGATAAGTGCCAAACATACCTAAAAATCATACACTTTTATGGCACATCTTAAGCATAGTTGAGAAAAATCAACTTAAAACAATACTTTTTGTATAAAATATCACAATTTGGTATATTTGTGTTTGTACTGCCTTTTTATGTATTTTGTAGGAAATAAAATGAAGAAAGGAAAAGAAAAGATTCTTGGTCAAAAAGTCAAGAAAGTCAAGGTGCTCAACCAAGCAACTAAGCGTGGAACAAGCCCCGCTGAGCTGACCTGGCCACTTTCCTGACCTGGCCACCTGCCTAACCTGGACCAAACTGCTCAACCAGGCAGCTGAGCGTGGAACAAGCCCCGCTGAGCTGACCTGGCCACTTTCCTGACCTGGCCACCTGCCTAACCTGGACCAAACTGCTCAACCAGGCAGCTGAGCGGACCTGCTTAGCCGCTCAGCCTAGCACCAGACTAGGCCTGGCACGGTCAGAAATATGCTTGACACGGTTAGACACGAGCCTGGCACATGACCAAGCTTCTGAACAAGCTGCTCAGCGGTCCAACCAAGCTGCTCAGCGGAGAACCAGGCTCCTGGCCAGATCAGCAAGCACCAACCCACGTCACAATCAACACGGTCAGAAGCTGCTGAACAAGCAGCTCAGCAGTGAAGCAGGTGCGTTGGGCGGTGCTTACTAGACTTGACTTAACCATCAAGCAAACCATGAAGTCATCCATGACCTCATGCTGAAGGCCAGAAGTAGCTCACAATAGCTGGTCTCATAGCCCACAACTAGATTTGATGAGTCATGCACAAGGAGGTGACTAAGCTACTTGGTCNTACTTGGTCAAGGGACCAAACCCATGCTGAAGGATTTGGTCAACTGCTGAGCGGTCCAGCTCAGCAGCTCAGCAGTCTGGAGTGGAGCCTATAAATAGAGACCATTTCCTTCGAGTAAAACAGATTGTAATACACCATTTCATCATAAAATTCTCTCAAATATACTTGAAGGCCAAAATTCTCTCATTTAGGAATTCTTTCTTAGCTTAGAGATTTCATTTTCAAGTAAGTTTTGTAATTTTTAGTTTAGAATTCAAGAGGAGAAAAGGAGAAGGCAAATGAGATGCAAAAATCAATTTTGTACTCTCATTTGGAACTCAAAAGCATCCAATCCTTGGATGGATAGCTCATGCTCCTAAACATTTTCTTTTGAACAAGGTTATGTATTTTCTACTTCTTCTTAATTTACAAAAGTTTGAATTTTAATCATTCAAGTTGGTGCTTTGGTTAATATTATTTGTTTGAGAAGAACTTAATGCTCTTTTGAGATGGATCACCTAAAATATTATTTCAAGTCAAAACTACTTGTCTCAAATACTTAACAAATAAACTTTGGAGTAGTTGTACTACTTAGTTTATTTGCCAAGTTAAGCATGTTTTTCTTAAGATCTTACATTCATCACTCATTCAATATTAGAGTCACCAATGGTTAGGGTGTGACAACCTAATCTCTTTTATGGCCGTAGTATTGTTTAAGTGATGAATATAAGTGTTTATGATTCTACCATTTTAGGATATACACTAAAAGGAGGATTTCAGACCTTGGTGTTTGGGGTTAACCAAAGTAAAAAATAAGAACTTGTCTAAGTAGTTCAAACTAAAAAAGAAGATGAGAAATATGTTTTCTTATTCAAAAAGATTTTGTCTCCTCAAGAATTTGTGAATACTTAGTTTATTTTTCTTGTTGATTTATTTATGTGCAAATCAAACCGAAAAACCAGCAAAAAA
>NC_032023.1:4408544-4410098 GCF_001865875.1 Lupinus angustifolius | reverse complement strand
TTAAAAAAGAAACATAACGAAAATGAGAGTATTAATCTTTCAACAAAGTGACACTGCTGTCAGAACGATTTGTTGAGAGGAGAAAACTCCCAACTAAAATAAACACTGACTAACGCTTTCCACAAATTGGCGTCGTTCCGAGGAATTGCTTTAATAGTAAAACATTTCATTTTTATGTGTCATTAATCTAATAATTGTGCATAACATTTTCTTTCTCTTTTGTATACATTTATTTTTCCTTTTGTACATCTTTATTTTTATGTTTTGTACATTTGAAAAAATTACAAACTCAAAAAGAATAAAAAAGTGAATTAGTGGAGTGAAAACCCACTAGTTAAGAAACCTTTTATTGTTGTTATAAAATTTTTAGGAGATGTGGAGGTACCCCTCATCAACTTTTTCAAAAGAACAACATAAAAGGGATTGAAATAAACATAGATTAGTGGCTGGACGTTTTTCAAGAAGGGAAGCCACTTGAATCCTTAAACGTTAAGTATTCACCATGTACTTTTTGATGATGATACTTTATCTTGTGATACTTTAACCAAACATCTCCATCAACATGCCTTAGTAAATGATTTTGAAATTTTCAAATTAATTTTTAAACTAAGAGCATGCTTGTTACATTGTGCCAAAAATGAATTTTTCCAAACTTAAGAACTCCTAAAAATTGTGTTATTTGGTTCACCATTTAACAAAATAAATTCTGAATGGATTTATTTATGGATGTTTGGTGCGATAAAATGTGTTTTGAACTTCCATTTTATCACTTGGATTTGAAATATGATTGAAATTTTTTCTAAACATCAATTTTCATGAAAAAGCATGTTGTTTGGTTGGAATTCTCTCAATCAAATTTAATTCATGAACTTAGTGTCTTAGGAAATTATAAATTCATGTGAATTGTTAGACTAACCTCAAAACAAAAGAAAATTGCAAGTTCAAAACGATTTACAGGAAAACAAGTCCAAACACACAGACAAAAATGAGGAGTTGATGACACCACTATCTAGGAGTGATAGTGAAAACAAGGAGAATGAAATTTTGTGTTCTCCTAAAAATGGGCAGAGGTTAAAACCTTATTTAGATGATGAGTCAGGCTCCATCATCGATGATTAAACAGAATAATCTCGTCCAAAATCTGACATCAAGCTAATGACATTAAAAGAGCGCTAACTGGAAGGCAATCCAGTCTGTGGTAAAAAATAATTTCTTTCAACTTTTATTTTTTTTAGTCATGTTAAATTTTTGTATTTTTTTTTTATTTTTAGACAAGTTAAACAAAAATTTTAAATCACATCAAGAAAAGCACACAAAAAAAATTTAAGGCTTGAAGACAAGCCTTCATTTAAAAAGGGGGACAAGACTTGATGTAATTTAAAAAATTTCTTTCTTTTCACTAGATTGTGTAAATATGTAAAAAGTAAATTTGTTTGTTCAAAAAACTCAAAAAATTTCAAAACCGAAAACAAAATGGCTAAAACAAATTTTTTTTGAAGTATAATCACATGATTAGAAATGTTAAGCATACTTTAAATTAAGCTTTGATTGAGA
>NC_032023.1:4407493-4408444 GCF_001865875.1 Lupinus angustifolius | reverse complement strand
AAAAAACAAAAATAATCTCCTACACTTTTCTAAGTAGAAAGAGAGCATTTTTCAAAAGGAAGATTGATGAAAGAAATTAAGTTGGGGGGAATGGTTGGCCAAGTAACAAAGTATTCAAGGAAAAATTCTCAATCTCTTTACAAGTCAAAAAGTAAAGAAAAGATCCAAAATAAAAATGAGTGAAAAGAGATAGAGAAAAATTAAAGAAAGTACACACACAAAAAGGGTCAAGAAAAAGATTGAGGGAAGGAAAAATGGAAAAATGTTGAAAGGAGTATATGTTTTTAATGAAAAATTAATTTTTGCTCTCTTTTAAACTTTGAAAGTATCTTTGAATATCTTGAAAAACAAATTTCCTTTGATAGCCAAGCCTCATTACAACCTAAATAAGACCTTAGTGATTCTTGAAAAATTTTGCAATCAAAGTAAGTGTTAAAATGAAAAACAAAATTAAATTGTTGCAAATCAAACAGGTTGAGTTTTGAGTGAAACACTTACCCCATTTGGTTCCATTTTTGAACTTGTGTGCAAAGCAACACTTTTGTTAGAAAACTATTTGCTTAGGTCAATTGTTACACATTTTTTATAACAAAAAGCATCTAAATTCTTGTTTGAAGCATTATGTGTCAAAATTCACAATTCATGAAAAATCTCATTGAAATCTATTTTTGACATGCTTATACATTTTGAAATCATGTTGATCATCATCATTACTATTTAGCCAAATTGATTTTTCGGATAAATTTCACCTTTTGTTTGAGGACAAACAAAGTTCTAAGTTGGGAGGAGTTTGATAAGTGCCAAACATACCTAAAAATCATACACTTTTATGGCACTTATCTTAAGCATAATTGAGAAAAAACCAACTTAAAACAATACTTTTTGTCTAAAATATCACAATTTGGTATATTTGTGTTTGTATGACCTTTTTATGTATTTTGTAGGAAATAA
>NC_032023.1:4407055-4407393 GCF_001865875.1 Lupinus angustifolius | reverse complement strand
ACCAGGCAGCTGAGCAAAACTGCTTAGTCGCTCAGCCTAGCACCAGACTAGGCCTGGCACGGTCAGAAATATGCTTGACACAGTCAGACACGAGCCTTGCACAAGACTAAGCTACTGAACAAGGTGCTCAGCGGTCTAACCAACCTGCTCAGCGGAGAACCAGACTCCTGGCCAGATCAGCAAGCACCAAGCCACGTCCCAGTCAACAAGGTTAGAAGCTGCTGAACAAGCAGCTCAGCGATGAAGCAGGTGTACTGGGCGGTGCTTACCAGACTTGACTTAACCATCAAGCAAACCATGAAGTCATCCATAACCTCACCTCAAGTAGCCCACCATAG
>NC_032023.1:4358829-4406955 GCF_001865875.1 Lupinus angustifolius | reverse complement strand
TAGCTGGTCTCATAGTCCACAACTAGCTTTGATGAGTCATGCACAAGAAGGTGACTAAGCTACTTGGTCAAGGGACCAAACCCATGCTGAAGGGTCTGGTCAGCTACTGAGCAGTCCAGCTCAGCGGTCTGGAGTGGAGCCTAAAAATAGAGGCAATTTCCTTCGAGCAAAACAGATTGTAATACACCATTTCTTCATAAAATTCTCTCAAAAATACTCGAAGGCCAGAATTCTCTCATTTAGGAATTCTTTCTTAGCTTAGAGTTTTCATTTTCAAGTAAGTTTTGTAATTTGTAGTTTAGAACTCAAGAGGAGAAAAGGATAAGGCAAATGAGATGCAAAATCAATTTTGTACTCTCATTTGGAACTCAAAAGCATCCAATCCTTGGATGGATAGCTCATGCTCCTAAACATTTTCTTTTGAACAAGGTTATGTATTTTCTACTTCTTCTTAATTTACAAAAGTTTGAATTTTAATCATTCAAGTTGGTGCTTTGGTTAATATTATTTATTTGAGAAGAACTTAATGCTCTTTTGAGATGGATCACCTAAAAAATTATTTCAAGTCAAAACTACTTGTCTCAAATACTTAACAAATAAACTTTGGAGTAGTTGTACTACTTAGTTTATTTGCCAAGTTAAGCATGTTTTTCTTAAGATCTTACATTCATCACTCATTCAATATTAGAGTCACCAATGGTTAGGGTGTGACAACCTAATCACTTTTATGGTCATAGTATTGTTTAAGTGATGAATATAAGTGTTTATCATTCTACCATTTTAGGATATACACTAAAAGGAGGATTTCAGACCTTGGTGTTTGGGGTTAACCAAAGTAAAACATAAGAACTTGTCTAAGTAGTTCAAACTCAAAAAGAAGATGAGAAACATAGTTTTCTTATTCAAAAAGATTTTGTCTCCTCAAGAATTTTTGAATACTTAGTTTATTTTTCTTGTTGATTTATTTATGTGCAAATCAAACCGAAAAACAATCAAAAAAATGTTTAATCCATTATTTGTAATTTGACATGTTACATGATTTATTTTACTAGGCAATTCTTTGTGGTTCGATATAACCCTATACTATACTACAATTGAATCTTGAAAGAGGTGTAAATTGTAAAATAGTAAAGTGTTATCAATAAATTTATTTGTTGAAAACACCTTTTAATATACAAAAGTGATGAAACTAACTTACTAACTTTTATTTATTGTTATTTACTTTCCGCATTTTATTTATTCTTTAATACCAACCTTCCTTAAGGAAGAAGTTTGGTTTGTTAATAAAATGAACCCGAAAGGGAGTAAATAAATAAAAGGTCACTAAATTTATTATTATTTTGTTCTTTATTTATTTTGTATTTAAAGGTACTTAATAATTATGTAATAGATAATTGCTTCGATACCATTTTACCGGCGTTAGAATTTATTCTAACAAAGCCGAGATGGGGCAAAGAAGGAATGACTTATTCACATGATTATTAAGAAAGTAAGTTGTAACTAAAATATTCTTGAAACCATTATACCGACGTTGGAATTTATTTCAATAAAGCCGAGATGGCGAACAAAGAATAAAATCGAGTTCTCTTACTTACGAAAGGAACATAACGAAAATGAGAGTATTAATCTTTCAACAAATTGACACTGATGTTAGGACGATTTGTTGAGAGGAGAAAACTCCCAACTAAAATAAACACCGACTAACGCTTTCAACAATACTCTCACAAGGATTCAATCCTTAATTCACAAAGAATTATGCTTCAAGTTAACTTGTTTATTTCATTGGTAATGTCTTACATTTATAGGCAAGTCAACTTGGCTCCGACGGTTTGTAAAAGAAAAGACAATAAAGACTAAGTTATGGCGATCCAACATAGGATATTACAATGACGGAAAAACATTATGATATTGGCCTAGGATGCCATTCTTGTCACGGTTGAACTTTGAATAGCTTAGGATTTCATTCTTCCTTAAGTGCACGACATCAAATTAAGTCATATGGTGAATGAGAGATAATGTCCTCATAATAATCCATGGCAAGGCTTTGATGAGCTTCATAGGATTCTTGTATTCTTTGAAGACTTGGATCACAATTTATTACATGGTAGAATATTGGAGTTATTGACTCCATAATGGCCCTCGGTTGCACTTAAGCTTGGCATAGGATCCTATTTGGTCAAGGAGAGAATTCTCTTGGCATAATGGTGAATTATGATGAGTTAAAAGTCGTAGGATGTTGTTGGTGTGAAGTTGTCTAGCAACCCAAGCCTCAAACGGCTAGAACATGGCCATTAAGCACCATTAACGCACACTTAAAGCCTCTATTGAACACATGGCAAATTCGCTCGAGCAAATTTGTTCCAACAACTCTGAAAATGACTTAGGATACTCCTGGATGATTTGTGCCCAGGTGGATTAAGTTCCAACAGTCTAGACAAGGTGTTAAAGCACCATTAATGCCTCATTTAAGCCTTCCTCGGATACCATCTTCATTTCCATGAGCATTTCCCCTCCAACGGTCATAATAGCCTTTATTTATCTGCCAAATAACATTACACAAAGTTAGAATACCGTTGGTTCATGAAAAATAAAAGTTGGTTCAAGCATTAAAGTGTTGGTTACACTTTTAGGCTTGGTTTAAGTTCCACGAGCCATTTTTTGAACTAAGCATTATTTATGGGCAGATTTATTAAACAAACACTAAAATAAATAAAACTAAGTGTTGGTCAAAAATTAGCCCATACAATTATTATTGAATTAAAAATGTTTCATGCCAAACATGTTGACTAGGCATGACTCGGTCATGCTACGCATAGCGCCTGATGTGGCAAGCTAGGCGCATGCGCTTCGGTCAAATTTCCTGGCCAGTCTAGATTGGTCCAGCACCTAGCTCAACACTTAGTGCGCCAGGATACTCAACTCGACCAGGCATGCCTCGGTCAGGCTTGGTACCTGATGCACCTGGTCCCATGTCAGGGTCAGGTTTAGCGCCTTGGCATGTCTCATGCGCATGGTCTGGTCCATCCTTGGCTCGGTCAGAACCATGGACCAAGATGCTATTGAGCATCTTTACACCTCCTTGGGCTAACTTTGGCTCACCATCATGAATCAACCCTATGAGTTGTCTAAAGGCATTTTGAGCCCTTTTGTCCGTGCCCTAGTCATAGGACCACTTATACCTTCAAGACCATCATAATCAAGGTTAGGCTCTTTGGATATTGCATCAACAAGCCACTTCCATCCTATTGATTTTTACTAGCATGACAATGACATTTTGATTGCTGATGTGCTAATTTTTTCATTCAAGTCAGAATGGTGTATCAATTATGTAATTTCATATGCAATCTTCCGCATAGAATGGTGTATCATTGAATATATAAAATACAAACAAAAGCACATTGTGAATTGAATGAAGGGAAATGCATAACTTTGGATTAAGAGTAAATTACACTGACACCCCCTGAGTTTTAGTGAAATTACACAAACCACCCCTCACTTTTCTACACCTACACAAACCTCCCCTAGTTTTATACTTTCATTACACTAACCACCCCTGTATAAGAAATAAGTGTAATTTTTTAAACAAAAAATGTGATAAATGCAATTAAGTTAAAAAAACATGATATATTGTGTAGACAAGTCTAAATAATATACAAGTCAATGTATCTTTATTATTTTTGGTTCGTTACACGAGAGATTTAAACAATATTTTTTTATAATTGTTGATGTATTTTGTAACAAAAAAATAATAAAGATACATTGATTTGTATATTATTTAGACTTGTCTACACAATATATCATGTTTTGTTTAACTTAATTATTTTTTGTTTAAAAGATTACACTTATTTCTTATACAGGGGTGGTCAGTGTAATGAAAGTACAAAACTAGGGGAGGTTTGTGTAAGTTTAGAAAAGTGAGGGGTGGTTTGTATAATTTCACTAAAACTCAGGGGGTGTCAGTGTAATTTACTCTTGGATTAACGGAGCAAGTCCACCATGCCCTATCATGATTGGGTGACCAACCCTTTTATATAGCTCATAGATTAGTTTACTGCAACCACAATGTCAAACAACATATTTATTATTATTTAAATCTCATACATTATTTTATAATTTATTACAACTCTCTATGAAATAAGAATAACATCTATTTTTTCTCCACAGTAACAAATATCATTATTATTCTTATTTGGGTCTCACAACTTATGGCATTCTTAACCAAACATCTACATTTTTTCATTTCTCTCATTATTCTTATTTCTCTCTCATCGTTCTTATCTAAAAACAGAATTCATAAAATAAGAATATCACAATAAAGAATAGAATATTCTTATTCTTAAACTACTGTGATTTGCTATTAGGTTTCTTTTTTAATCTTGTACTCAAATCATCATTATCATCATATGTTTTTTGTATTCAAGGTACATCATTGATAATTTTATTTTTGCGGATAAAAAATACAAACAAACTAAATGTTTGCTGATCCATGTATTTCGGGACCTGACATGCCGCTTGAAACACAACAAATGAAATCCTATCAATTCCGTTAGAAGATATTCTTCTCACCCTGTACAACCATTTTTCACTTTTCCAAGGCCAATTAGAGAAGACGGTTGGTCCAAAAAATTTATAAGTCATGTAATGAAAAGAATAATTCTCTTATTTATTATAAAAATATATTGAAACTCACATGTAGTTTAAATAAAAATTTGACTACAAAACAAATTATGAAGACAATAAATAAGAATTTATTATTTATAAAAATAATTTAATTATATAAAAAATTACATTATCGTTAAAACAACAAAATGTTTTTTACACAATTGTGAAGATGTTAATACATTTTTTTCATACTCAGTTCCACCCACAAAATGAATCACTCATATGAATTGTTTTTTCTTTCATCAGTTCCACCCACAAAATGAATCACTCATATGAATTGTTTTTTCTTTCATCAGTTCTACCCACAAAAATTATGTACAGAACAAAAGTAAGATCATGAGACAGCGACTCAAAAAATTCACAAATATGGTCCAAGTACATGCAATGATATACATAGATTATAGATACACTTCAAGGATATGCACACTCAATTATTTAGTAGTATAAACTTTAAGAAACATTAGTTACATAAAAGGGATAGGTCTAGTATCAACTTATAATTGTAACAAGCATCTGAGAAATTTGTAAGATATCTCAGTAAAATTCAAGAGTTATTAAGCTTACAACTGTAAATATATAAAAATGTAATACAAAAATATTCCTTTCAATTTAATATAACTATTTATTCTTTTAGAAAATAAATAATGCAGCTGTTTGGTTGAGTTACATATTAAGTCGTTCTTTTATAAGACGTTCATGACATTATCCTCACTCGTGCAAGAAGACTAGCAACATGCCATCTGTTGAGTAAAAGGTTGATTATAAACAAGATCTTGCTCCTAACTTTGTCACAGTTTTGATTAAGACACCAAAATCATAAAAAGAAGAAAAGGAAGAAGACCAAGAAGCATTAGAAGATTCAAGCTTCAAAATGTTTATAGATTAAGTCTTCATATAGATACTTCTATCCTTACACTCACTTTAATATTTTAGTAGCAGTGCTCAAAGAAATCACAATCATTTTTTAAAAGAATTGGAATGTCTAAAAATGCAAAGTCAAATTGTTAAGTAATGAGTTACTTGACCTGAGTAACAAGTTACCAGAATTGGGTAAAAGGTTACCTAAATTGTTAGGCACTTGGTAACGGGTTACTGGAACTGTGTAATAGGTTACCTGACTAAGAAAAAAGTTACAAAGCAAAACTGATTGATGTAATCGATTAATTAAGTATATTAATCGATTACCACCTTGGATAGAACATTTGGGTAATTGATTACCATATCGTGGCAATCGATTACACAGAGTTGTCGAAACCAGATTTTCAAATTCAAATGAACAGCTTTCATCCAAAGTGAATAGGTTTCATTCCAATCGTGTCTCATCCTCATGGAATGATATCTTGGCTGATTGAAGCCTATTTAAAGGCATTGTGATATCCAAATTCAAGACAAGTGATATACACGATAACATAAAATCACACAAAAACTTTCACAACTTAATAAACAAAATTCTGCATATTTTGTTAGTAACTTTGTTCCTAATCTTTCAGATTTTCTGAAGTTGCTTCCAAAGTGTATTTGTTCTAAACTTTGAAAAGATAAAGAGCATTGTATACTAAGTATTTATATTGTGATATTAAGGATTGTAAGTTATACAATTGTCAAAACATGTAAAGTCAATTCTGTCATTGTTATATTTTTCAAGAGTAGATAAGTTGTAAGCGTGTAAGGTACATAGGTTTCAGGGAGAGAATTTGTAATTACAACTCAAATTATCTAGTGGAAAAATATCTTGTGTGACGAGTACTGGATATAACATTCGGTGGACAAGAAGGTGAACCAGTATAAAACTCTCTATGTACTCTTCTTATACTTATTCTTGTCATTTCCTTTTGCCTTACTTGGTTGAATTCTGCATAAATAATTCGTTGCACATAAACTTTGATAACATAGTAGAAAAATCAGTCATATTCTCCCAACTAATTCACCCACCTTAGTTGGAATCTTAAACTTACAATTGGCACCACCTTATTTTGAGTAATATATTCTCAAAGCTTTGTTGGAGAATGCTATGACTTCTGGAAAATTGGGATGAGAATCTTTATAGAATCTCAAGACCTAGATATTTGGAACACGATTAAGGAAGGACCTTATGACCTGTTAATGGTGTAAGGGAAGTAAAGCCAAAATCCGTGTGGAATGATGAAGATAAGAAGAAAGTCCAATATGACCTTAAAACCAAATACATTCTTACTTCGGCTCTAGGAGAAAAATATTTTTTTGTGTCAAGTTTCAAATCTTCAAAAGAAATTTGGGACAATCTAGAAAGAATGCATGGAATTAAAGAAGTGCAAAGGTCAGCAACAAATAGTGAAACATCAACATCAAAGAATAAATCTAAAGGCTCTATATGCAGAAAACCAGATCATCTTAAACGTGATTGTCCAGCCCGACAGAAGCATCATACTTTCAAAAGAAAGAAAGACAAGAAGCGTAGAAGAACCAATGTCATATTAGAATATAAAGATGATGGTTCAAATGTGGAACTCAGAATTAAGGAGCAAGCACATATTTCCTTGATGACTTCACACAATTCAAATGATGATTATGAAGTTAGTAACTCTAAACCAAATAATACATTTTTATATAATGAGTTACATAACGCTTGTTGTGAATTACATGAAGAATTTATTAGACTCTCTAAAGTATGCATTAAACAGAAAAACACTATAGAACTTCTTGAGAGTCAAAATAAAATTCTACAAAGAGATTTGGATGCTTTAAAATCCAAATCAAATGACAAGTACATTGAATGTCCAAAATGTGATACTCTTGATACTAAAATTGTTTCATTAAATTAAGAAATTAATATGTTCAATAAGAGTACTCATATGTTGGATAATATTTTAAATACTCAAAAACATACCAATGATCGAAGAGATCTATGCTACACAAATAGCCGAAAAACTAATGGTATGGTAAAGAGTACTTTTGTGAAAACTAAGAATGATTGCATGCATAATATTTCTAAAGAAAATCTTAATCAACATTCTTTCTTCAATTCTAAATAAAAGATGCATTAACATCAACCCACATGCATTTATTGTAAAAATGTTGGTCATACTCCTAATTCATGTCATATTAGATAAGTTTGTATTCCAACTGGCCAATATGCTTGGGTTGAGAAAGGTGCTAACCCCGTAGGACCCAAATCACATTGGGTACCTAGAAAATATTTTTAATTTGTTTTGTAGGAGTGCTTGAAAGCCATAAGCAAAATGTGTTATCATGATAACGGCTGTTCAAAGCACATAGCACGTGGAAATTCAAAATATTCATATTTCATTAAAAAAAGGTTGTGTTACCTATGAAGAGAATATCAAAACAAAAAATCATTGGTATAGGTAATATTTTTATTGTCTTTAAATCTACGTGCATGCTACGATCGTCTAACAAACTTTTTAACTAGTAAAGATTTTACTAAAGGAAAGGTTGACACTACGTTATTCATTAAGAAAATAAATTATCATATTGTACTTGATCAAAATTATGTTGATGATATGATTTTCGGTTCTACTAATGATCTTCTGTGTAGTGGTAAGATGATGCAAGGGGAGTTTGAGATGTCAATAATGGAAAAGTTGAACTACTTTCTTGGACTACAAATCAAACAACTCAAGGATGATATCTTTGTTTGTCAGTCTAAATACTATAGGGATCTGCTGAAACGCTTTGAAATGGATGACTACAAACTCATCGCCACGCCTATGGGTTCGGGAACATACATTGATGTTGATGAGACTGGAAAATGTGTTGACATCTCTAAGTATCAAAGTATGATTGGTCCCTTCTTTATCTTACTATAAGTAGACCTGATATTATGTTTAGCGTTTGTCTTTGTGCACGTTATCAATCAAATCCTAAAGAATCATATCATACTTTTGTCAAAAGGATATTCAAATATCTTAAAGGCATACTTGATGTAGGACTATGGTATCCTAAGGGAAGTATATATAATCTGGTAGGATATTCGGATTCAGATTTAGTTGGAGGCAAATCTGAGAGGAAAAGTACAAGTGGTACTTGTCATATTCTTGGAAATGCTCTAGTCTCTAGGTTCTGTAAAAATCAAGCTTGTGTTGCTCTAAGGACTGTTGGGGAAGAATACATAGTCTCAGGAAGTTGTTGTGCTAAAATATTGTGGCTCAAGCAACAATTGCGACATTACGGATTAGACCTAGGATGCATTCCCCTAAAATGTGATCATACTAGTGCTATAAATCTCACAAAGAATATGATTATGCATTCTTGGACTAAACATATTGATACCACGCATCACTTCCTTAGGGACCATGTCCAATAGAAAGATGTTCTCTTAGAATTTGTTGATACAAATGAACAACTAGCAGACATCTTTACAAAACATTTGGCTAAAGAACCTTTTCATAAACTTAGACGAGAACTAGGCATCCTTTATGAGGCATATCTATCTTAACATGTTATATATATATATATAATATTATATGTGCTTTATTATATATATTACATGTCTATATGTACTTTTATATGCTTTTCAATGCTTAATTATTATTATTTTGGGGTATGTATTCTGTTACCATGGAAGGGTAATCGATTACAAGGCATCAGTGACAAAAATTATTCACAATGCAGCCAATGTAATCGATTAGAAGATGAATTAATCGATTAACTACCAAACAGAAAGTTTGAGTAATCGATTACTCATTCGTGGTAATCGGTTACACTCTACACTATTTAAGGCAAAAATCATATTTTTTCAACTTCATCTTCTTCATTTTCCCTCCTTCCAACCGTGGTAACCTCCCATAACTTCGAAAAACTTCCTTTCCAAATCGTTTTGCTTGATTTTTATGGTGTTTCACTATGAAGCACGGATTCGCCAAATACCCTCGCGTGTCGGTGTCTGACACGTATCTGACACGGATACTCTCAGATTCACGAAGGATACGTGTCCATAGAGTATCCAAAAATAAATAAAAATAAAAAAATAAAAATAAATATCAATACACGTATCGGATTCGTTTTCAATAAAATATAGGATATATAGATTCGTTTTTATGATAACATAGATTTGTTTTCAATAAACACTCACTTATTTAAAGGTCACATCATACCAACTTACCATCACACCACATTGACCCTCGAATAGCTGGTACTTTTCGATCCATAACGTCACTGGCTGGTGCTTAGTGTTACTGCCTCTACCGCCATAGGTATGTTGTGAAGAGCAAACAATAAAAGGCTTACCTTTCTTACTTCTTAGTTTCTTTTCACTTAGTATGTTTATAAAGAGAAGAGGATGTGTGAGTATTAATAAAGAAGATAAATAAAGGCTTACCTTTATTTCTTAATAGACAAGAGAAGAAAGAGGGTAAGAGAGAAGAAATAGGGTAAGAGAGAAGAAGAGGATTTACACTTATAATTTTATCATATTTTATGTATTTTTTATTAATTTATACGTGTATCCCTGAACGTATCGTATCCTACATTTTATAAAAAATGCGTGTCAACGTATCGGATATGTATCGTATCCGATACACGTATCCGTATCTATGCTTCATAGGTGTTTCATACTACATTTTCACTCCTAAACACATTCATACCATCATTTTTGTGTTTAGACTTCTCGTTGGATACCAGCAGGTTAAAATACACCTAGAAGGGGGTTGAATAGGTGTTGTGGATCACTTGCTCTATTTTTTCAATATTTTGCGCAAAACAAAAAGTTACTGCACTTAATCGGTTAAGCTTGGTTTTAATCGATTAACCAGTGCTTGGTTTTAATCGATTAACCAATGCTTGGATTTAATCGATTATGCTTATGGATAATTGATTATCTTGATTCTTACACTTCTTGATTATATGGTTTCTTGCCCAGCAAGTCACCAATTACCAATCTTTATACAAATAATTGATTACAGAGGTTACAGAATGATACTAAAACAGATTATAGCAGGTAACACAAAATCAGTCAATTAACAAGAATATAAAGACTAAAAGTAAAGGAGATGAGGGTTAGAAAATTGTGCACAAGGAGTTTTTATCCTGGTTCGTTTGTGGTCCACTAAAAACTACATCTAGGCCTCTCGTTCACCATTGCAATTGTAAGTTTTACATACACCCTTCCAATTATAAAAACAGAATACTAAGCGCTTATTTTTTGGCACTGATGAGCTTAACAACCTTGGTTTGACCTATCTAACTTATCTACTAAGATCTCCTATCTTTTCGCGATTCGTCCCAAGCCTCGGTATCGCTCAAATCAAGACCTCCTAGTCTCTGTGAAGATTATCAAGATCTCTCTTGAAGTGAAAATATTCACCAATAGATCAACTTCCCTGTTCAATACTGATTTTTTTGAGTTCTCTTGAGTACATAATACTCGGATACAACAATTAAAACTCAATCTAAAACATTAAGCAGAAAACTCACAAGAACCTAATATAACAAGATATAATGCATAGGTTTTCGTTAAACTGAATTGCACACTTTTTGGAAAAATATTTTCCTCACTTTTCTCTAAATCAAAGCAAGAAAGTATGCAAGAATGGAATGCATTGAAACCTAGAGAAAACATGCAATGATTTGAATTTCTAAAACTAATTCAGAATGCTCTCACTCTCTAAGTTCTCTAAATGCACTTTCTCATTGTAATGCAAGATATGAAAATGTATGCTCTAAACTATTTTCCAAATTATGCAAGTTATGCCACAAGGGGCAGAATTACAGCATTTATAGAAACCACACATATGTTGTCATTAATCGATTATTCAGTGACTTAATCGATTAACGAACTATTTAAACACTCATTTTATATTATGTTTGTTATGACTTAATCAATTAACAAATGACTTAATCGATTAACGCATCATAGGTTTCATATTGATTAGCCACTATAATCCCGATAATCGATTAACATTATACGTAATCGATTATACTGTGTAAAATGTAGTTCCTTGATTAATGGTAAACTACTTATATGATATGTGATCATCCAAGACTTATTTCTCAAATATTTTAACCTTTAATGCACAAAACCATGTAAGTAAATGCATGATCTTAGTTATCATATGATTTCTAGATGATATCTCTCAATTTTAGTCTTGTTCATTTTTAGTTCTTGTGAGACTTCCACCTAGGTTTCCCTAGCCTATACTCGACCTAAGGCAATCATCTTAAGACTTCTAGAAAACTAAGTATATAAAGCCCTAAGTCAATAGATATCACCCTAGAGTCTTCGGCTTGTTGTTTGTTGCAAGATCTTCAAGCTTTCTTTGTATGTCCATTATTTTCATCAAAACCAAGGTCAAATACAAATATGCAAGTCTTGACTCTACACCAAATCCTTGTTTGATAAGTTTGATGATGATCAGCAAGTGTTTGAAACAGGTTGGTTAATCTCAAAGTTGCGCTGCTCCCCCTCACTTTGTTCTCCCCCTCAACCAAGCAACAAGGTGAAATGATTCAAGCAAGTGTAGGTAGCATCCTCACGAAAGCATAACAACCTGAAAAACACTTCAAACAACAAAATAACATTTCTCCCCCTTTTGACACTATCAAAAAGCATATGCATTAAAATGATAATAACTGGTCAACAGCAAGAAGAAATATAAAAGTTTGTGAAAAGAAACTGATTTTAATTGATTAAGAATGGGTTATAATCGATTGAACAGTTTTGAGAAGCTTAAACAAGTGCACAAATCTCTACATTTAATCGATTAAAAGCATCATGTAATCGAATAAACTGACTAAAAACATAATATGGACAAGATAGTGTTGTGCTCTTCCTGGTATTGCTAGACATTATCATACTTATAAATTCATAGGAACATCTTCATCCGAAAAATCCAAATCCACAATAGTGTTGTGATCTTCCTGGTATTGCCAGGCATTATCATACTTATAAATTCACATCTTGTGGATTAGATTGTGACCAAACAAATGCTCACGAGAGTTTGTAGAAATAATCTTTGTATCATATGTATCTATTTATATATCATCAATGATCTGGAATATGAAAATACCAAAAGCAAGCAACTTGGATTGAGAGGTTGAGATATAATACCTCACCTTTAGAATTTCCTCGAGCCAGTTAATCATAATGTTTTCTCGAGTAGCAAACATAAATTTTAGGTCGTTGATAGTTGGTTGGGCATGGTTTGTGTTTCTCTGCACAAGTATGTATGCAACTATGAAATATAGAAGTCAGTTTTCCACTAATAACGATCATTCCTTAATTCATTATCCTTGCACATACAAGTGCGGTACCTTGAGATAGGATTTATACATTTCAGTTGCATCAAATGAGTTCCATAACTCATTTGAGAAGTACCCTAGGTCGGAACCATCACTAGACAACCCAACCTCGGTATCGCTTGAATCAAGACCTCCTAGTCACTATGAAGACTATCAATCTTGAAGTGAAAATATTCACCAAGAGATCAACTTCCTTGTTCAATACTGATTTTGTTGAGTTATCTTGGGAACTTAATACTAGATACAACAATTTAAACTCAATCTAAAATACTAAGCAAAAAAACTCATAAGAACCTAATCTAATGAGATCTAATGCATAGGTTTTCGTTAAACTGAATTGCACACTTTTCAACAACAAAATTCCTCACTTTTCTCTAAAACAAATCGAGAAAGTATACAATATTGCAATGAATTAAAACCTAGAGAAAACATGAAATGATTTGCATTTCTAAACCTAATTCAGAATGCTTTCACTCTCTAAGTTCTCTAAATGCACTTTCTCACTGTAATGTAGGATATGAAAATGTATGCTCTAAACTATTTTCGAAATTATGCAAGTTATACCACATGGGCTAGACTTATAGCATTTATAGAAACCATACAGATGTTGTCATTAATCAATTATTCAGTGACTTAATCGATTGACGAGCTGTTTAAAAACTGATTTTATGTTATGTCTATTATGACTTAATCGATTAACCAATGACTTAATCGATTAACATGTCATAGGTTTCAGATTGATTAGCCATTGTAATCCCGATAATCGATTAACATTATACGTAGTCGATTATACTATGTAAAATGTAGTTCCTCGATTAATGGTAAACTATCTATATGACATGTAATCATGCAATACATGTTTTTCTAATATGTTAACCTTTAATGCACAATACCACGTATCTAAATTCTTGAGCTTACTTATCATATGATTTCTAGATGATGTGTCTCAATATTAGTATTGTTCATTTTTAGTTCTTGTGATAATCCCACCTAAGTTTACCTAGCCTACACTCGATCTAAGGCAATAATCTTAACACTTCTAGAAAAGTAAAGATATAAAGCCCAAAGTCTATAGATATCACCCTAGAGTCTTCGGCTTGTTGTTTGTTGCAAGATCTTCAAGCTTTCTTTGTATGTCCATTGTCTTCATCAAAATCAAGGTCAACTTCAAATATGCAAGTCCTGACTCTTTGTACTTTCAGTTCTAAATAAAAAAAACCTCAAATCTCAAAATCTTCAAAACTCAACAACATGGCCTAAACCTCTAGAACCAAGAAGCAATGAACCAATGTTTACTCATGGAAGGCAACAAAACCCAAATAAAGTCAACACAATGGATTTGGAACGTCTTTTATCAAATGAGGATCAACGCAAAACCTTCAAGAAGCAATTCATGTAACGACCCATTTTTTATCCGAAGTATGGTATGTTAAGATCTTTTTAGTATAATAATTTCATTTTCCCAACCCTTTTTGAACAACAAAAACTCTCTGAATTTTGTGAAATGCACTGTTCTTACTATCCAGAACTTGTACGAGTATTTCACTAGAATCTGAGTTTTAAGAAGAATAAAATCTTCTCTTATGTCAAAGGAAAAGAGATTGGCACAAACTTCAAAACTCTGAGTTCAATTTGCAGTTATATACGATACATAGGAACAATAGTAGATTATGGCATTCAATGCGACTTAGAAGGGTTCAACACAATATATTTTTACTACTCTATGTATATATACTCCAAACGGGAAATGGAAATGGGTAAGCAAAGGTCTTTTGGTGACTCTGTGCGAAACTGAAATATTTTATTTGTTGGTAACTTAAACCTAGAGGAGCGTTCGATTCATTACATGTTAAGCTACATTGTAGTTCCAAAGCTTTCAAACCATTCGCAAGTAAACGATATGGAACTACAACTAATGTAAGCTTTGAAACATAATGTTCCAATTAATTGGACATTAATGATAATGTGACAAATCTGGACTGTTAGAAGTGAGTACGGACCATTGCCTTATGTCATTCTCATAAATGTTATACTTGGATATTCTGGTGTTTCGTTTGTTGGAGAATCTAAAATCGCACTCGATGCTCACGATAAGATTTATGTGGATATAATCCACATAATGGGTTTCTTTCGAGATACCAATGACATGATCTACGAGCATCGTGGTGATCAACAGACTGCTAGTCAAGAAAATTCTTCTACTGATCCTCCTACTCATCCCTCATTTCGTACTGAATCATCTTCTTCTGACTTCACTCCTACGAATCAAATGATTATCAACAAGTTGTTCTCACTTAAGGGCTACATCACTACACATATGGATGATCCAGATATAGCGAATCATCAAGTTCAAGAAGAGCTTAAACGCTTATCAAACCGATTGGACTACATGGACTTGGATTCTCATAAAGCTGATCCAGATCATCAAGAGTATTATTCTAGCAATCTAGGAATTTACTTAAGTGTTTTAATGTTAATGTTGTTGTTATTTCAAAACTGTTGTTATTGTTTTTTTTTCATTTGGACATCATTTCAAAACATTTGTGTTATGTATGAATTACATTCTCTAAACTGGTTGTCAAATGTTACGTTATGACACGTTAAATATTCTCTAACATTTGATATTATTCAAAATTCAAATCATGCAAAATTATGACTTTGGCTTGTACATAAGTCAATATATCTTGTGAAGAAGATCATGTTCATGACTTTGGCACAATTTTGATGAAGACACCAAAATTATAAAAAGAAGAAAAGTAACAAGACCATGAAGACTTAGATGATTCAAGCTTCAACATGTTTATAGATTAAGTCTTCATATAGGTACTTCTATCCTTACACTCACTTTAATATTTAATAGCAATGCTCAAATAAATCAAAATCATTTTAAAAAGAATTGGATATATCTAAAATTGCAAAGTCAAATTGCTACGTAATGAGTTACTTGACCTAAGTAATAGGTTACCAGAACTAGATAACAGGTTACCTGAACTGTGGGCAGTTGGTAATGGGTTATTGGAACTGTGTAACAGGTTTCTTGACTGAGAAAATAGTTACAAAGAAAAAATAACTAATGTAACCGATTAATTACGTGTATTAATCGATTACCACCATGGACAGAACAATTAGGTAATCAATTACCACATCATGACAATCGATTATACAAAGTTGTTGAAACCAGATTTTCAAATTCAAATGAACAGCTTTCGTCCAAAGTGAATAGGTTTCATTCCAATCGTGTCTCCTCTTCGTGGAAGGATATCTTGGCTGATTGGAAGACTATTTAAAGGCATTGTGACATTCAAATTCAAGACAAACGATATACACAATAACATACAGTCACACAAAAACTTTCACAACTTAGTAAACATAATTCTACACATTTTGTTACCAACTTTGTTCCTAAACTTTCATATTTTCAGAAGTTGCTTCCAAAGTGCATTTGTTCTAAACTTTCAAAAGATTAAGAGAATTGTATACTAAGTATTTGTATTGTGAGATTAATAATTGCAAGTTATAGAATTGACCAAGAAACCATTTTATTTTCTTTCATATTTCACCAAATATTGTTCAATAGCATCTTGCTCAAGATGGTATTCTTTAGCAATATGATATTACTTTTAATTTCAATAATCATGTATTATTTGGCTATCATTTTATGCAATCCTTCTTATTGTGACAAATATTGTAAAGTTGATTTCAAAGAGTTTCCAGCAAGATTAAATCATCGTAAATAGAAGCGGCCAAATAATATTGGGGTTGAATAACAATGATTACCATATAACTAGAGGAAAGGAACTTAATTACATTACTATAGTGGACAAGACTTGCCACTTTGTCATGAATTCATGAAAATGTCATTCTCAGACAATAGTTATGATGTAATGTATGTAAAAGAAGCCACTTGGCATGCACGAGATGCTTATGGATGCTATAAAGAGATTTAAAGTGTGTTAAAGTTTGATCAATGTTTTGCTGCAACATTTGGAACATCAGAAATTAGGAGTAAGAGAGTTTTCACTCACATTACTGCACTACCTGCATTTCATCTTTTCTTCATTCAATAATCTTTTGTTTAGGTTTGGGTTGTAAATATTCACTCTTCAGCATGAGGGGTATGTTGAATTATATTTTTGCATTTTAGGTTAATATTGTATTGAACTAGTGATTAATTTAAACTAACTTATCTTTTGTATTTCCATGATTAAAACATGTGTGAAACAAATTAGTTAGTTAGGAGTTAGATATAGTTAAGTCTCTTGTATTTTATATAAAATAGGTTAGTTAATATCTTTGTATTCAGTCCATTCAATTCTATTTATTCAATGAATGAAATCTACATTCTTTTCTTACTTTTTGATTTCTAATATTATCTTGTCGGAAAGTGTGTTGTTGTTCCATTCAAGTTGTTGGTAACTAATTCTTATGAGTCCTCATGCCAAACGTCAGTAAACAAAAAGAAGATAGTGTTCATAAACGTATGGAAACAAGGACAAAAACATGGTGCGAGCATTATAGTTATGGTCGGTTATTAAACAGACAAGTAATATTTGCATAGATAGGACCTAATGTTTCGTATAGATTATATTTTGTAGATTATGCTTATTTTTTGAAAAAATAAGCTGAAAAAATAATTGGCAACCAAATGAAATTATAAACTCAACTTTTTTTTCTTTTTTAAAAATAAGCTAAAAGTAGAAGCTTCAAAATCATGGGTTGGTTTATTTTTTGTTAGCTTATTTTTTGTCAATTTATCAACTTCCCATTTTACCCTATTATAACTTTATTTCTCTCATCCTTTTTACTCTTCAACCAAACATCATAACTCTTCATATTATCATCATAACTTATTAAAACTTTTGTATAAAACTTTATATTTGTTTATCACTTATTTCGTGAATTGTGTAATTCAAGTTTAACAACTTCTATTTATTTGTGTCATTTGTTTTTTAATATTGATATTGGTTTTTATATTATTATTTTTAATATATTTTTTAGCTTTTGTTATGCAATAATAAAAATTTATAGTAAACATATATATATGATAGTTTATTTTTTTCTTCAATTTTTCCCTTTCCCATTTTATCACATCATAAATTTATCTCTCTCCTCATTTTTACTGTTCTATCAAACATTATAACTCTTCATGTCATCACTATAACTTGTTAAAACTTTTGTATAAACTTGACATTTATGTGTTATTTATTTCGTGAATTGTATAATTCAAGTTTAACAACTTCTATTTATTTGAATGTCACTTTGTTTTTTAATATTGATATTGGTTTTTATATTGTATTTTATATTAATATAGTTTTTAGCCTTTGTTATGCAATTTTAAAAAATTATAGTAAAAATATATATGATGGTAAATATTAAAAAAATGTATATTTAAAAACAGTGTAAAAAATAATCAAAATAATCATAGCATTAGCAAATAACCTCATTCCATTTTTTTTAATTTACTATATAATAAAAAATCATTTTACCTTACCCTAACAAAACATATTAGTTGATATTCATTTTTCAACTAAGGTATTTAAACATAAACAAATTATAATTTTAATAGATTATAATCTCACAATTTATAATCCCATAATTTATAAGCTAAAACTAAAAACATAATCTATCTCAAATGCACTTTTAAGTTTCATTTTTCCAGCATTATAAAAGAGTGACTCTTACCGAATGTGGGACATAAACCTTTCAAAAGGCTTTAACGGTTCAGTAATTTCCTCCTCTTTTGTTCTAATATGCCAATACTAATCCTTCTTTTAAACCCAAAAATTGAAAGCCCACAATTGAAAGCCCACAATTGAAGAGGAAATTGAAATCCTAAAACCCAAAAACAAGAGCAGTAGTTGGTGGCGACTCATCGAGGAATTGGCAGAGTAGTGGTTCAGCCAAATGATAATTTAGTGAGAGCCACGACCAGCCATGCCAAGGGCTCAAACAGTAGCATCGAATTTGTCGGAGATGTTTGAAATATGTTATTGTATCATATTGCCTAGTATTCAAATTGAGTGGAGTGGTAACTATTATATATTGAACTCAAATCCCTTGTTATAATGGACATCAAATATAAGCATCAAATAATAATACCTCATGGGCACTTGGTTGAACCTCATTAACAAATTATCATGTTTTGTTCACTTCTAATTTATGCTATGCACTTTATTTGCTTGCATGTGGCTAAAACTGTGCAATGATCGCTTCCGCTACACCAACAATTGCTATCAGAGCCAATTAGTAGATGTCTCTTAACCCGGGCACCAGATTATGGCTAAAGAGAGTGTAGACATGTTGGCTAGACAATGTGTGTCAAAGGTACTACGTGAAAATAAAGTAGATGAGTTGAAGGAGAATGAAACATGACTGAACTCTAATGAGGCTACATATATGTTGATCTAGAACCCCAGAAGTCCATGTTTTGGATTAGTACCAAGGTGGAGATATGGACTCAAGTGTTGAGTTAGGCTCTAAGACATGTTCTGACAATATCTTTCTCGATGTTGGAAATGATGATCTCATTTGATATGAGAAGTGGGATATCCTAATAGTGTGCCCGTGATATCATAATGTAGGATATTAATTGTTAGCGGATCCACAGAATCATAGAGACACTAGTTGTCTTTGATGGAGAATGTAACGTTGATATTGGCTTGGATGCAAGGTGTATCACGGGCATTAGTAGAGATGCAAGGTTTGACATGGAGATTGGCTTGGATGTGAATGTGTGACACATGTATTGGTTAACATTGACACAAGGTATGTGCATTGGGTATACTCCTTATGTTGGAGTATGATAGTTTTTTTTAACTATGATTGTCAGATAAGACAATGGTGGTAGTGATTGAGGTTTTCCAACGAAGCTCCAAAATTCAACTTGATTGAGTATCGAAGAGGACGATTGTTGGTGAATTTGTGTATAGATATTCCATAATATCGAAAGGCTTCCTAGCAATAGATGGTTAGACGTCGTGTTCTATTAGATGGCGATACCAGGAAGTTGCACAACAAGTTTGGAAAGTTAGGCTCTCAGTAACATCGTCAAGGATACTCGAAAAGACGTATCCTGAATGGGAACGAACTCTTATGTGAAGGAGTTGATAAAGAGAATTAGGTATTGAGCAATGTTGAGTGGTATTTTCACTAAGGTGGAGATTTTTGTGTAGATTTCCTAAGGGGCGAGATATCAATATGGATATTGTTAGGGATGCTTGAAATATATTATTGTATTAGTCTCACATTGCCTAATATTGGAATTGAGTAGAGTGATAAATATTATATATTGGACTCAAGTCCCTTGTTATAATAAGCACCAAATAGAAACTCTCAATGAACACTTGGGCATATGGGTGTGCTATAGCTTGTAACCCTTATTCTCTACTAATATTTTGATACTCACTTAGTACTCCCAATGATGTATGCACAATTGGTTGAACTCTGTTAACAAATTCTCTTGTCTTCTTCTCTACTATTTATTCTATACATTTTATTTGATTACATATGACATCATTGTATAATGGTCGCTTCCGTTGTACCAATAGAAATATAGTCTATGAAATAAGAACTATTGTTGCAAAAAATACCATTATTATGTCATTCAACAAATTCTCTTTGTCCATAGAATGATTTAAGAATGAAATATTATGACTATTTGGAAACTCATCTTACATGAAATATTATGTGAAATAACTTAACCAATTGAAAAGACATGTTCTATGAAGAAATGTGTTTGATGAAAATATCTTATCATGCCTAATAAGTTAAGAATGTGGTTTTCACTCTGCCCAACCAAGAAGTGTGTTGTCTCTATTGTTAATGTACTATGAAGAAATGAGTAAAGAGAAAGAAACAAATATTATATGGATAAAGGAGAAATCAATATTATGTGAAGAGTATATTCATCTAGAAACAGGACTTCTTCTTCATTCAAGTATGTAAGGATGATATACATCTCTTACTTATATATTGTGGAAAAAAATGAAGTTTCTGGATTTTGATATTAGTATTATTTATGATAGTTTATATATATATATATATATATATATATATAATATATAGGTTTAAGAACTAAGTTTTCTCTTTTAAGACTGGGTAATGACTTATAATGCAATTTTTTCCATTAGTGATGTGTTTTACAATAAATATGTGATTAAGAATGTTGTTGTTTCAATGATTATATTTATTCTTGAGTACATGGTTTATGCTTGACAATGTAAATATTAACATGTTCGGCGGCATGAATGTGTTTTGATAATTGTTTATACGAGAATGATGGATGAGGATCAAAAGTTGCAAAATAGACATAAAATATTAAAAAAAGGCACCAAATGTTTCATGACGATAGTAACTAACAACAATTTTTTCGGTATTGGATATGAAAGTTTTAGTTTTCAATGATAAAAGTGATATTTTATTGTAAATAAAAGGATAATTTTATTATCACAAATTATATTTCCTTCACTTTTTATATCACTTGCATCTTCAGTATAAGAGATGATTGTTACTCGATTGTAAGACTGCATATTGTTTAAAGTTGAAAATGTAATAAAAAATGATAACATGTATTCTCATGTCATCATCTTAACTCCCACATTGCCTTTGGTATTAAGAATGAAAATTTTGAGAACTGTCAAGGTTAAATTAATTTTAATTGTTTAATGATTCTAATATTGATTTATTGTTCGATTGTCTTTGAACGGTTTTATGGTTTGAATCTCAATTTTTTTAATTTTAAAATAGTTTGATTATTTTGATAAGACAGATTATATTTGGACATTGCAAACTAATATATGATTCAAACTTGTTCTCCAAAGGGAGAAATGACATGCAATTTCTTATACTAATTATACTAAAATAAGATTTTCAGCATATTAGTTATATTGGAACCATAGAATCTGAACATTTTGTACGACTAGAGCCAAGCATCTATAGCAAAATATACTGCCATTTGCTAGAATGGTGGAAGAGGTCATGTACATTTTGTAAAAGTGGCTTGACCAAGGATCAAGATAAACTGAAATGGGTTTGAGAATGAGAAGATTGAAGAAGAAGATGAAATGAAATGAATAATACCTTGTGTACTTTTATTGAAAATAATAGAAAACTTGAAAAATTGAATTACAATGGTGACTAAGGGTTACAATTTAACTTGAACAATTGATGGCGTGGATGAACTTGATACTCAAGCAACAAATTTTTTTTTGTATCACACACTAGTTTGGCTAGATCTGAATGAGCCAAATTGGCTTGTGAGTCTCGATCAGATTGATTCAAGATGTCTCGGTCACGATCCTCACGTGGTGCATATTTGCCTCGGTCAGACCGTACCTTGATGTCTCGGTCAAGTGCTTGATGTGGTGCGTGAGTCCCTCGATAAGGTATGTGGCCTGACGCATGGTTCCCTCGGTTAGCTGCTTGGCCTGACGCATGGTTCCCTCGATTAGCTGCTTGACCTGACGCATGGTTCTCTTATTCGTATGTTTGGTCTGGTGCATGGTTCTCTCAGTCATATGCTTGGACTAGTGAGGGCCTTCCTCGGTTCAGTGTGTGTGGCTTGTCATTGTCTAATACCACCCCTAAGTTGGGGCGCATATGTTGAGGACCCCCAACTTAAGGTGGACGAAACTAAATTCTCTTATTCCCAATGCTTTGGTGAGGGATATGGCAATTGAAGGTGAGAGATACTAGAAAAAGCTTGATCAAACCACGATAAAATTGTTCTCTAATAGTATGACTATCAACCTCAATGTGTTTCGTTCTCTCATGAACCACAGAGTTCGAAGCTATCTATAGGGTTGATTGATTGTCAAAGGATAAGAGTGGCAGTGAGGAATATGGAATGTGGAGATCCTTCTGAATGTATGTTAGCCATTTGAGCTCACATGTGGTGATTTCCATGACTTTGTATTCTACTTCACAAGAACTTCTAGGCAATGTTCTTTATTTCTTTGATTTTCAGGAAATGACAGAATTACCTAAGTAGACACAATAACTTGCAATTGACCTCCCAATATTAGGATATGCTGCCCAATCACTGTCAGTGTATGCTTTGATCTAGTTAGATGATGTTCTTGAAAAAAAAAGTCTGACTACAAACCTTCCTTTGATATATCTAACCACTCTCAATGCTACTTCATAATGTGTGCAAGTTGGAGATGCCATGAATTGGGCTGTTGATGAACTGAAAAGGCAAAATCAAGCCTTGTGTTCGTGAGGTAGATTAGTCTCCCTAATAGTCTTTTGTATGCCATAAGATCTGAATATGGGTTGTTGGAATCTTGATGCAAATTATTGTTTGTTACCATTGGTGTATTGGAAGGTTTGCAAGCTAAACAGACTTGTATCTGAAACAATTTCTAGAGCATACTTTCTTTGATTCATGGAAATCCCTATGTTCTTTCTTGCTATCTCAAAACCAAGAAATAATTTGAGATCTCCTAGGTCTTTAATTTTGAAGGCATTGTGTAGAGAAGTCATAAAAATTTGAGTTCTTTCAATATTATTTCTAAATATAATAATATCCACAACATATACAAGTATAACAATAATAGAATTGCCAGAAGAGTGTTTAACAAATAAAGAATGATCACTTTTAGATTGATGTTAAGCACACTTAGATAAAAAGGTGGAAAGTTTGGAAAACAATTATTTACTATCTTCTTTGAGACCATAGAGAGATTCCTCTAGTTTAAAAACTTATATTAATACTAGACTCCTAATTAGATAAAAAAAATCATAAAATAAAGTAATCTCAATCCTAAAAAATCTTCTAAGATACTCTAACAAATATAAGATATAGTAATGATATTCTCCTGATATACAACTATCTTCTAAATATTCTGTATAAGATAATTTTATATATTTTAAGATACTTTCATATATTTTATTACTCTTTCAAGCTAAAATTTACTAAGCTTTAAGCTTATTAAAAATAATGTCTTTAAATAATGAAAGTAACCATAATAATTGCATGGACTCTGCCAAACATAGCTTCAAGTGGTTATAAACGTTGATGAAATCTGAAATGAATTGATCAATAATTAATTATGAGCTTTGCAAGCTCTAGGAAAAGTGAAATTAAAGAAGATGAAGATAATCACGCTTAACTTTCCATGGCAGAAGCTATCTCCAAGCTTAACCACATGGGAAAAAGTAAATTAACATGAATGAATTGAGTTGAAAGAGAAAGTGAAAGATGAGTAATTCGTGCCCAAGAAGAGAGAAAGGAAAATGAATATTGAACTGAAATTGAAAATGGATTGAATTGTATTGAATGGATGGACAACAAGCAATACTAAACAACAAAGATAAAATTTTAGAATTGATCATCAATAAGGAAGAATTAGATAACACCATAATCTATAAACCACCATCATTTAAGTGATGATCGAGACAAAGCCAAAATTTTTGAGAAAAAACCTTGGTCAACACAAGAACACAAATAATAACCGCAACTAGGCAATGATATATCTGAACCACATAAGATATGAACCACTTCAAAAATTTTATATCCAACAATCCCCTTAAGATGGAAAATATACATCATATGCATCACATTTGGAAGGAAGATAAAATAGTAGCGACACGACAATCCTTAAAAGGGATGACAACATAGACTAATAATCAACTTGGAAAGAATGTGAAAACCAGAAATCTAATCGATAAAAGGATCACGAGCCTACGCTTCTCTTGTGATTCAAAATCATGGTGTAATGTGTATCACCCCATCTTCTGGTCATGGAATAGATGAAATAAACTAAAAAATAGATTTTTGTTCAAGAATAAAATCTTATTGGAACGAGACACTTCATCCTTCATAACCATATCACATCCCATGGCTCTGATACCATGTGAAAATTATTGGCTTTAGTTGTGGAAGGAAAAAATAAAATGCTCAAAATCGAAAAATGTATCGATATCCAACTATCTCTAAATATTCTCCATAAGATAATTTAAGACATTCTAAGATATTTTCGTACATTATAATAAAAGCCATGATTTTCATGAATCAAGTGAGTCCAATCATTATGCCTATTGTTAGTAGCATGACCTATGGGAATATGCAACATTGTTGTTTTGTGTCAGAACCAAAGGGGTACCTTATCCTTGTAACTTGGTTTAGGGGACACTACATGTGAAGATTTATCTGTCAGGAAATAGGCATCTCTCCCAAGTCGACGGAACTCTTTGCATTAACTATGGTGAGATTTGACACCCCTTAAAGGTATCATGTTTAAGATGATATGGTGGCTATCTTTATAGACTGATGGGTATTTTGGTGTTACTGAGTGCATGGTAGTTCAACTAAGAGTTACCAATAGTGGGCATGATGTTGTGTTCATCATTTCTCCATGCATGATGTTGAGAAATATGATCATTTCCTAATAATAACATATTTCTAGTTAAACTAGACCATTATCTGTACCATTGTTGTTGATTGTGTGTTAGGGACCTTGTTAGAAAACATTTCTCCATGCATCCATTTAGAGAGTCGACAATTGTGTTAGAGTACACATTGCATATGATTCATTCATCTTGACATCATGATTTCATATATAACTATATTCATATGTTAGTTATCATATGATTTATGTGTTTTATATGTTGTTTTGTTTATCATGTGTGGAAACTAGAGGTGAGCCTGGGCCGAGTTAAGACTTGTCCTTACCCGGTCCTAAATATTGGTTGGATCACTTTTTCGAACCTAGACTCGGCCCTAGACCCAAAGCTAACCCGACCCTAAATATCGTATTAGTCAGCCTTTAAACATGACCCGAACCTAGACCCGACTAAATATATTGCACACACTCATTTTAGATATAGACTTCTCAATATTATTTATTATTATGAATATGTAATTTGACATATAAAATGATATACATATATATATATATATATATATATTATTAATCATGTATATATGATGAAAAATAGAGAATCAATAATATTGTCGACTAAAAAGTATCATTATTACGTACACATTTGAGTAGAAACAAATACAAACTTGATGAGAGAGTGATCATGGGATAGGACGGGTCGGGTCATACTTGGTCCCTACTCGGTCCTAAATATTGACTGGGTCTATTTTTTGAATCTGAACCCAGCCCTAGACCCGATCAGACCCGACCATATGCGGGCCCCATCATGATCGGGTCGTGTCAGGTGAGCGGGTAGGATCAGGTCCTGCTCACCCCTAATGGAAATGCTTACTCTCCAATTCAACGTTTCATGTATTGATGGATCCTCACACTCTTTTTGTGACTTCCCCATGTCTGATAGAGTTGGACATCATCTAATAGTGTATCGAAGAGATATAGAGATTAAGAGAACTTATTGTAATATTCATGAATTACCCATCCCTTGTCGCTCAACCGTGCTAGTTGTGTACCTCATGCACATTTCAACTAGTTTTATTCCATATTTGATTTATCATGGTTATCTATCTCATCCTACTCATCACGACAGTCGTATGGCCAAGCCATCCATTAGTGTCTCCTATACTTCAAAGATACATCCTACTTTCAAAGTATTTATGATCCAAGCGAGTCGTCCTCCAACAACTTCAGAGTTTGGGGTATATAGAGATTAAGAGAACTTATTGTAATATTCATGAATTACCCATCCCCTGTCGCTCAACCGTGCTAGTTGTGTACCTCATGCACATTTCAACTAGTTTTATTCCAGGTTTGATTTATCATGGTTATCTATCTCATCCTACTCATCACGACAATCGTATGGCCAAGCCATCCATTGGTGTCTCCTATACTTCAAAGATACATCTTACTTTCAGAGTATTTATGATCCAAGCGAGTCGTCCTCTAAGAACTTGGGAGTTTGGGGTATATAGTTGCTAGGTGTATTTTTAGATGGATAGTCACCAAGTTCCTTCCACATCTCCAATGAGTGGAATGCTTGAGTATCCTCAGGATCTCCTTCTAACATAATTCAGGGGAAAAGTCTTGGTGATGTGGTTGATACCTTAGGTTGAGGACAAAAGGCCTAGTTATATCCCACCAATGTATTTTCCCTTGCATGTTGAGCCTACGAATTAGGATGACATGTTATATATGAGTAGCTTTGAAGACAAACTTGAGGGGGATCCCGAGGAGGGTAGTGTAAGAGGGTGGTAAGTTGAGGAGACTTAGTGGATGCTCTAATCGTACATGTTTGTTACTTCATTATCTAGTTTCTGCAGCTACAAGTCATTCTTATTGTACACTCAATTTTGACAACATATATATGTGTATGTATATATGTAGGATGTTACATTGATTTACGTTATTGCCTATACGATAATGATACGTAAGATACATGTTATAAATTAGAATGAAGACATTGTGTTCATTATGAAAAGAAAGAAGTATATGCTATTTTAAGATAAAAGTTATAATTGGCGGATAACGTACGTTCTTATATATATAATTTTATATTTCACGTTATGAAAATGTGTGTTACAATGACTATTCTTGATATTCATGGGTAATCTTCCTAGCACATAAAAATGAGTCTTTTATGGCTTTCTTTGTTTTATGTAAGAAAGTACAAAATGAGCAATGTTCATGTATCTCTACCATAAGATCTGACTATGGTGAATAATTTTATAATGTACACGTTCAAATGTTGTTAGGAAAAATGAATCCCTCAGAATATCCATTATCCTAGAAATCCATAAAAAAAAATTCTACAGTGGATATAAAGAATAAATCTCTTCAAGAGACGACAAGAAATATACTTAATGAAAATAATCTACTTAAGTAGTTTTGGGTAGACGCAGTGAACACTAGTTTCTATGTGTGAAACATAATAATTATAAGTTCTTTTCTCGAAAAAGATTGAGTTAAAGAAAAGGTAGAAAACTCAAGACTTATGATTTTCATGCCTTCACACAATTGGTTAGAGAGAAAAGGAAGAAAAGAAAGTGGGTGGAATGAAAAATGAAAGAAAATAATATTTTTCATTGTTTGGTTGCATGGAAAAGAAGGAAGGAAAAATATGATAGGACCGATGCCATTATGTTTTCTCTCCAATATTTAGAGGAAAACAAATAGAAAAAAATTGTATCAGGATCGATTGTCTCAAAATATGTCCTAAATGAGAGATGATAAAACCCGTACTCGTGGGTACCCGCGGATAAAACCCGTACCAGCACGGGTACGGGTCACAAACGAGTTTTTAAAAATAGTCGTACTACATACAGATGGATATGAGTATTATGGTACCCGTGCTCGCGGGTACCCGTTATTTATATGATTACTATATTATCTTTAATTAAGATAAAAAGTACACTAATCTAACATTCATTACACTATATACATATTTTCCTTTTCCTTTGTTTATATTTTTTACCTTGTTTACATCTTTATTGAATTTGATGACGAAACACTCTATAAATATTATTACATGTGTAGAAACACACATGTCTTGCAAAGAAAATATATACTTTTTGTTAAGGAAATGAGAACAATAAATCACACAAATAGAAAATATCAATAGATTTAACATTTTTCCAAATATTCAATTAAAAGGCACAAAAATAATTAAGTTTCATCTCATTTGAAAGATAATATAACTATGAAATTAGAAATTCATTTATAATAAAGGAAACTCGCGGGTAGGCTTGTGTCCACGCGTATCCAGAAGTACCTGCGAAAAATCCGCACGTGGGTACCCGTACCAGCGGGTATCGGTAATGCTCTCCAACTTTAAAACGGGTAGCGGGTAGCTACTACCCATGCCCGTTGCCATCCCTAATCATGTCACAAACCAATAACAATGAAGAACAAATAGAAAAAAATAAAGATATTTAATTATTTTAATTAATATGACATGTTTTCTCATTAGTTTATGACATAATTTGAGACATATTTTTGAGATATCAAATCATTTTCCAGGAAAATTAGTGACAAATCCTCTTGTCTCTATTTAAAAGAATTTGTATTTCATGTTAATCATAATTTTCTAAAATTCAAAAGAAAACAAACTAACAACACATGCATGTCATGTCAAATTCATCATTGATAAACAAAATATTAGTTTAATGATATAAAATCCTATTAGATCCACCAAAAGATAAAAAAGACAATAATTTAATTTTTGTGAAACATTTATAAACTATAAAAGAGATTTGTTACTTACTCATATTGTGATTGAATACTCTTAATGATATAAAAATATCATTATTAATAATTGTATTATTTTATCTTTATTTTCTTTCTATTTTCTATCACACTAGACAACTAAAAAATTACCACATTTTTTACTTATTTTTTTCCATCAACTTTTCTTTCCTCCACTTTTATTTCCTTTTGCAAACCAAACAGGGTAAATCTCCAACATTTTTCCACCAAAACCCTACTCATTCATTTCCCGCCCTAGACAAATAGACCCTTGAAGAAGCTTCCATCTTCTCCTTGAGCCAGCGCCCCACAACACCACACCAAACCCTTCTTCTCATTTCCTCTCTCACATTGTTTCATCACTGCACCGTGTTACCATGGTTTCTCCGAAGCAACTCCTCTCCACACTTGAATCAACGCTTCTCGGACCTTCGCCTCCGACCGCCGCGCAACGCGTCGAACTCTTGCACGCTATTCGCACTTCTTCAAGTTCCTTCCAATCTCTTCTTTCCTATTCGGTACTCCATTTCATTCATTCGTTTCATTTTCTTCTCGTTATTGTTGTTTTTGCTTTAAATATCGTTCACACTGTTTTTTTAGTGAATAGCTAAATTTATCTTTGTGAAAAAATAGCTCTTAAATTAGTTCATGAAAAATTGAACTCATGATAAATTTCGACTCGGTAGTTCCTTATAGGACAAATTTTTAGGGACACGTTAGTTCTTATCATATACTACATTGACTGCAATTTAAGATTCTTTGAGATTTTTCATTCATCGGTGACTAATTTGGTTGCCAATTTTTCCTATTAATGAATGTAGGTATTTACTGATTTTTTCGTGTGCAATTGTGGAGAAGCTTGAAAGCTTATTTCACATGCTAATTTTTAGTTTCAGTGATACTTCTTGTTGTTGAATGTATTTTAATGCTATTTTACCAAATTGATTTTCTTGTGTGTGATTTTAGACCCCAAAGTCCTCTGATCGAAATCAAGTTCAGTCTAAATCAGTTAGGCTTCCCGATTCTTCGCCTATCACTCTTGATGACCAGGATGTTCAAATTGTGAGTTCCTTTTCTCTATTTTTATTCACTCTTTGAAATTAACATGTTTTGTGTATGTAGTTTAGACAAAGTGCAGAGCTTGTGTTTAAAATTTTGGTTTTGGTCCTTGCTGTTACACTATCTCTGTTAATTGATGACGTGGCAAACAGTTTGCCACATCAGATATGTAATTTGTACAACAGTACAAATAATAATGTAAAAAAAGAAAATAAAAAAGAAACATTTTTTCTAGTGTTTTCAACGAACAACACTTCGAGAGGGACAAAAGAGTTCTGGTTCAGCTTTGGTTCGATGAGCCTCAATGGATGGAGGCGACAGCGCGCTCAGTCAGTCAATGCGAATGCTTACTGTTAACTGAATGCTAGCTATTAACTGAATGCTTGCTATATGTCTCTTTTTGTTCCTTGTATAAGATATTAGTTTGATCCTAAGAACATAAGAAACATGGATATAACAGACACTAGAATACAGGAGATTTAGAACTTATAGGATAAAACATGACTATTATACTAGATATAATTTTTTGTAATAAAAAGTGATATAAAATTAATATAAGGTTAAATAAGAACACATATCTTAAATTAAGAGAGAAGTATTATTTTTGAAGTTGGAATCAGTCATAGTAAATATAATAAAATTCTAATTATTGTGGGATATTTATCTTAAACAATATAAAATTAAAACATTATGTGATAGTAGTAAAATACAGTTAGGAGTGTCCAAAAGTGTCTGACACAAATATATGTCTGACATGGACACACTGATTGTTTTCAAGTATTCGATGCCTACTGCTTTTGTAAGAAATGCAAAGTGAAAAAAAGCTATGGACATATACCAAAACTGAGAGAATCACTATCCTAATTTAATTGTAAAACTAGGACCACAACATGCAAGTGACGAAGGATCTAGGTTTATAAGTGCTATGCATGTTTGTATTTTATGTGCAGCAATTTATAATTTCTTCCTGCAGAATGGGAACCTCTTAAGATAATATTTGACTGTTACTACTTGCAATCTTTGCCTTTTCTCTACTAAATGAATCATTAAATGCATATAAATGATATAATTGAAACATATAATGTTGATTTTTTTGCTTGCACCAGCATTGTAAAAGATGATGCTTGGTGTATAAGTAATAATCGAAATTAGGCACTTGTTCTGTATCCTTACATGCCTTTATAAATACACAGTTATAGTCCTTAAAGTAACTCAATGGAGATGAATTTTCATCAATATAAAAGAGAATTCTAATATGAATAAAAAATCAAGGAAACAAAGTAGTGTTATAATTGACCTAAGTACACCCAAAAGCTAGCTCATAAGGGAGAGGGACATCCAAACTATTATAAATGACTCTTGGCTCATATTCCGATTCAATGTGGGACTTCATTAAGTAGAATCTGTTAGGATCCAATTGTTATGGGACTTGAGTCCCACATTTGAAGTATGGGTTTCTAGAGTGGGATTTATAAGGCCTTGGTCTCTCCAACTACAATAGCTAGCTATTGTGGTATGATTCTCCCGAAGATTTTTATCACATTGGAAGTATGGGTTTCTAGCATGCCTCAAGACTCCAAACGAGCTGTGCGTGTATTGATGCCAACATTGCAGTAGGCGCCGAGGCTGCAGAGCGATGTGGGATATTAGGACCCAATTGCAAGGTATGGGACTTTCCCACTTTGGAAGTATTGGGTTTATAAGGCCTTGGGCTGTTTCACTACAATAGGTAGCTTTTGTGGTGTAGTTCTCCTAAGTTTCTTATTAGAATCCCTTAGGATTTGTTTGGGAGTTGAATTTTGGAGGGGAAGGAAGGGAAAGGGAAGGCTTGGGAGTCATCTCACAAGTGTATTTCATGGCTCCCAAGTCTTCCCTTTCCCTCGAAAATCCAACTCCCAAACTAACCCTTACTGGTTTGAGTTTCTCAACATTCTCAACACTACTTGTTTTAATTCCTTGTCAAATCAAATCTGGTTTTACATGTGTATATTAATGGGGTTGGCAATAAGTTGTTAAGGCAAGTCAGGTCATCAAAATTGTAATGTTCTCTATATGCAATAATACATCAATTTTTTCTATATCAAGTTTAAAAGGTATATTTCATTTCAAGCTTTAGGAAATTAGCATGTTCATACCATGGGAAATGATATGCTATAAGCATGCAATAATTTTTCTAACCTTGTTTGTGTCTTTAAGTTCAATTTTGATAAACCTTTTCTTTTATTTATAGTTTCCTACGATTCTTTTGTCTTTAGGATTATATTGACAATGACTTTGCAGTTTTACAGATGTTTTTCTTGCTACTAATAACATTCTGCGGTAATTGTGGTGCTGAGTTCTAGAGCAGTGTCATGAAGCTATCACACAAGTTTATATGTTCCCCCTGTTTTTCAGTTTTTATAATATTTTCTTTTATGAGACACAGGCACTCAAATTGAGTGATGATCTCCATCTCAATGAAGTAGATTGCGTTCGCTTGCTTGTATCAGCTAATCAAGAGGTAGACTGCTCCTCTTCCTTTATATATATATATAAACTCTAAAATTTATTTTAAGTTTGAACCAAAGTTGAATGAAAACTGAGTTGGAAACTGTATTTTGTGAAGAAAATAGTTTTAAAAGGATAAATATATATAATGTAAGTATGTATGTAGTAATTAATTTATTAATCAGAGTGAGGGACCACGAAGGTTGTTGCCACTATACATGCAGACATACATCTGTTTATATTTAATTTTTCAACTGCTTACTTTTACTTAATCTGTAGTGGGGCTTAATGGGAAGGGGACCATTGGAAATTCTACGGCTTGCAGCGGGGCTCTGGTATACAGAGAGAAGAGATCTGATAACATCCCTCCATTTGCTGTTAAGGGTACTTTCTTCCTGCCCAGGGCATCATTCAGGTTCATCAGGTCATTACTTGGGCGTTTTTGTTTTTGGTTTTCTTATAATAGCTTTGTGTTGTTTCCTTTACAGGCTGTGGTGCTTGATCAGGGTCTTGAAGATGAAATATTGGTTGACATTCAGAAATATCTGGAACATCTTATCAATTCTGGACTAAGACAGCGGTTGATTTCTCTTATCAAGGTTTGCATTATGAGAAGTTATTACATTGTTCTGTCCTTCCAGGTTAAATTCTGATGTAGGACAAAGCCTTTTGAAATTCGTTTGTTTTCTAATTGTCAGCCTCTAGGAGAGGCACACCAGTGTCAGAGAATTTACAGCTGTTCCTTCAGATAGTTGAATGTTTATTTGGCTGTTACACAATACATCCTATTTTTGGTTAACACTGTTAAGCGGTTTAAGTTCACACAGTCGGACTTAACGATTAACATTTAAATTGATTATAATGGTGCAAATTTAATCTTTGAACTGGTAAACTATGTTGATAGGTTCCATATTGGTTTGCTGATCTTACTTAGTGAGATTAAAGCTTGGTTATTGTAGGTTCCACATTGGCTTGCAAATCACTTGAAGGTGTTTTTTGCGTGGGTATTTTATTACAAATTGAGTCAAAGATTATGTTCATAACTCTTGACATACTGTTAGTAATTGATAAATGATATCAATGCTCAATTGTTTCTTTGTTGAGTTTGGCTGCTTATACATAATCACATGTTGGACATACATTCATTGGTTGCTTTGCTCTGAGGCAGTATGTGCATAAGCATAACTCATAAATATCTCCCAGCTTAACATGATTAAAAATATCTTCAAGCATAGAATTGCCAAATTGCCACTTCCTTTAAGATCTGTGATTTTCATTTTTTGATCTTCACTAGAATATTTGATTTATACATAATAGAACAATGACCAAGTCTCACTCCCACTAGGTGGGGTCAAGTAAATGGATTGAACAACGGCATAAAGCTCTATTATATATCATGTACATTTATATATGACATTTGGATTTTTCCAAGAAAAAAAAAAGAAACTGTATGTTTTTTGATAGACAAATGTTATTATTTTTTAGTGGGTGTGGTTTGAACCCTGAACCTCCTTATCACTCCATTCCTTAAACCTCTCACCCCAATCATCTGACCACTTTATGACTCCTCAATAGTTTAAGAGGGTATGACATAACATTTGGATGATGTACGATATAGGGGAGTGACCTTTCTATATTTGAATTTGAACCTTAATTGCCCTAAAGAATATGTTTTCGGAATGTAGGAACTCAATAGAGAAGACTCTTCTGGTTTGGGTGGTCCCCAGTGTGAGCCTTACATTCTTGATTCAAGAGGTTCTCTTGTGGAGCGGCGGGCAGTGGTCTCTAGAGAAAGACTTATTATTGGACATTGCCTTGTCCTTTCAGTTCTGGTTGTTCGGACAAGTATGTATTATGGCTTTTCTTGTATATAATTTTCTGATAAGTTAATGTGACTACTAATAAGTTAATGTGACTACTAAAGTGCTACATGGTCTACTGTTCTATCCCACTATCCTGTGGCAGATTATGTTTTCTTAATACTTTAATGATTAGGGATCTGAGAATCTGTTTTTCAGGTCCAAAGGATGTGAAGGATATTTTTTCTGTTTTAAAAGATTGTGCTTCCGAAGTCAGTGTGAGCAATACCACGGTAAAACATCAGGTACATTTTTGTACTCTTTTGCTGAGCGTTTTTCCTCCTTTTTTATGGAGCATTATAGTTTTGATTTTTAAAACTGTAATTTCCGTCATTCAAACAGTCAAACATGTTTTGCATAAAAAATGAAGAATATGTTTTGCATAAAAATTAAAGCAAAAACAATGAACACAAGCCTAAAAAGACATGTCCAATTCTGTTCAACTATTTTATATTTTCTAGGTCAAAATTACTGCTAGATTAGCTGTGGTGAAAAGAAGAATAACTTCTTGGATGTATGTACTTTTTATTTTTTTGTTTATTTTGGTTTCTTAAAAAGGGAGGTAAGCTTAATTCCTGAAAGAATTAAATTTAAGTATTCAACGTGTACATGCTGCCACATCAGTATGAAGCTGCACTCGGTTGTTGACTCAGATGTGTTTCTGCAATTAAAATCTGTGTTGTTTTCTCACAATTTTCACATTTTATGTTTTTGCAGATTACCTTCAGTCTTCTTTTTGCTCTTGTGGTTGCATTTGTTTCAGACGGTTTGAGTACAGTGCCGGATAAAGCATCTATACTTTCTTCTGATGCTTCCTTCAGACGTGAATTTCATGAACTTGTACGTTATAAAATAATTACTTTGGTTTTTGTGTACTTATTGTTTATTAACCATTTGATATCAATTTGGAATGTTATTGGTGTCCATGCATGCTTTAAGGTAATGGCCACAGGAAATGATCCAGTTGTTGAAGGCTTCATTGGTGGCATTAGGCTTGCTTGGGTGGTACATTTGATGTTAATACAAGATGGTGTTGCAGTGAGGGAGACTGTTTTAAGTGGTTCATCAAATGAAATGGGTTATCTCAGTCAATGCTTGGATGTCATTTTCTCAACTAACAGTTTTCAATTTTTATTGGACAAAATTCTTCACACAGCTTCTTACCAGGTTAATTTGCCATGATATATATTTTTGATGTATTTTTATCTATAAAAGAAGCAATTCACTGAGATCCGACAACAACCAAGCCTTATTCCTAATAGATGGAGAGTAGAAAATTGCAAGGGCTTTGTAGGATAAGGAATCCTCAATAAACAACAAATTTAAAGTGAAAACACGAGTGGAGTAAAGCTGTCTATCCCTATGCATATCTTTTACAGAAAACCCCATGAAAAGTCTATAGTCTATGTACTTTAACCACGGAAGAAGTTTGCACTTTAAACAGGTAAACTAGAATTAGAACCTAAAAGTTAAATTTTTGAGCAAGGGAATATTAAGTGAATGGTACATACAACAACAACCAAGCCTTAGTTCCATTGGTTGGGGTCGGCTATATGAATTGAATGATGTCATAATGCTCTATTATAAATTATGTTTATTGGCAAAGTATTAATCTCTGTATCTTTCATGTATATTTTTCCTATGGTTTTTATTGACTTTCTTTCGCCTCTAGAAATTGGACTAATATCCATTTATCTACTTCCCAATCCCAAATCATTTTGCCTATGGTTTTTAGTTTTTTACTATATTTTCTCCAACTTTAAGTATTTTTACATAAGGACCATGCTTTATAACATTCTCTTTTTACTTTAACATTATCTTGGGCGTTTTGTCCGACAACCATGATTCTTTAGTGTTTTGTCCAAAGCCTTTAGATTTACATATTATCTCCATTGTTATCTTCCTAATTCTTGTGATCATCCCATCCGACATATCGTTAGCACTTCCTAGTGCCACTCGAAACCCTATCTCCAAAACCCTTTGTTGGAAGCTCCTTCGGTCCTCACACTTCAATTTCTACTACTTGATTCTTGTGACTATATCTTGACCTTTTATGTCCATTCTACTCTTAACCCTTACAGCTATAAGCAAAACTCTATGTTGGGTCGTAAAGCTCTCTCCAAGTATGACTTTGCATTCCAAGCAAAGCTTTCTATCAGATTTCCTTTTAAGTAAGAAATCAATTTGAGAACATGCCCCACCACTCTTACATGTGAGAAGATACTTGCTTCTGAAAAAACATGTTGACTATTATAAAATAAAAAAGGTCTGTCCAGGCATGAGGCTCCCAATTAGTAGGGTCTGGGGATGGTAGATGATGCAGCCTTATCCCTACAAATGGAGAGGCTGTTTCCAGGCATTGTAAAATCAAAACCTGAGAAGAATTCTAAAGTAACTTTACCTTCCTTATGCAATAACCCCTTGGAAACCTTTCTATCCTCTCTACATGTCCATTGAGATCACTTGGTGGAATATTAATTAATCCACAGTATTATTAAAATTAACTTCCCAAGTAATAGTGAGTTACAGACTTAGAGCATCAAACTTCAGTTTTTTTATAGTAACTCATGTTCTGGTCTTTGTGATGCCCCAATTTCCAATCCCACTGGGAAAGTCTTGGACGAGATTATATTCTCGAAGCCTTCATTGTTTTGACCTCTGTGCACCTAAATTTATGATTTTCTACCCATGTATTAGAAATAATTTCATATATGTAATCTAGATCTGCGTGTGGAATGCCACCCTTAGTAGAAATATTTAGATGTTAAAATATTTAAATATTTAAATTTTATTTCAATTATATATTGAGTGGAGCTTTTCATCTCTATACATATTCGGAATACTTCTTACATATCTACTTGTTGTCTTACAGAATGAAGATGAAGATATGATCTACATGTATAATGCTTATCTGCACAAGCTGATCACCTGTTTCTTGTCTAATTCATTTGCCAGAGACAAGGTCAGTTGATTTCCCCCCACCTGCTTATTGAACAAGCATATTTGTTGTATTAAATGCACAACTCCGAGTAGTATATGGTTTTGGTAGCCAAACTACTTTATTGTCATTAATTACTACATTTAACTTTTTGAGCTGTTGTGCTATTTTAAACTTGAGTAATTCTGCTCTACTCCATATCCTGTATCTTCATATACAATGGCAGAAAGTTTGCATTCCCGTTTCATTAAAAACCAAATGGAAATTGAAATGATCTTTCCCATCTTGTCTTGAGTTGTTCCTCATTTTTGCATTCAATATATGGATTTGGGTTCAGCATGCAATGGCAACCACTCACATTTTCTATTGTTTTGTTAAAAGTTAGGGTTTTTAGCCAATGACTATATTTTGACTCCACCTGAAAATATGATTAGTGAACATTAAATGCTTATTTAGCTCTTTCCTATGTTGTCCCTTGTTAAAAATAAAGGAACGAGGAACTAGGGAGCTGCGGAGTGAGAAAGGCCAATGAAATGTGATATTGATAAGTGTTGTGTATTAGTACAAGATGGTCCTATTTATAGGACAAGTACATAATGAGACTTCATGACAAAATCTAAGGATAATGAAACTTAAATGGGGAAAAACGAATCTGAGTTTGAAAACATAAGATGAAATCAACCACACTGCATCCAATATGAAACTGTACTGCATCTAGGAAAACATGACAAAAAAGACACATTACCAGACTTCATTCGAGATAAAACATATTAGATATGGGAAGCAAAATAAGAACAGAATTGCAAACTTTGATAAGACCATTTGCATTTGGGCTAGAATCATGAGGAGACAACACCCAAAATTGTATCATTAGAGAGGAACCAACAAAAACAACTCAAAAAACGAAAAAATCTCACTTAAAAACGTTAGGAAGGGTATGGGTCAAAATAATCTTGGGTCATTCAAACGTGCGGATCAAAGGCGACTCAAGAATTGGTGAGGGGTCAAAATCTAAACTGAGTCGCATGCTAAACAAGGGTGGTGTGTCCTTTGTCCTAGTTCAAAAGTGGATCACAAAATGAAAAAATCTCATTGTAAATGTTAGGAAAGAGTTCCGTCAAATGTATCCTAAGTCGGTCAAAAGTGCCTGTCAAAGGCGGTTAAGGAGTTGGTGGGCGGTTCAAATCTGAAGTGAGGCACATGCTCGCATGAGCATAAGCAAGAACGACATGTCCTTTGTCCTCTGGCGACGATATTTGTTTATCTAGCTAGAAGTGCATGTGAGTTCAATAGAGGCAATGATGAATATTACAAGGTTTGGATGGATTTGAATCTATGGATTTAGAGGAGGAGGATTTGGGAAACCAAGGAGATCAATGGGGACTATTTGTGGTGTTTGGCGTAGTGTGGGCGGCGAGAAGGAGCTAAATTTGGGTTTGGTTGACAATGTCGAGGTTGTTGCTTGCAATGTGGGCAGTGAGTCAAATATGTTGACTGAGATGTCAAATTACGACTAAGGAAGTGGTGTGTTTATGAGGCTTGAAACAAAGAAAGATGTAGGAACTAGGTTTCAAACCAACTACTGGCTAATGAAAGTGATTGAAAGGAGGCAAGTCCAATGGAGGGAAAAGGAAAACAAAGAAATAATGAAATCCCAAAATGGGAAGAAAAAGTAAAACAACCTGAAAATCATCTGGGATATGGATCACGATTCTAAGCTCTCCGGAAGGCATCTTGGCAATGAGGCCATGTTAAGATTCCATCTTAAATCCAATTGGCAATGGGAGGAGTAGTTTTACATGTATTTAAACAACACCCGAGTGAATCAGGTAGGCGTTCTCAAAAGCTTGTAGGATCAAATGACGAGTTAACTTTGATACCCTGAAACAAACTTAAGGTTGTTAATCTCATCATCATGAATTATAAGCAGAAGCTTGGTGCTCCCTATGTAGAGCTATACGATCTTACCACTGATTCATGGAATCCTTTCTATATTGTATGCATGCTAATTTGGATGTATAGAGAGGTTTCAAGTTTTTTTAAAGAGTATGAAAGTGTATACAAATTGAAGTATCAATACCCAATATGAATCAGATGCATATTCGTTAAGAAAATTGAAGTATTAGTGCTTCACAGGTGGATGTGGCCAGTGGCCACTTCAATTATGTTTTCTAGTTGTATGTTTTTGGTGATTTATTGGTATCATAGCCCAAACTCAACAGTTGTCAATGACGAAGAGTTGTCATTTCGTCATTGGTCAAAGGTAACTCAATGGCTGGTCCAACATGTTTCTGTGGAAGAGGATGTTTGGAAGTTAGTCCTATATCATCTGCCTCAATCTCTCGGGTATCGGTTAAATACTTCTTGGTCTACTCAATGCTCATCCCATGAAATGGAACCTTAACATCTCTTTTCAATGCATTATTTTAGTGCCAATTGTAGGAGTGCGATTCTAGTTTTTAAAATGTCTTCACATTTTCTCTAATTTTGATCTCAGCATTTCAAATCTTATAGAAACTGATATTAGCAGGACAAGAACTGATATTAAAGTAGGAAAATCAGGAAAACCAAGGAGCCTAACTCTAATTACTATGTTGCGAAATATAAAATGTAGAGGCTGCTCTATTTATTTTCCCATTAGCTGTCCTTTACTCCTTTTATTATTCTTCCCTCCAAACTCATATGTGTTTATTCTCTTCTAACTGCCTTTTCTTTTACCTATTCATTCTCTCCACCTTGAAGCCGCTGTAATTGCTGTCCACTGCCAGAAATTGCTTCCCTATCTATTCTCCAATTAGCTGCCCTTCTTTCCTCCTTGTATTATTCACAAGTTTATTTGGGTCTATCGATACCCTCGCAAACAGCTTGTCCTCAAGGTGAAGGACCTCCAAATAGGCCTATCAAGGTGGAATGAGATTCTAGTAATAAGATTTACAGGAAAGCAAGACAGAAGAAACAAGAGACTAAAGCCTTTTATCCAATCCCATTTTGACACCTTTCACAGTTCCACTTATGACTGCTCCGGAACATCTAGTAGCAAAACTTGAATAGAGAAAGGAAGAACGTCTCCTTGCCTTACACTCTTCTGATTTGCACCTTGAACCCATGATACAATCAATCGTTTCATTCCCAGAGAAACATTAACAAGAGATGTTGAATTTGAATACTTTTAAAAAAATATAAGCTTCTGATAATATAGGCTGAGAAGACTAAAGAGAGATGCCTTCCCTCGTCTAGACCCTACCTTATTAGCAGTGTTACCTTTCTAGTTTCTTCACAACCTCTTCGTTGCTATGAACAGGAAGCCATTTTTTGTCATCGCTGCCACTACCTTTCTAAAATAAAGCCAGCCTCCACCAAAAGGTCTGCTGGCACCAAGATTTATAATGCTTACCTCATGCAGAAAATTCAGTAATTTACAAAAACCTGGATTTTCTTATTCCTCTTCTTTTTGGCAATGATGGACATTCCATGTTTCTACATTATCTAAATCAATGAGTTTTCTGAAGCATTACCAAGCTCTCTCATTCCAAAATTTAGCACTCTTCCAAACTTCTGGTTGGTTAATCGAATGAAGTGGCCAGACCCCTCCAAATTTTAAAATATGGAAGAGTTATGTTTTCTCCGTATGTTTACGTATGTACTTTTTGCAGATAAAAGAATCCAAGGAGCGGACAATGAGTGTGCTTAGTCCATACCGAGTTGTTGGATCACATGATTTTGCACAGGACAGGAACTCAAGTTCTCAACATGGCTCTGACATGGGTGCTTTAACATTTAATTCAATATTGGACTTTGTGAGCGAAATTTATCAGGTCTGTTTTACTAAATGGCAACAACATATATGTAATGTCTGTATGCTTGTATGAAGCAATCAATGCATGTTTGAATAGATCTCAACACTCATGTTTTATACCAATTCTTAAGTTTTTTGCTGCCGTGCTTACTCCAAATGAAAGCACTAAGTCTATGTATTTGCTGCTTGGAAAAAAAGGAAATTGTGAAAAAGTTATGTAGTTGGTGAGCTTCTGTATGGATTATATTTTTAATGATTTTAGTTGCATAAGCTTGGCTTTTATGGCTTATCCTTGTAATCATGAGTTTTGTCTCAACTTACCAGAAAGAACCAGAGCTCTTGTCTGGAAATGATGTATTATGGACATTTGTAAATTTTGCTGGAGAAGACCATACAACCTTCCAAACACTTGTGACTTTCTTAAATATGCTGAGCACCTTGGTAAAGAAGTTTCTTATTGACTTAAATTTGATATCTTAACTTCGCTCTGCAATTTTTCTTATACTCTGCCATTTCTTGATACTCCTTTGCAGGCTTCTAGTCAAGAAGGTGCTTCTAAGGTTTATGAGTTGCTGCAAGGTAAAGCATTCCGCTCAATTGGGTGGAGCACTTTGTTTGAATGCTTAACAATTTATGATGATAAATTCAAACAGTCTCTTCAAACTGCTGGAGCGATGTTGCCTGACATTCAGGAGGGGGATGCAAAAGCACTCGTGGCATACTTAAATGTTCTGAAGAAGGTTTAGTTTTACCCTTTTTTATTGTATCAGCTTATATTGGATCCAGTTGTATTTTAAACTTAAAAGTACACTTTTCATGGCTGAAGTTGAAAGGCAATTCATTAATTAAAAAATGAAAGGGGAATGTGTTTAATAAAGTGAGAGAAGTTATCTTAGCATAGTTGACACATTTGTTCACACATTATTTTGGAGCAATGCATTTTGGTCCCCGAAAATGTACTTAACGTGCCACTTAGTGGCTGATTTAAATTATATTATGATTCAGTTCTTAAATTATTCAAACTTTTGTATATTACTCCTTTTTCTATCACTGATAATGGCCAACATGAAACGGTTTGACTCAAAAGTTGAAATACCATGTCACTTGGTCATTTTATGTTGATCTTACTTATTCTGTTTTTTTATAACTGGGATCTATGAAGCACCGACACTTCAATATTCTTCACGTGTCTGTGTCTGACATGTATCCGACATCGATACTCTCTGATACTTCATCGATACTTACCCATAGCGTATCGAAATTATATTTTTGAAAAATAAATAATATATAAATTCGATACTTTTCAGATACTCTCCGATACTCTTAAATTGTTTTCCCGATACCTCATAGACACCCAAAATACCATACAAAAGCATTTTAAAATAGAGAAAGACATAACACAATCAATTAAGTAGAAGAGAGAAACATAATATGCAATCTACCAGTCTGGGATTGTAGCAGACTGAAAATGTTGTTAAAGAAAATGGTTGCAACAGGTTGGTTCGTTCACTATTTTTGAGAGTCTGAGCTATCCATTTGCATGGTAAAATAGTGTGATGTGTTGAGAAGTGTCTGTGATGGGCGGGACTGTCATTAATCTGACTTACTGTGGGGTATAAAATTCTGGGACATAGATTAATTAGGTCTGCTATAAAGGTCATGACATTCATGCTGAGTGTTGATCTTGGACCAATTTGTTCAATCCTGCACACCAATAGAGCATGGGTTCTTCTCTGGGTTAATAAAAATGGGAGTGGGGGTAGGGTGGGTATTATAGCATTTGGAAATTTGGTTGAGCCTTCCTTATTTGCTAATATTATTTGGTGCTCCATTTGGGCGTTAACTTGATTGACACCTCACTAGGGATTTCATTTGGAGATAATATGGCAGTTTGCCTTCCTCTCCATATAACTTAACCCAGTTAAGTTGCTTTCTGTCCTACACGAGCTTATGCTAATTTCCCTCAATGCTTGCTTTTGTCGGCTAAATTAATTCTTATCTTTTGTATTTGAGACTGTCATGGTTCTCTTCTACAGGTCTTTCTGCACAGGCTCTCAACTAACTGATTTAACTTTGATTGTTGATGAGTTTACTGGATGAGTTGAAGTATAAGACAGTTTTCTCTAAAATAAATATTTTATTGCCTATTGCTTTTGCATACTGGCTAGACCTTCTTGCTTTAAGTTATTTTATGCTGACTTCTTTTATTGGTGTACGATACTTTACCTTTTCATTTTTCTTTTAATTGAAAGGGACAACACTTATAACCGTATCTTTGCCTTGTATGTACAGGTTGTAGAAAATGGGAACCCAATAGAAAGGAAAAACTGGTTTCCTGATATTGAACCATTGTTCAAGCTTCTTAGTTACGAAAATGTACCCCCATATCTTAAGGTATGATGGCTGTATTGCAATGTTTTTTCTGGAAAGTTAAAAGTACGATGGGATTCTTATTTTTGTTGAGAGGTAGGAGGTCCAAGGGAATTTTTTGCAATTTTTTTCTGAACAATATTTGTGGTTGGAGTATAGGGTGCTCTAAGGAATGCAATAGCCACATTTATTCATGTCTCTCCAGTGTTGAAGGATAGCATTTGGACCTATCTTGAACAATATGATCTGCCTGTAGTTGTTGGGACTGATGTCCAGAATAGTCAACAACCCATGGGTACTCAGGTTGGTTTATCTGTCTTACAAACAAGTCATAGCTTTTGACCTGCTTAGAATTTATTTCCATAAACACTCTCAAGAGCCAACTCTCTTTGAAGCTTAAGCTGTTACGTGCAACCTCAAGTTGATTTATATTCATATATCCATAACACCCCCTAATGTAAAAGACTTTTGTACTTGAACCATGGCAGAACACATACAAAGCATAACTTGTGCTGAAACTTAATTTAATTGTTAAATGATGCAACAACTTAGTTCATAAGGGTTTTCTGTTGTTTTCTTAGGAGGATTTGCTTAGACTTTCAATTCCATTGTACTTTGGTTTTTGGAGCTTGTTGGATGTTCTTGTTTTTGTTATTCTGTAGTTTTTTTGGTGGAGATTTCTTATCCTCCGATGTTGCAGTCGTATCCCTTTGTAATGAATTTTTCTGTCATAATAAAATGGTGATAAATTAAGTTTCAAACTTGCCTATGTTTTATCAAGAGAATAAAAAAGCTATAAACTATGTTTATTCTAAATTTCTAAGTGGGGCTTGAATCCTATATACACATGTATTGAAAGGCTAAAATCTATGTTTGCATATTTTACAGTACCATTTATTCACCATTTTTTCCTTCCATTTTGACCAGTACTGTTATACTATAAGCTAAAAGTACAGGATATTGAAAATAATTTGATCGACGAAGACATGCACTAGTGTTAATGGGATCTCTCACCTTCCTCTTTTTATTTCTCATTTTTTCTTGTAAGGTTAATCATTTTATTTACATATTAATTAGTTCCTCTACTTTTCTCTCACTTTCCCTTCCCCCATTTTTGCTTTCATAATATTTACTCTATTTTTCTCATGTCCAAGTAAACTTGTAATTCTGGCAGGTTTATGATATGCAATTTGAATTGAACGAAATTGAAGCAAGAAGAGAGCAATATCCTTCAACTATATCTTTTCTTAATTTGATAAATGCTCTTATTGCAGAAGAAAGAGATTTGAGTGATAGAGGGCGAAGGTACTAGTGACTGTATAGTACAATTCCGATCTTTGTTATTGTTATTGTTTTTTGGTTTAAATTTATTTACCTTTTCTTGCTTGCTCTCTAAAGTCTATTATTTTTTATTCCTTTTCCCAGATTTATTGGCATCTTTAGGTTCATATATGATCATGTTTTTGGGCCATTTCCTCAGCGAGCCTATGCAGATCCTTGTGAAAAGTGGCAGTTGGTTGGTGCTTGCCTTCAACATTTTCGCATGTGAGTGGTTACACCTTCATTGTCTTTGATGTAGTTCTTAACTGATAATTGGATTTTCTATATTTTCTTATCTCGTTTATCTAATCTGCATTGAGAGGCTAACAAGCTTTTTTAAACATGTATGATCTGTTGGCATCTTTAGGTTCATATATGATCATATTTGTTGCTGATTGAAACTGATTGCTTAATTCAAACTATGGACATGTTCTGGTATGATCTATTGATTATAGATGGAGAATGTTGAATAATTTAGCTTAATACTGCAGGATATTAACTATGTATGATGTCAAGGATGAGGACTTTGAGGGTATAGTTGACCAGTCACGACTTTCAACAATGAAAGAATCATCACCACTTCAGACACAACTTCCTGTATTAGAATTGCTTAAAGTATGTGATTTAATATTCTTTATACTTTCTAACTATGTGGCATGTTCTATCTGTTACATAAAAATATTATTCTAATGATAACTTGATAATTATGCTTGAATTTGTAAGCTGTATGTAATATGAGATCTTGTCACTGAAGTTTATGGTCCTGTACTTAGCTTAATGAGAAACAGTATTATACACATTTTATTTTTGGGATAAAGAAGCAATATATCGAGGAGAGAAAAATTACAATGAAAATGAAGGGTGATGAATCCTACCAAACAAAAAAAAAGCTGAAAATAACCAAGAACAATGAGAAAATCAATAAAGGAAAGCTTCGTAATCCTTCAGGAGCGACCAATGAATAGAGAATGACAAGTTGTAGGATGAAGGACAAGGATCCCGGTCTTTTGAACATCAAGCTTCATATCTATCAGTAAATCTCCATTAAAAAGGCCATATGCTTTACATGAAATAGATGCCAAATTCTGAATCCTGTTGCAAATGAAGTGGTTGTCGGAGAAACCTTCTTTCAAAAATACGATGTTCGACTCTAACCGTGCACACCAAATTTTAGCCTCTTCACTCATGCCAAATCCATAAAATCTAATAATCATGATTTGGTCCGAGGACCTATGTCACATCTAACTTGCATCAAGGGGTTCAATAAAGAAACTGCAACAGAATAATGTAAGAACAAGTGAAAATAGATTCTAAGCAAGCCCTGCAAGTCATTATGTTGAGTTTTATACAGGCTCTTTTATTTTCATGAGTTCTAGTTTTCAATGTTTGTTTAAGTTCCTCAAAAGAAATGTTTGTTTAACTTTACTAGTTACTCCACATGCTAAATAATTTGAATTGTTTCAGGATTTCATGAGTGGTAAGACTGCATTTCGGAACATAATGGGTATTCTTCTACCAGGAGTGAATTCCATCATTGCTGAACGCAGTAGTCAAATATATGGGCAGCTTTTGGAGAATGCAGTTCAGCTTTCTCTGGAAATTATAATACTAGTGCTTGAAAAAGATTTGCTTCTTTCTGATTATTGGCGTCCTCTATACCAGGTAACTTACTGAAATTTTCTAAAGAAATAAGTCTGTACTTTGTATTCAAATTATGTATTTGAAGTTGTTTGTTTCATTGTCTTATTTTGTTCACATGTTTCCCCAAATCTTACTGTTTAGCATTAAGTTTTAAAGTAGGCATTGTCAAGGTTGTTAGTTGCCCTTGTATACATGATTTAGCATTTATCTATTAAATGTTCTCATTAAGTTTCTGGCGTCCGTGTCTTGCTAAATAGTTTTTCATGATTAATAGGCATGGTGCATTTTTGAACTTTGTTAGAACTATGTCGTAGACATGTTATATTGTACTGTCATTTGATGGGAACTTAACCTTTCACTGAGATGCAATCTCCTTTGTTGATAATCTGCCTTGCAGCCATTGGATATTATACTCTCCCATGATCACAATCAAATAGTGGCTTTGTTGGAGTATGTCAGATATGATTTGCAGCCAAAAATTCAGCAGTCCTCTATCAAAATCATGAGTATTCTAAGGCACTTTAAATACCTTCCCATTTTATTATTCTTGATTAGTAATTTGGTGAATTTTGCAAACAGAATATCAAGCTTAATGGGTATTTATTATGTTGTTGTTTTGGGGTGACAGCTCTCGGATGGTTGGGCTCGTTCAGCTATTGCTAAAATCTAATGCTGCAAACAGCTTGATAGAAGATTATGCAGCCTGCCTTGAGTTGCGGTCAGAAGAATCTCAGACAGTTGAAAATAACACCGATGATCCAGGCATTCTTATTATGCAAGTTAGTCTTTGTCTTGCAGACTGTTTGTTTAGGGTTCCTCTTTCCTTGTGTCTGATCTTCCAAAATTTCTGTTTGCATTTCTATATGTTTTCAGCTTTTAATTGACAACATCAGCAGGCCAGCTCCGAATATCACTCATTTACTACTTAAATTTGATCTAGACGTGCCTGTTGAGCGAACAGTTTTACAGCCTAAGTTTTATTACAGGTTTTTGTCTGTTATCTATTGGTACATAGTATTGTTCATTTTTGTGAGTAGAACTATGCCTGTAATCCTTCTTATATTGTCGGCAGTTGCATGAAGGTTATTCTTGATATCCTGGAGAACCTTTTAAAGCCTGATGTGAATGCATTGCTTCATGAATTTGGTTTTCAGGTGAGGTGCAGTTGATCTAGTTCTAGTGCTGTAAAAAGATAAAAGATATAATGAAATGAAGAGAAATCTTATTATGAAAAATTGTGATTACAGAGGAGAAGCTTATCCCTTTAAATAGAGGGAAAGCACAAGAGAAAATAAAACAGATTAGTAACTGCATAAAGCAGTTACTGATCCTAACAACTTCCAGCAGTGCACAGAACAATTAGCACATGCTAATTGATAAATGGCACATGATAAATGCTTAAGTAAAACTTAACTAACTCTATTCTCTAATATACCCCCCTGAAACTGAGGGTAGTTGACTAAGGATGCTAAGTCAACTACTTTAAGTTGCTTTCTTAGAGTTAGAAATCTATCAGTAGCCAAAGGCTTAGTGAGCACATCAGCAGTCTGAAAATCAGAGGGGATGTGTTTCACTTGAAGAGATTTGGCTTGAATCCTATCTCTTACAAAAAAAAGATCAAGCTCTATATGTTTAGTT
>NC_032023.1:4351140-4358729 GCF_001865875.1 Lupinus angustifolius | reverse complement strand
CTTGCAAGATTAGGCAAGATGGATTTACTTATGCCAGCCTTGGACCTTGTGATCATAGGGTGAGAAGGTTGAGGGTCAGGTGTTAAGGATGATGAGGAGGAGGGAGGAAGGGTAGTGGAGGATAAGGGAAATATGGAGCTGTATGAATTAGAGGATGCAGGATTAATAGGGTTATTTAAAATTGCAGTGTCAGAAATAGGTGTGAGGGAAAATGGAGAATTTTGAGAAGGGTTAATGTGATTAAGGGCAGATGTTGGTTCTGAGGGATAAGTATTTTCAGTGGTGTAGTTGTTGGGAGAGGTGTAGTTGTGGTTAGATAGGTTGTTTGGTGTAGGTGGATGATGAGTGTAGGGGTCAGAGGTGGATGAATCAGAGGACAAGGGTTTGGTGGGGTTTTTATAGGGAAAGGATAGTTCATTAAACTTGACATCTTTAGAGATGTATATTTTTCCATCATTGGATAGGCACTTATATCCTTTATGCATAGAGGAGTACCCTAAAAAGGTGCATTCTGTGGATCTGAAGTCAAGTTTGTGGGAGTTGTAAGGTCGAAGTAAAGGGAAGCAGGCACAGCCAAAAATCTTTAGAGAAGTATAGTCAGGGTTGGATCCAAATAGAAGGTAATAAGGGGATTTGTTGTCAAGGGTGGCAGAGGGGAGTCTATTAATTAGGAAGACAACAGTGGTAAAGGCATATTCCCAGAAGGTGGGAGGTAATCCTGCATGGGCTAATAGGGTTAGGCCAGTTTCCACTATGTGTCTATGCTTTCTTTCTACTGTTCCTTGCTGGTGATGAGTATGAGGACAAGATAGTCTGTGTGAAATACCTAGGTTGGATAGATATGAGGTAAAGGGTCTAAATTCACCTCCCCCATCAGTTTGGACAGCTTTGATGGTTTTAGTAAATTGGGTTTGAACCAGTTTGATAAAGTGTTTGAAGATGGTTAAGGTCTCAGATTTTTGTTTAAGCAGGAATATCCATGTGTGTCTGGTTTTAGCATCAACTATTGACAAGTAATATTTAAAACCAGATTCAGATAGAACTGGTGCAGGCCCCCATAGGTCTAGGTAGAGTAAATCAAAGGAATTAGAATAACAAGTAATTGAATGAGGTGAGTGTATCCTATGGGACTTGCCATAACAGCAAGCATTACAGAAAACAGAGGCAATTTTATTTGAGTAAGGTATTTTACAAAGAGACAAAATATTGTTTACAATGGTTGTGTGAGCATGACCTAGCCTACAATGCCACAAAAATTGGGTAGAACATAGGGAGAGGAGGGAATTGGGTAATTTTGGCCAATGTGAGAGTTGGTTGATTTAGATGGGTGATGGTCAGGTCTGGGTCCCTTAGGATAGTTGGATTGGGGGTTAGTAAAGTGAGAGGGAGGATATGGGTAAGGGTAGGCTGGATAGGGGTTGGGAATGTTATAGGGGGCAAAGAAACACCATGCTATGTCATGCCCAGGTCTGTTGCAGTGAGTGCAGAAGAAACTACTTCCATACCTGCCAGAGGGTCTGTTACCCCTATTAAATCTGCCATTTCTTTTGTTGGAACGTCCCCCTCTTGATCCATCATTGAAAGATGGAGAAATTGAGTCATATCTGTGTGTAGGAGGGGATGTTGTTGAAGGATAGGTGGGATTGAAGTGACTAGGATTGGGGCCAGAGTGAGTTTGTTGGTGTGGTGCAGGAACAGAGGCTATATTGGCTGACAGAGCATCAGAGACAGCTTTGTGTTTGTTCTTGATGATTCTTGATTCAAAGGTCAGCAAGAATTGTTCTAGCTCATTGATGGAGGGTGGATCCAGTTGGCTCTCAATAGCTGTGATGACAGGTTGGAATTCTTCACTTAATCCATCAAGGATATAGTCAGTGTGTTCTGCTGTGGATATAGGGGTGCCTATAGAGGCAAGAGAATCAGTTATGGCTTTGATTTTGGAGAAATATTCTGAAATGCTGTTGTTGCTTTGAGAAATTGTGCGCAGTTGGGCCCTGAGTTGCCTGCTTCTAGCCTTAGTGTGGGCATTGCAAAATGTATGAAGTTCAGCCCATAATTGACAAGATGATGTGCACCCAAGGACTCTTGTGTGTAAGGAGTCAGAGATGGAGTTGAGGATCCAGGCAATGATGGTTTGATCTTGCTCCTCCCAGCTAAGGAATGTAAGATTGATGTGATGATGAGTACTATCAAAGTTAGAGAGAAATTTGGGTGGAACATCAGTGGGGTGAATGAATCGTATTGCTCTGTTGGATCTGAGAACAGAGAGCATGAATTGGCTCCAAGTGAGATAGTTTTTCTCACTGAGTCTTGTAGAGGGTATGGGAAGAGAGAAAGATGGAGAATGTGCTCGAATAGGGGGAGCAGATGAATGGGAAGGTGGAGGAGTGGAGGGAGCTGAGGCAGTGGCCATTAGGGCGAGTGATACCATGTAAAAAGATAAAAGATATAAAGAAATGAAGAGAAATCTTATTGAAAAATTGCAATTACAGAGGAGGAGCTTATCCCTTTAAATAGAGGGAAAGCAATAGAAAAAGTAAAACAGATTAGTAACTGCATAAAGCAGTTACTGATCCTAACAACTTCCAGCAGGTGCACATAACAATTAGCACATGCTAATTGTTAATTGGCACATGATAAATGCTTAAGTAAAACTTAACTAACTCTATTCTCTAATAAGTGCTTAGCAGAGTGCAAACAGTCAGATTTTTTTGCATTGTTTTCCCAATCATTTGCAGTTATATTTACAGTTTTTAAAAGAATCTTGACTTGCTTGATGCAGCTACTTTATGAGCTATGCATTGATCCACTAACATGTGAACCTACAATGGATTTGTTGTCAAATAAAAAGTACCATTTCTTTATTAAGGTAAACAGTTTTTTTCTCTACTAGATGTTGTTACCCTTTTCATTTCAAGTCCTTGTGTATAATTATGATAAGATTTATCTCTGATTTGAATTCCCTTGTTGTTATGCAGCACCTTGATACAATTTGTAGTGCTACACTTCCTAAACGGAATAGTAACCAGCCTCTTCGTATCAGTTCGCTTCATCAGGTTTGTTTGCAAATCATCAATTTCCCTGATTTCTTTCCCGCATATGATTCTAACATCTTTGCACTCAGGGTATCAGATCTCTTTAGATGTTTTGTAAATTAACTAAAGTAGAACCTTATTCAAAAAGCACCTTTAGTTTGGATTTGGTGATGGTAGTATAACATAGTAAACACCTTTCTAATTAGCTTTCAATGATTTTTTTTGGGTGGGGAGGGGAGTGTAAGTTCAGAAAGGGATACAAACTGACTCTGAATGATTCTTCATTGATAACCTTCTGCATGCTTTATTCATATTACGATTTTTATGTTTCTATCTGAATCAATGTTACCAATTACCTGGGATGGATTAATGCGTTACTATTAAGTTATACAATATTATGGTTGGGTTTGATATGGGTGTTCTGTTCCCTTGCTTGCCTTTCTCAGAGAGCATGGCTTTTAAAACTTTTAGCGGTTGAACTACATGCTGGTGACGTTAGCAGCTCCACACATAGAGAAGCATGTCAAACAGTCCTCTCTCATCTTTTTGGGCAAGATATGCTTGAAATTGGTGGAGGCCAGGCTATGTCTCCATTTTCGCTTCAAGCTACTTACGAAAATGCTGCTATAAGAACTGTCAGTAAGAGTAAGGTACTAGTAGTTACTGAATGCTGCATGATTCATTTGGTATTATGGCCTTACATATTACAGACATATCTTTGATTTTATAGTTTACTATATACTAAATGCATTGTCATCATTATAGACCTGGGTTGGTAAAATTTCTATCACATGTCTACTATTAGAGAACTAGGCAAGCTTACTATGTAAGAGTTACAGATAGTTAGAAGTTTCAGTTTCTGACAGCTGTACAGTGGCAGTACACTTGTACTGTCATATATTGACATCTGTACAATGTAGTACAACACTTGTATGAACTATATATACACCTCTCTCATTTTTAATAATGCAATGAGAATTCATAATATTCAATAACAGAAAACAGTTTCTGTTTCTCTATTCTCTCTATTACATCTATATATCCAATGCATATCTTGGATTATATAACAGAAATCAGTTTCTGACAGCTGTACACTGGCAGTACACTTGTACTGTCATATATTGACATCTGTACACTGTACTAAACACTTGTATGAACTATATATGCACCTCTCTCCTTTTTAATAATGTAATGACAATTCATAATATTCAATAACAGAATACAGTTTCTGTTTCTCTGTTCTCTCTATTACATCTACATATCGCATGCATATCTTGGATTACATATTATTTAATAAATTCTGAAGTTATTGCAGTGGATGTGGAATTGAATTAGTGAAATTGCTAATGCTTGTATGAAATTTCATTGCTGGACTGATTTAATTGTGGCTGATAGTGTATAACCCATATCCTATCCAGGAAAGGGACACCTCTATCAACTCATTAGAGTTAAAATGATGAATGAATGGAAACAAAAAGGAAATTGAAAGTAGGGAGAATAATGTGGAGTCTTTTTGGTTTATTATTCTCTGAAGAAAGTTGTAATTATAAATAGGAAGAGAGAAAATATCTCCACAAATATCTCAAATCCTCAGATGATCTAAGAAAGCAACAATCAGTTTAAGTGGGAAAAAGCTTGTCCTTATCCTTATCCTAGTCCTAACAAATAACTGCTAACTTTTCTGCCATTGCTTCAAACTGGTGCATAGATTTGTTTAAGTGTCAAAATCCCTCCTTGGTTGAGAATATTAGCCTAGAGCAACTTATAATGATTTGGGCAATCCCCCCATACGAGTGAGCTTTTCGGGTGGAGTTAGGCCCAATTATTCTAATAATATCACTTATACCCAACCTGCACATCAAAATTTCGAAGTGTGGTCTTGAGGTCCTTGAGTTAGGGATTTTAGCAGTTTATTTTCCTGTGATAGTGTTCTGAAATGAACACACCATTAGTCCTCTAGATACAAGAGATGAGATCTCAGTCTCTTGATGAGTAGTATCTTCCTTCATCATGATGTTGGATCATGATTACTCTATTCTGTCATCTGATCGGAGTTGGCTTCTCTCATGATTGGAAGGTGTTTACAACCTAAATTATTTGGTTTGTGCATAATACAAGGCTGTTATGAATATTAACAAATTAGATGTGTTACATTTATATCATTCCCTAAGTCTAAATGAATACATCTTCCTGCCCCGTTCCCCAACCTGAAGTAACACAAAATGATTTCATTTATAAGCTAGACAAAGTAGTAGAAGAGAGTATTTGTTTGTCTTCTTCTCAGTCAGAGTTTTGTGCAAACTGAATTATATTGTTGCTGATCTTCTCATGATAAGCTCTCCAGTTTAATATCTATGTCTTGTTGGTGTAAAATTTTTCATTTAGTCAGTACATCATCCACCATTCATGTTATTACCTTTTTTTTAAAGTCAATGATGGTTAAAATATGAATGGTGGATGATTGTCTGAAATTGTAAAAAACTCTGAAGTGTCAATGCATAGATATTAAACTCTAAGCTTTAACTGGGAATGACAATTATGAACATTATACTATGATTGCAAATAGGAATAGTTTCTATAATACACTGTTGTCGTTATCATTTGGTTTAAAAAATTGCCGTACAGCCATAACTACTTCCATATCTCTTGATTATTACTTAGTCACAGCTTCCTTTTCACATATCATCTAAATTTATTTCATTGAAATTCAGGTATTAGAATTGCTTGAAATCATCCAGTTTAGATGCCCAGATACTTCTTCTAATCTCTCAAATATTGTGGCTGGTATGAAGTATGACTTGCTGGTGAGATACTAGTCCTTGATGGACATAAGCTCCTGCTGATGATTAGCCCTTGACTATTTTAGTCAATCATCTTATTATTACTTTCTTTTGAACGGATATTTTTCTAGGTAGAAGACATACTTGGAAATCCTGGAAATTCTGGAAAGGGTGGTGTCTACTATTATTCGGAGAGAAATGATCGTCTAATTGACCTTGCTTCCTTCCATGACAAACTTTGGCAGGTTAGGTCACTTCCTTAATACTGTTGATTGATATTTATTTGTAATTTCCTAGATTTTAGTTTTGCATTTCTCATTTCCTTTAATTAATATAAGATGTTCAATCTAATTTCTTGTTCCAGAAATATACTTCTACTTATCTCCAGGTGAGTAACCTAGGCAGTGAAGTTGAGCTAAATGATGTAAGAGAGACAATTCAACAGTTGCTGAGATGGGGGTGGAAATACAATAAAAATCTGGAGGAACAAGCTGCACAACTACATATGGTTACTGCCTGGTCTCAGATTGTTGAGGTATGGCTCTTCATTCCACTTGTTTAATATATATTTTCTCCGGCTTTTTTCTTTTCTTTCCGTACATATGGTTATGCTCTCTAATTTGTTCTATTTGAAAAAGGTGTCTGCTTCTAGAAGATTAGCACTGCTTGAAGATCGATCTGAAATTCTATTTCAGTGAGTCTATAATTGTCCATCTTTTGATAAAAACATGTAGTCACCTTTGTCATTATGGCTCTTCTCATTATTGTTGTGTTTATTATATCTGTTACATTTTATTGCTAGGGTCCTTGATGCATCTCTTAGTGCTTGTGCGTCTCCCGACTGTTCATTGAAGATGGCATTCATATTATCACAGGTAGATAGTTAAATTTATCATTACATTTTCAAGACATGTTGATGGAGTCTATTAAAGACTAAGAGTTAGTTAGAAAATGTAAGACAAAGACAGTTAGGCTAAACGGTTACTGTTTCTGTTAGTTAGATAATAGGAGGTAGCTTGCTGAGCACGTTTCCTCCTATAGTAGCTTATCTAACACGATTCCTAAGGTTCTATATATATAGATGTAGTACAACCCTTGTAATCAGTCAATCGATTGAATAGAAAGTAATCTGGTTTTCTTTTTTCTTCTCTATTTTCCTTTTCTCTCTTTCATTCTCTTTGGAGTCTAATTTCTCTATTTTACATCGTATCAATCGCCTCCATGGTAAATGCCTCTGATTCCGATCTCCATGTCCATAATTCTCCACCCACTCTGCTTCTGCGGCTCCTCTTAAAGTTTTGTATCCTTCGTTCTCACTTATGCTTCCAACTATGAATCTCACAGTGAAAAATTACCTCACATGAAGTCAGTATATGCTTGCAGTTTTGAAGTCAAATGAAGTTCTCTATCTTGTGCAATCATCTGAAATTCCTCCGCGTTTCCTTAGTAGTCGTGACAGGGCTTACAATCATATAAGTCCTGGCTATTCTAGCTGGTAAGAACAAGATCAAACTATCTTCTCTTAGTTGTTGAATTCTATCTCAGAATCCATACAACCTCGAGTTATTGGTTGCATGTACGCCTGACAGTTGCGAAGCATTCTGCAATGCTCACACCAAGGCATGTTGATAGGGTTAGGCCAGAGCCAAAGCCTAATATTGAAAATGTATATAGAAGGGGAAATAGGAAAGTTGTTAAAAGATTCCAAAAATACCCCTAGTAGTTAGTTGTTAGTTAGGCTATAAATAAAGAGCTAGTTTTAGAGAAGTTTAGC
>NC_032023.1:4268582-4351040 GCF_001865875.1 Lupinus angustifolius | reverse complement strand
AGCAATAAACGAGGTATTAGTATTCGGAATCGAATTGATTCCGAATCGATTGTGAAATTCCTTCTTCTTTTTGGTAATTCTGTGCCGGTGTTATCACTGGTATCAGAGCACCGATTCCGGTGCCCTGAAAGCCGCTGCCGATTCAACGAAAATTCATGAAGACTCGAAGTATGTCACGTTCCGGAGAGGATTGGGAACAAGAAAGGGAAGAGATGAGAATTAGGTTGGAATTTGCGGAATCCTTAGTGAAGAAGCATGAGGAGCAAATGGTGGAGATGTCCGCGAAGATGGAGCGTTATGGCTTCAACGCCGACGCGGAACACGGCGGCGACCCCGCCAGTTCAGTTCAAGGTGGGATTTGCCAAGACAATGATGAGAGAAGCAGGGAACCCCGCACCAGTGAGAATCGCAGAGGAGAACCATTCCGTAACAGAAGGTTCCGTCGCGGTGGTGAGGTTTCAGGCAGAGAAGAGCTTAGGGGAGAGATTCGTGACGGCAACGAATTCCGCGGAGGAGCTTACGGCGGAAACGAATCCCGTGCCGGTGTTATGAACGGAAACGAATTTCGCAGAGGTGTGCTTCACGACGGAGACGAATTCCAGGGAGGAGCGTGCGACGGAAATGACGTCCACGCCGACGTTCATGACGGAAATGAATTCTGTGGAGGCGTTCCGGGCAGAAGCGAACTCAGAAGGGGGGTTCAGGGCAGAAACGAAGCACGTGGAGGTGCTCAGGGCGGAGATGGTTTCCGTGCCGGTGTTCACAGTGGGAATGAGCCTCGGGGAGGAGCTCCATGTGGCAGAAACGAAGGGAGAGGGGAAACGCAGTGGAGAAATGAATTTGTAAGGGAGGAGAATGAGTTTAGAGGAGGAATTCAAGGAGAAAGGGGTTTTATAAGGGAGGATAACCCTTTTAGGCGGGAAACATGGAGGAAATTGGAGATTCCAATCTTCTCCGGTGATGACGCGTGACGCATATGGATGGACTCACCGACTAGAGAGGTATTTTCAGTTGAAGGAACTTACTGAGGGGGAGAAAATGCAGGCCACAGTTATGGCACTCGAAGGGAAGGCATTGAGTTGGTACCATTGGTGGGAAAAGTGCAACCCGAGGCCGAATTGGGAAGGATTCAAGATCGCAGTGGTTCGAAGATTCCAGCCGTCGATGATTCAGAATCCGTTTGAGCAGTTACTCGCCCTCAAACAAACCGGTTCTGTGGAAGAATTTGTAGAGGAATTTGAGAAGTATGTTGGAGCCTTGAGAACCATTGATCCTGAATTTACAAGGGGCATATTTCTGAATGGGTTGAAGGAAGAGCTTCGAGCTGAGGTAAGATTGTATGAATTACATTCTTTATCTGATATTATACAGAAAGTGCTATTGATTGAACAAAAGAATGTAACCTTGAGTAAGAAGGGCTCGTTTGTGTATACAAGCCAAAATGGGGAAGGTCAACGTAGCATCCCCTACACTAAAACAACAATTGTTGAACCAAAGGCAACATGGGAGAAGAAGGATGACAGCCGTGGGGGAAGCAACACCGTGGGGTCTTTAGGGCCAAATCACATAACGGAGAGTGTAAGGCCAAAAGGAGGGGAGTTCAAGCAACTAACAAGCGCGGAATTACGGGAGAAGCGAGACAAAGGTTTATGTTTCCGGTGTGATGAACCTTACACTAAGGATCATCGTTGCAAAAACCGACAATTTCGAATGATCATTTTGGAGAATGAGGAGGAAGAAGGTGTTAATGAGATAGATATGGGGGAGGAATTGGAAAGGGTCAAGTCGTCACAACTATCCATGTATTCCCTAACCGAACTCACATCTGACAAGTCGTGGAAGGTAGAAGGGGTTCTAAAGGGGAGTCCGGTAGTGATAATGATAGATTGTGGTGCTACTCGCAATTTCATCTCACCCAAATTGGTGGACAGGTTACGGTTGAAGGTGACAGAAACCCAAGCTTATATGGTGGAGGTGGGAGATGGACACATGATCCAGTGTAAAGGAAAATGTGCACAACTTCAGCTGTATATGCAACAGCTAGAAGTGATTCAAGACTTCTACCTATTCGGGTTGAAGGGAGTGGACTTAGTTTTGGGATTGGAAGGGTTAGCCAGTCTGGGAGAAGTAAAGGTTGACTTTGGAAGGATGGAATTAACTCTCAAGAAAGGGGGCTCTGTAATCACCATCATCGGGGATCCTACTTTGACTCGGACCGAACTTGCTTATGGTACCTTCATGCAAGTGTTGCTAAAAGAGGGGGAACCGTCAGCTGCTATACGGAACAAGTTCCTTGAGTTTCCACTTGAGGACAAGTTAATTCTTCTAGGGGAGGGTATTGATAGGGTTAGGCCAGAGCCAAAGCCTAATATTGAAAATGTATATAGAAGGGGAAATAGGAAAGTTGTTAAAAGATTCCAAAAATACCCCTAGTAGTTAGTTGTTAGTTAGGCTATAAATAAAGAGCTAGTTTTAGAGAAGTTTAGCTTTGAAAGTATTGAGTAGGAGAGGATTTGATTCAGGGAATCAACCTTGTAGTGTGTAATTGATTCAGGGAATCAATTAGGGTTCTTCATTGTATTCTTCTAATCTTGCAATCAATAAAGAGGTATTAGTATCCGGAATTCAATTGATTCCAGATCAATCTTGTTTGAATCTTCTTCTTTTGTGCAATTCTTTTACCGGTGTTATCACATGTAGTCGTCAACTTCGTACAATTGCTCAAGGTTCTAGCTCCATCTCTGAATATATAACAAAATTCAAGGTCATTGCTGATTCTCTTATCTCCATTGGTAGTCTTATTTCGGCTGTTAAGCACGTTGACTGTATATTGGGTGTTTTAAACGAGGAGTTTCAATTTGTTGTTACGTTGTTGAAAGTCAAGTTATTCCACCATCCATCAATGATCTAGAACAATTTCTCTTAACTTCGAATCACTTCTATTGAAGAATCACCAAAAGTTTGTTTCATATGCACTTTCAGCCAACGTTGCAACTGCGCCTTACAACTGCAATCTCCAGTTTCAGTGTTTCAGTGTCTACACCTGTGACCTTTCCTTCAATGCATTCACAAATTAGATTGCTTCCTTGTCCTCATCTAGACTATGTGCCATACCATACATATGGTGTTTATGGTGGTCGTCAAGGGCATCATGTGGCCGCTTCACATGTGGTGGACGTTTTGCAAGGTGCTCCAATGATTATATTTGTGGCTGTTGTAATCGTCACGGTAATGACGTGGCATGGTGTTAATATACACCATATGATCATACAATTGGCTCACTATGCTCATGCTCCTTGGGTGGACTAGCACACCACCATGCACCCTATGGTTCACAGTACCACGACAACCAAGAATGCTATGAATGCCAGCACTAATGTCATTGATAACAAACATTCAGTCTGGTTTCCAGATTCTGAAGCCACTAATCTCACCTTCAATCCTTTTTCACTTTTGCATGAACCAATTGAGCATGTCGGACTAGAGAACATTTACATGGGTAATGGTGTTAAATATCTAATAACTTGTAGTGGGAATACTTATTTTAATTCCCTTATGCATCCTATTGTTCCACTGTCTTTACAAAGTCTTCTAGTTTCTACAATTGCCAAAAACCTCATTAGTGTCTCTCAAGTTTGCTAAGGATAATTCCTGTCACTTTGAATTTCATCCTAATGAATGTTTTGTGAAACCATGGGATTCTAATCAAGTTCTTCTTAAGAGACCTCTCACTCAAGATGTTCTATATGCATTTCACAATCTTCTTCCCATGGCTTCATCTCTCTAGGCATCACATAGATTTTTTGTTAATTTTCTAACCTCTCTAGGCATCACGTAGATTTTTTGTCCTCACACGCATCACCAGCAAGGTACAGTTGAAAGGAAACACATGCATATAGTGGCAACATGCCTTTTCCCCAGTGGTTAAACCTATTACTATTAGGATTCTCCTCTCTCTGGCTATCACTTATGGTTGGATATTAAGCTGCTAGATGTCAACAATGAGTTTCTAGCTGGTTTTCAGAATGTGACAAAGGCATTGTGTACAAACTCCACGAAGCTCTGTATGGCATGAAACAAGTCCATAGAAAGTTGTTTGAAAGGTTAAAAAATACTCTTTTGCACCTTGTATTAGAGTATATTGATATTGTGAAGTCAGTTGTGAGCTAAGTAGACTTTAGGATATATGGTTTTGAAGATTTCTGACTTGATCCTGGTTTGTATGGAATTAAAAGTGGTAGGTGGTACAGAACTATGAAATAAGCAGAAGAACTAATGGAACTGTGCATATTTATTGAAAGAAACATGAAAACATGACTAGAACTAGTAACATGTGAATCTTGAACGTTGGATGTGGCTGCATCATTGTGAATCTTTAACATGTAAAATTCAATTGTGGTATGATGCAGTTGCGTCAGTCACCACATCTGCAATATTGCAGCCACATTACGTGATGTAGTCCGCATTTTAAGTCACTGGTGTAGCTAGCCACATGAGCATCTCTATAGATAGATACTCCCCATCGTAACCTTAACTTTTCTATAATTAGAAAAAATGTAACCGATTCAGTTACAATCTCTCTCTCTCTCTGTTAGATATTTTCTTTACTGGCTCATCTTCTTATCCAGTTCATCACCTTAAAAGTTGGGTTCCATAGAAAAAAAGAAGCAAGCATCTATCTGATAGGAGCCTTGCCTTAGCATCACAAGAACTGATTTGGATTGAATCATTGCTCTTGGAACTTACATTTCCTCATCAAGCACCCCTTATTCTATGTGATAATATAACTACAGTGGCTATGTTCATAATCCTGTTCTTCATAATAGGACTAAACACATTGACTTGGATCTGTTTTTGGCCAGAGACAGAATCCAAACAAAAGCTTTGTATTTAAAGCACATTCCATCTGAATTTTAGACTGCTGATGTTCTGACTAAACCCTTGGCTACTTCCAGATTCCTTTCTCTCAGAAGGTAGCTCAAACTGGTTGATTCAACATCTCTGACTGGCCACCCTTAGTTTCAGGGGGTGTATTAGAGAATAAGAGTTAGTTAGGAAATGTAAGACAAAAACAGTTAGGCTAAACCATAACTCTTTCTGTTAGTTAATAGAAGGTAGTTTACTGAGCAGGTCTTATAATAGTAGCTTAGCTAGCACAACTCCTAGGCTTATATATATATATATATATATATACACACACACACATGCACACAACCCCTCTGATCAATCAATTTAATAGAAAATAATCAACTCCAGTTTCTTGTTCTTTTTTCTGTTTTACCTCTCTTTTTAGTCTAATTTCTCTATTTCTCAGAGTCTTCGACTATGAAAATCCTGTTGTTTAATATTCAAACTCTCCACTTATTTCTTGCTCATATTAAGATACCTGGAATTTCCACAGGTAGCATTGACATGCATGGCTAAACTACGAGATGAAAGGTTTTTGTTCCCTGGCAGCCTGAGTTCTGATAATATCACGTGCCTGGATCTCATTGTGGTGAAGCAATTATCCAATGGTGCTTGTCTGACCATATTATTTAAGCTTATTATGGCAATTCTTAGAAATGAATCTTCAGAAGCTCTTCGGAGACGGTATGTTTTAATGTTCAATAACTGATGCTGGCTGTATAGTTTTATGCTGTTTTGGTTAACTTTTGCATCTATCTGTACAGTCAATATGCCTTGCTTCTTAGCTATTTCCAGTATTGTCAAAATGTGGTTGATCCAGATGTTCCAACCACAGTGCTTCAATTCTTGCTGCTCAGTGAACAAGATAATGACTATATTGATCTGCCAAAGGTGTAGTTTCTTGAATTTTATGCAAACAATTTGCATTATCAATAATTTAATCTAGTACCAGATTAAATTCAGATTAATGCATTCTTTATCCTGACTCCCTCAGATTGACAAAGAACAGGCAGAATTAGCTCGTGCAAATTTTTCTACTTTAAGGAAAGAGGCTCAAAGCATCTTGGATTTGGTTATTTGTTACTCTCACTTTTTTATATGCATTATTTTTCAGCTTGCATTTATTTTTTCTTCAATTAATGTGCCTGTGGCTTATGGGGTGAAAAGGTGGTCCTGCTACTGAGTTTTGAAAAGTATAGGTTTTCTTTTATAAACATTGCCTTTGGTTGGGGGTGTTTGGGGTGGGGGATAGGACATGGAAATTGTAAAAAAAGTTGCCTGCCATGTTTTGTACTATTGGGTGGGAGTCTCATCACTAGTGCACTGGGCCACATTTTTTTATGTCTTGTACTGCTCCCTACTAGCAGTGATATGCATGCCAAGTATTTCTTCTATTCTGATTAGACTACAAATATATCAACAGTGTATTGATTCCATTTTATCCTCTAGATATTATGGTATGTCATGTTGCTTCTATACGTCATAAATGTCATGCTTCAGTCTTTTTTTAGTTAGATTTTCAGATTCTCTTGTGTTCATTCTTATTTTTGATGAATATTCTGACAAACTATTTACCGCTTCAATCTTTATGAAATTGTAGGTCATAAAAGATGCAACCCATGGCAGTGAACCGGGAAAGACAATATCACTTTATGTTCTTGATGCATTGATCTGTATAGATCATGAGCGTTATTTCTTGAACCAGCTTCAAAGTAGGGGCTTTTTAAGGTCATGCTTTACAGCCATAAGCAGTGTTTCAAATCAGGTGTTTGTTCTATTGACCATAATCAGTCTCTTTACTTTGGGACCTCCACATATATATATAAGAGGGGATCCACTTACTCCATGAGGAAGTTAAAAAAACGTACTCCACATCTTAGCCATCCATTCTATGAAAATCTAATGATTCACATGATTTGAATTAGTCAGTAGATCCGAACCATTAGTTTTTCATAGAATGAATGGCTAATATATGGAGTAGATTTTTTAACTTACTCCTTGAGTAAGTGGGTCCCCCTTTATATATATATTGTGGTTTAAATTATTTTATCTTTTTTTAGTTTGGTTCTGATGGTTTCATTGTGCATTTTCAATTTCTTGAAGTAATTTATTTATTTGATGTTTAAGCTAAAATTTATTTTACATTCTGTCTTTTATAATCAATAGAGAATGTTACTTAAGGCCACTGGGTTCATTAATTCATTGAATCTTGTAGAGGTAAGCTTTTAATATTTTTTTGTGTCTTCCTAATAAGTTTTAGTTTAAGTTAAATACATTGTGCATTATTGTTATATATTAAGTTATATTCTTAGAGGTACATAACTTTCATATAAGTCGATGTCTGGTGAGTATATAGAGTGTAAGTTTAGCAACAGACAAACAAACCCTACTGTAGAGATGAAAATCGGAGATCATACTATTAGAACATATGAAAGTATCTTATAATATCAAACTATATTTTAGAGAATATCTATTATCTAGATAATACTTAGATATAGAGAAATTTTTTCATATTAGATAATTATATCTTAGATTTGTTTAGAGCATGTTAGAAGATTTCTTAGGTTATATATTACTTTATTTTATCTTTTATGATTTTTTTCTTCAATTAATTAGTGTTGAGTCTTTATATAGGATCTTCTTTCTAATTAAGTGGCAATGTATCTCGATATGTTTGGTCCTCATATTCATACCCTTTGCCAATTATGAGAAAGGAATGTTGACTTTTTCCGCCCCTTTGTGGCCCATTAGGATATTGCTATTTCTGACATGTTGTTGGTGGGGGTGATCCCTCATGGTTGTGTTCGATTACCTTCAGTTGTGTATCTTGAGTTAATAGAGAATAAGGCTTAATCACCTATATGAAGCTTATGACACATTATTGGTTCGTTGAGTTGCACCTACATGTTGGTGAGAAATGAATGGAAATCAGCTTACATAAATGACAGTTACTCGCCTTTAAGAGAATTTAGGGGTTGTTGATCAGCATTGAGGTAGTATTGCTTAAAGCAAGTGTAATATTGAGTGCAACTAGTGCTGTGTAAATGTGTTCGAATAAGATTATGCATTTGGCCTTTTATAGAAAAAAGAATATGCATTTAGCTTCCATACGGTGTAAAGCTCTAGTTCTTTTTAACTGGGTATCATTTACAATCATGTTGAGGGATTAGGTAGATTTTGCTACATTGATATCTCCCATTCCTTCTTGTTTGTGTTCTGTTTTCTTATTCTCGTATATTTGTCAGATAATTTCTTATCCTTCTTTCCAAGTTGTATTCTCTTCAGCTTAATAATTTAGCTTAATAATTTATTTCTTTTATATAATAACAATAATAGTAATAGTAGTGGTAGTAGTGACAATGGCAGCAGGAGTTATCATAATAATAATAGTGATGCCAAGGGTCCCAGCAATGTATATCAAACTTACATTACATTAGAGTTCTTTCCTTCGTAGATTTATTCAATATTTATCATTATTGACAGTGAAATTGAGGAGCTCATGTTTCCAGCACAAATCAAACGTGTTAGCCTTGATGTTTATATTCATCAAACATACCTTTCTCATCGATATGATGATACTGATTTCTTTGTTTGGTTCAAGGATGGTGGTCTTTCACTGGACTCATTGCAGAGAGCATGTACCTTTGAGGCTGAACTTGCATTACTACTAAGAATTAGTCACAAATATGAGAAATCAGGAGCACAGGTACTATTTTCTATGGGTATACTGGAGCATCTTTCTTCAGGAAGGATAATCAGTTCACAGGTGAGGGAGTATTTTCCTAGTTTGCACCACACATCCTTTTTATTTCAGTTAATCCTTACTGAAGCTAAAGAATCTACAGGGAGGTTTAAGGAGGGTTGAGACGAGACTTAGAAGAGATATGGCTACCGACATTGATAGACAACGAATGATTGTAACTCCCATTTTGAGATTAGTCTTTTCGTTAACTTCCTTGGTTGATACATCAGAGTTTCTGGAGGTTGGTTTTTGTTTTTCTTTTACAAGTTTTTAAAAATGGTTTCACCTATTATGTTTTCCTGCTCCCACTAGAATCGTTTTATCAGATTCCCTATTGGTTTTATGCTTCATTAAATTAGTGGTCACAGCCCTTCAGAGCATTACCCTTGGTATGCAGCTCATGAATGTCTCCTTGCAGAGGTAGAAATAAAAGTAACTTCCTAAAGGAAATAGCAACCTTTTCCATGTTAACAATTTTTGTTGTATTCTAGGTTTTTTTTTTAAATTTCCATCATTTAATTTCAATCTTTAAGGACCTTGTCGTTTTAAATATTTGTTCATCACCTTTTAACACGACAACCAAATAGACAGTGTAAGAGTCTATTTGTGAGTTTAGTTCTGGAAGGGAAAGGAAAAGCTTCAAAGCCATGAAATACACTTGTGAGAAGGTTCTGAACCCTTTCCTTTTCCTTCCCGTCTAAAAACAACTCAGCATGTGGTGGTTAGGAAGTTAGCTTGTGCTGGTATAAATACCAAGATGCTTCTGTATCCAACTAATACATTCTATTATCAGAAGATAATAAAAAGAAACACATAAGAGGTAAAAAAGGAAAACAAATTGTTTATTAAAAGTAGAAGAAAATAAAGATGCAGTAGAATATATTCTACCACAATTTCCCATGATTACAAAAGATGTCCTTTCCTTTCTCACTCACTCCTATATAACGGTAAAGTCACTCTTAATATTGTAACTCCCTTTGTTCAAAAGAATCTTCTCTCATTTCCTCATCAGCATAAGCTTTATATCCCCTTTTCGCCCCTTCTAGAATACACCTTCCAAATCATTGACCAGTTATGGTTCTATCACTGCCTTCTCCTATAGCAGCAGTCTTGTCCTCAAGACTGAATTTAGTAAACTGACTTTTCATAGAATAAATATCCTCTCATATTGCATTCTCTGTGGACTGCCCTTTCCATTGCACTAATACTTGTTGCAGAGTTTCTCCCCTCTTATTAATTTGTCTTGATGCAAGAACTATTGCAGGTTCTAATTCTTCTCTTTGTTCTCCATCCATACTCATTGACAACTCAGTTTCAATTTTGTAGCCCCCCACATCTTTCTTGAGTATGGATACATGAAATACTGGATGGATTCGTGATGTCTCTCGTAACTTCAATTTATAAGCCACTGCTCCTACACGTTCAACGACTTGAAAAGGTCCATAGTACCTGGCAGCTAACTTTGGCTTGATTCAAGTAACCACAAAACCTTGCCTATGAGGTCGGAGTTTTAGAAAGACCCATTCTCCCACTTCAAAACTCCTTTCTTACCTCTTTGAATCTCCTTGTTTCAATTGATGCAACGCTTCATTACCATCCATGAGCTCTCTATGAACAACTTCTACCAGAGTTTCACCCTGCACGAAACAATTTAAAAGAGGAGGCTTCCGCCCATGATTTAAAAGAGGAGGCTCCTGCATCTATCTTGGTCCTAGCCTAATTACCTGGTAGTCCAAAAAGCAGAACAAAATTTCCAGGTCAAGCATAGAGGTTGAATATAGGAGTCTAGCTTTGGCTGCTCAAGAGCTAATGTGGGTTGAGTCTCGTTTACAAGAGATCAAGTTTTCATATTCAACTCCTATCATATTGTGTGACAATTTGAATACTGTTGCCATGTCACATAACTGTGTTCTTCATAATAGAACCAAGCACATTGAGCTTGATCTATACTTTGTACGTGATAAGATTCAAAACAAGACTTTGCTTATTGGTCATGTGCCTTCTGATCTTCAAACTACTAATGTCTTTATCAAGCCTCTTTCTAGTGATAAATTCACTAACTCCAGGAAGTAGCTTCAAGTTAGAGATTACTCTAGTCTGGTCAAGCATCCTCAACACCCTCAAATTCAGGGGGGTATATTAGAATATACTTAGTTTTAAATTTGTTTTTGTTTATATTAAAGTGTGGTAAAGGTTGTGACTGGCTTCACTATGCTGAGCTGTCAAACCTTATATAAATCCTCCTTCCCTCCTTTTGTAACTGATTTAGATTGAATAACAATATTGTGTTTCAGTTTCATCTTCTTCTTGCTTTCTCTCTCTCTCTCTTTCTCTCTCTAAACGGTTACTCTTATACACCATAACTCTCAACTGCTTTTCTGATTATTGGTGCATTGGATGAAATTTGTTCCCACACTTGAAACAAAGCCATCTTTGTCTACGATCAACAATTTCATTGTAGGATAAATGATGAATCCTTCTATCTCTTGGGTCATTCCCCCTCCCATCTCCTTCATAATTTTTGTTGAGCCTTGCATTATTAGTAGGGCCAAGGCTTCCTCCTCTACTGGAATTTACTAACCCATGGCACTCTTTCTATCCATGAATATGAACCCAATCTAACCCAAGGCTGCTTTTATGGTTGAAGCCATAATTGGGCCTATAAAATTGTTGAGACCCATTTTCCACACCACGTTCCTTCTTCCCAAATATTAATATTTGGTAATGTGAGAAGAAGAGAGAGAGAAGTGTAGAGAAGAATGGAGAAGAAGAGTTTCAGAAGAAGGTGAAGTCGTGAGAGAGAGAGAGAGAAACAGAGAGAAAGGGAAAGTAGAAAAGTAAAAGTGAGAGAGAGAATATTAATTCTTTCCTTTTATTTAATATTCTGAAAAGTGAATACAAAAGGAGCAAGAGCCCTTTACTTATAGTAAACCAGTAAACAAACTGATTATGAATCTAGTCATAAAGATGGACCAGATTCATTGAAAGAATAAAAGAAGTCAGATACACTTTAACTAAAACAGTTAAAGGAACTACTCTAATATTCCCCCTTAAATTCAAAGCTACGGTGATCTTTGTTGAGCAGTATATAGATCAGTGATGTGAAGCTTGTCCCGAAGAAGAGTAAAACGAGAAGTGGATAGAGGCTTGGTCAGAATATCCGCAACCTGATGCTCAGACGGCACGTGCTCAACAAGTAACTGTTTGTTGATGACTCTTTCTCTTACCCAAAAGAGATCAAGTTCAATGTGTTTAGTTCTTGAGTGCAACACTGGATTTCTGGAAAGTAGAACGGTGCTCATATTATCACAATAAACCACTGGAATAGAACTCTTAAATTGTAACTCCTGAAGAAGACTTTGAATCCAGATCATCTCACTAGCAGCAATAGTTAAGCTACGATATTCGGCTTCAGCTGTGGATCGAGCAACCCATTCTTGCTTCTTTGACCACCAAGAGACCAAATTAGGACCTAGATAAACACATGCCCCTGAAGTAGATTTTCTATCATCAGGATCAGAAGCCCAATCAGCATCGCAGTAGGTATAGAGAGGAAGAGGATGATGAGGAGATGCTGGTTTTAAAAGTAGGCCATGAGTGATAGTTCCTTGAAGATATCGCAGAATACGTTTTAGAGCTTTCCAATGTTCTTCTTGAGGTTGAGAAAGAAACTGACAAACCTTATTGATACTATAGGAGATCTCTGGTCTCGTAATGGTGATATACTGTAGAGCGCCAGCAAGGGATCGATATACTTTTCCGTCTTCCAAGAAATTGCTCCCATGTTCAGTAAGCTTGCAACCCCCAACCATAGGAGTAGGCAGACTTTTCATATCATCCATATGAAATTTCTGGAGTAAGTCTTTGATATACTTGGATTGAGTAAGAAGAAGAGACCCATGTGGAAGTTTCTGAATTTCAATGCCCAAAAAATAATCTAAAGCTCCAAGATCTTTTAGGGCAAAAGCAAGATTCATCTTCTCAATGAGTTGTTTGATCAAAGTAGGAGAGGTACCCGTGATGATAATATCGTCAACATAACATAGCACAAACAGTTTGTGTGAAGAGGTAGTCAAGAGAAAAAGAGAGTGATCACACCTACATTTTCGGAACCCAAAGGATAAGAGTGTTCCTGCTAATTTGTCAAACCAGGCCCGGGGAGCTTGCTTAAGACCATAAATGGCTTTATGCAGTTTGCAAACTAAAGTGTTATCCGAAGTCTTGAATCCTTCTGGTTGTTGCATGTAAACCACCTCCTCAAGAACTCCATTCAAAAAGGCATTATTAACATCAATTTGTTGAACATCCTATCCATAGGTTAGAGCCAGGGTTAGCACAACTCGCACAGAAACAGATCTTACAACAGGAGAGAATGTTTCATTGTAGTCAAACCCCGGTTTTTGATGAAACCCTTTAGCAACCAACCTAGCTTTGTATTTATTAATAGTACCATCAGGGTTTTCTTTGACCTTAAACACCCATTTGCACCCAATAGCTTCTCTATTATCAGGTAGGGGAACCAAACTCCAAGTGTCATTTTTCATTAGAGCCTCAAACTCTACTTCCATAGCTCTTCGCCACTCAGGAAGGGACAAGGCAACCTTGGCTGATTTTGGTTCAATATAGGCCGTGAGGGCACTTGGAGTAGACAAGACTCTAGACTGAGCAGTTTTTGACCGAGTGAGCATAGGATGAGAGTTAACAGGAAAAACCTAACTAGGAATAGGATCCAAGGAAGAAAACTGAGACTGGGTAGGATTAGAGGACAAGGTCGGATCGGATGTAGTATCTAAAATGGAGGAACGAGACGGACTACTTGAAGGAGAAGAAGGAGATACCACTGTAAGAGGTATACACACACTACTATTAGACTGATCTTTGGGTACGGAAGGAAGAGAGAGAGGAAACTTGGTTTCATTAAAAATAATATCACGTGAAATGTACATTTAACCCGTAGAGGAGAGACATTTATATCCCTTGTGATGTGAAGAATACCCTAAAAAGGTACACTCAACTGACCTATATTGAAGTTTGTGCTTATTGTATGGTCTTAAACATGGAAAACATGAACAACCAAAGACTTTCAAAAAGGTATAGTCAGGAGAGGTTTTGTATAGACACATGTAAGGCACATTACCCTTAATGGACTGACTGGGTAGTCTATTAATGAGATAAACAGCAGTGTCAAAAGCATACTCCCAATAAGTCAAAGGAAGAGAAGCTTGGGCAAGCAATGTTAGCCCAATCTCTACAATATGCCGATGTTTCCTTTCAATAACACCATTTTGATGATGAGTATAAGGACAAATAACTCTGTGATGAATACCAAGAGTGCTTAGAAGAGAAGCAAATGGACGAAACTCCCCACCCCAATCAGTCTGAACAGATTTCAAAAATCCCTTAAATTGAACACCAATCATAGTATGAAATTGTTTGAAAAGAGTAAGAGCTTCAGACTTTTGTTGAAGAAGAAACATCCAAGTATATCTAGTGCAAGAATCAACAATAGACATAATATTTGTATCCGGAAGTCGACATAACCGGAGCTGGCCCCCAAAGATCAACAAACACTAACTCAAAGGGAGTGGAATAAACCGTATGTGAGGATTGTGAAGGTAAACGATGTGACTTACCTAGAGCACAAGCATGACAAAAATCAATAGTACTTTTATTTATGAGAGGAAGTTTACAATGTTTCAAAATATGTTGTACAACTTCTTTATGTGGGTGCCCTAAACGAGAATGCCATAGCAAATACAAGTTTTCATTTCTAGAAAGTGTATGACTAGAAGAAACAGAAAAATTACAACTCGAAGTCATATTGGGCCTAGTGGAAAACGAACTGGACAAGGTGGACGGAAACTGAAGATTGGTGAAGACATACAACCCTTCAGGACCAAGAGTTCCTTCTAGAAGTAAGGTTCCATCAACCTGAGATTTCACACAACAATAGTGAGAATGAAACTCAAAATAAACAGCATTATCTCTGGCAAATTGACTAACACTAACAAGGTTTTTGGTTATAGAAGGAACCAGAAGTAAATTTTTAAGAGTGAGGACACGAGACGGATCATAAGGAGAGTTAAACTCAGAGTCCCCAATACCTGTAATAGGAGCACCAGAACCATTACCCATAAAAATACTGTCTGATCCAGGAAGTCCAGCAGAGTGCATCAAATTAGAAGAATCTGAGGTAATATGATGTGTAGCTCCAGAATCAGGGTACCATAATTGGGAATTGTATGCTTGTGGTTCAACCGTAACCGGAAGATGATGAGGGCTAGGCTGTCCTTGTGTAGGATGGAATGAATCAGCATACGAATGAGCCGGGGACATAGGTGCTGGTCCCAAAACAGAATTTTGATGAAAACCGACATGAGCCATAGGAGGAGTATTATTGTTATAATGTCGTATAGGCTGATGCTGAAATTGGGAATGAGCAAAGGAACGCACAACAGGAGCAGAAACCGGTGGCGCATAATGTGCAGAAATCAGTGGAGCATACTGTGCAGAAAATGGTGGAGCAAACTGAGCAGAAGAAGGAGACAATTGTGACTGCATTACCAAATCAAACCTGTACTAGCATTGCAAAGCCTCATGACCAGCCTTATAGCAAAGTTGACAGTGAACAGAGCCACTTCTACCATGTCCAAACCGACCTCCTCTGCCACGGCCAAAGTAGCTACCACGACCTCTACCAGGGGGAGGAACAACAGGGTGATACATTTGGGCTGTCTCTGCAGATTCTGTCCCAACTTAAGTAGAAAAACCAGATTTGTCATTGTACAAGTTGTGCCGAGACTGATTTGGCCAGCAGCAGAGAACTGGGAAGACGAACGAGCAACATTCACAGAAAACACTTCTTGTGTCGACGGATGAATACGCTCAAGATAAGTCTCATGAACCATTAACAAAGATTCAAGTTGAATAAACGTACATACCTCTGCTCTATTGTTGATTGAAGTGACAAACGCCTCATATTCAGAGGGAAGACCTTCAAGAATCAAGCGAACTTGTTCTCGGCCAGAAATGATTTCACCAACAGCAGCTAGGGAGTGAATCAGTGCCTTAACCCGAGACACAAACTCAGTCACGGTCTGAGTTCCTTTCTTGATGGTGCGAAGCTCCGAGAGAAGAAGTTGACTCCGAGCACGGATCAAAGAGTCAAAAAACGTGTGAATCTCATCCCAAATCTGCCACGCGTGTCGGAGCCCTAATACACGGGATTGAACCGATTCCGATAGAGACTGAAGGAGCCACGAGACAAGATGCTGGTCTTGCTCCTCCCATTGAAGGAAGGCTGGATTTATTCGCCCAAACTCACGGTCATCTTCAGAAAGAAATCGAAGAGGAACTTGAGGATTAACTACATACCTTTCCAACCGATGTGAAGCAAGAACTGCTTCAACTTGTTGCTTCCATATGAAATAATTCTTTTCGGAGAGCTTGGCGGAGATTACCTGAGAAAACGTCACTGCTGACGGCGGAACAGCGGCGGTAGGGCGAGGAGAGAGAGACGGTGGTATTGACTCCGACGGAAAATCCATGGTAGTTTCGGATCTATAAGCTCATGATACCATATTAATATTTGGTAATGTGAGAAGAAGAGAGAGAGAAGTGTAGAGAAGAATGGAGAAGAAGAGTTTGAGAAGAAGGTGAAGTCGTGAGAGAAAGAGAGAAACAGAGAGAAAGGGAAAGTAGAAAAGTAAAAGTGAGAGAGAGAATATTAATTCTTTCCTCTTATTTAATATTCTGAATTGTTAATACAAAAGGAGCAAGAGCCCTTTACTTATAGTAAACCAGTAAACTAACTGATTATGAATCTAGTCATAAAGATGGACCAGATTCATTGAAAGAATAAAAGAAGTCAGATACACTTTAACTAAAACAGTTACAAAACAGTTAAAGGAACTACTCTAATACCAAATGAGCTAAATTCCAAACGACTACCCTAAAACTCTATCTCTATTGCTCTTTACCACATTCATCATACGAGATCTTGAAATTGGCCCCAAAGCCCTTATGCTTCGGATTCGTCCCCGAATATTCTCTTTCATCCCCTGGATGAAATATCCAAAAAATTGCTCATCTGGTAACCTCTTAATTTGCTCTATGAGCTTCTTAAAATTTTCTATATACTCACCCACATCTCCCTCTTGACGGAGAGATGCTAATTGTTCGAAAATATTGCCCTCTCCAATACCTCCATATCTATCCTTCAACTCTCTCTTGAGTTGTTCCCACGACATCCCTTCGTCTTGGTCGAGTAGCGAGTTGAAAAAATGTATGGTGAGTCCCTCCATATAGAGTTGGGCCAAACTAATTCTTACCTTGAGACTAGTATCCTGAATTTTGAAATACACCTCCGCACTTGAGATCCATCCAGTAGTATCATCGCCGTGAAACATTCACAACTCTACTTTCTTTACCGATTGTCGAAACTCCTCAAGGGCTTCTGCCTGCAGCTTCTTAAGGGATCCAAAGGTTCCAAAAATTGCCACTTCATGTGATTGTCACGACTCAGAGCGGCCATGTTCTTCTCCAAGCTCGCTTCCATTTTCACTTGAGATTCTGCCATTGTGATTTTGAGGTTTTTGAGTTCATTTTTGAAACTCGCCATCCTTGCTTACATGTCTACAGCTTTTCCTGAGTTCTTCTTTGGTGGCATTTAAAGAAAGATCAACACCTTATGTCTTGAACTTTGTCACATTCAAACGTCTCCAAAAAGAATCTGGTAGGTTGCACCAGTTTGATATGTTCTAGTATCGGAAGATCATAAAAAGAAACACATAAAGAGGGAAAAAAAGGAAAACAAATTGTTTATTGAAAGTAGAAGAAAATAAAGATGCTCCTACAGCGAATGAGACGTTCTCCGTCCTATCAATTTCCCATCATTACAAAAGATGCCTCTTCCTTTCTCTCTCACTCCTATATAACGGTGAAGTCACTCTTAATATTCTACTCCTTTGTGCAAAAGAATCTTCTCTCACTTCCGCATCAGCATAAGCTTTATATCCCTTTTCTGCCCCTTCTGGAATACACCTTCCAAATTTTGGGCCCATGGCTTAACTCGTCAATGAGTTGACCTCTCTCCACATCTATGGTTCTATCACCAACTCAGTTAATCAATAACAGAATTTTACAAAATTTGGTTCTATCCCTTTTCTGCCCCTTCTATCACCAACTCTGTTTACTTCTCTCTGATTCTATTTATTATGGATAGCTATTGCAATTCTTAAAACTTCCTCTATTTTTTTCTTCTAATTGTCTTTGGTATCCAAAAGGATAGGAATGAAAACTTGATTTTGTTGCATTGATGAAAACTTGATTTTGTTGCATTGATGAAAATTTTGATTATGCCGCTGCCTTTTGTTTTTTTATATAGATGAAGAATAAAATTGTCCGTGAAATAATTGATTTTGTCAAAGGGCATCAACCACTCTTAGACCATATTCTCCGTGTTGACATCGCTGAAGCAGATGACTTGAGAATGGAGCAGATCAATCTAGTTGTTGGCATTCTTAGCAAGGTAACAATTGAACTAAGTCATTTCTCTGGATTCAATCTTTGTTTGATAAATTTTTATGTATTTAAATGCTTTGGTTGCTATATAGATTTGGCCATATGAACAAAGCAGCGAGTATGGTTTTGTTCAAGGGCTGTTTGGCATGATGCATGCTCTTTTCTCTCGTGACTTGAAGGTTTCTAGTTTTGCTCAATCAATATCACCTAAGGTGAGTTTGCAATTTTTTAATTGATGTTTTAAGCTATGAACTGAATCATTCTTGAATTATGCATACATAATGATCCTAATCACTTATTCATATTGCCAAATGACTGATCAGAATCAGAGGAATTCAGAACTACAGATGTTTAAGTTATGCTTCAGCCTGAGTTCTTACTTATATTTTCTGGTCACAAAGAAATCACTGAGATTGCAGGTATATTATTTATAAAAAGGGCAGTTGCTAATGGTTTGAATCTCTTTTCCCGTCATCTAGATTTCTTTCCTTGTTTGATAAACAGAAAAGTTGAATTTGCTTGTATTATGCTTTCAGTATTCAGATGCCACCTCCAGTTACCCGACTTCCGTTGAAATTCAACAACCCACATTGAGCTTGCTTAATTCCCTTCTCACTTCTGTTACAACTGCACTTGAAAGGGCTTCTGAGGAGAAATCTCTACTACTGAATAAGGTGAAAAATGGAAAAGAAATTATTCCTGTAGCTTCTCCTTTCTTCCTTGATTTACAGTTTTGATTGTATATTGTTGATGCCTATTGCATAAGCAAACATCAAACATGTGGTTTTGCAGATAAGAGACATAAATGAATTGTCAAGGCAAGAGGTGGATGAAATCATCAATATGTGTGTGCAGCAAGACTATGTTCCATCTTCAGACAACATACATAAAAGGTTAATCACAATGCCTGGAATTCTGAAATTTGAACATATGCCTGATGCTAAAAGAAATCTGCAAACTGAAAATGTTATTGGCAAATTAAATATTAAAATAAGAATTCTTAAGTTCTTGTGATATTAAAATAAGGATTCTTTAATTTCTTTAAACTCAGTATAATATGAGACTGGTCTTGATTTTTTTGAAATGTGATACAAAAGGCAAACGTAATAGATGCATTTATACTGTTGACTAGAATCTTGGTCCTAAATGAACTACAAGTAAATACATCAGAGAATAACAATAAAAAATACATACTAAGAGTTATGTAAGAATGTTCTAAGATATAGAAAATATATAGATACTTTTTTGATATACCAGTTTATGGATTTTTTTATACAAGAAACAATTCGGTTTGGGTTTTAGAACTTTCTTTATGGTTTCAGACGTTCAGTTATATTATATAGAAAGCACAAGCACTTTTGTTTTCCGAAGTGTCTTGGCATTGCACACCTTTCTAACACCAGTACTTGTTTGACTCATGTCGTCGACTCTTTCTCAAGTGTCCAATTAAAAATATATTTTATCGTCTGTCACTTTCTTGTTTGACTCATGAGGCTCTGACCTAGTGAGATTTGGAGAGGATAGATGGAAATGGCTTGTCTAGAAAAAATTCATGTATAAAATTAAAAATAGTAGATGACGAGTTGAAAAATAGTGGGATTTGGAGATGATAGATGGAAACAGGCCCAAACATCATGCTCCTAGGTGCTCACACATATTAGTTATATGTTATTCGGTTTGTGAAATTTGTAATACCTATGATATGCCATTTGTGTTTTTTAAAACATCTGTTTTATAGGAGATACATTGCAATGGTAGAAATGTGTCAAGTTGTTGCTAGTTGGGATCAGCAAATCATTTTGTTACTACCTCTCTCTGAACATGTGCTGAATATCATCCTCATTCATCTTCAAGAGAGGTAATTCATATATTTATGATTCTGTTATTGAAAATGTTATCGTATATAGAAAAAAAAATCCAGATACAATCTCATGTTCTTGAGAACATTTTATCTTCAGTGTTTCCATTAGATGTATCCTTTTAGTTGATACTTGATTATAGATGCCATTGGGGTTGGCATTTAATGTATTCCGTTTGGCTAATTTTGCAATTTTTGGCAGCTGTGTTGCATCTGATTCTACTTTGACCACAAAAACAATTACATACGGTGCGAAGTATAATCCGGAACAGGACATCGCGTTTTTATGTGGAAAGTTAGTTCCAGCCCTTGAACGACTCGAGTTACTGAGTGAGGTATGAGTCTCATAATATGGCCTCCATTCAAGAAAATGAACGAGTTTCATTTGTAATTTATCTACATCATTGTTATGTATTTAGTAGGAAACAAGTTTTCCTTCCATGAATAATATTAGCATGGATGTAAATTTATGCCCAGGACTGGAAAATGCTCATGTTCTCAGCTTTTACTAGGCTTTGTGTGTCTAAATCCTTATCTTCCAGTGAATCCTCCTCTTAAGCTCTTACTAACATAGATTAGCTTAGTTTTGATTATGTTTAATTTGATTTATAAAATTAATTGGAACTTGTGTAATTGGTACTAATGCTTAACTCTACCATGTATTAAGGGGTTCTGCTATCTTTTGTTTTTCCTGAGCAATGACTTGCTTTAGTTTACTCAGTAAATTGATGGCAAGACATATTTTAGTGTTTGTCGATGGTTTTGCTATCTGTTTTATACTCCTGATATCTTAACTTTATCCCCAACCCTTACATGATGGTTGCTTGTTTTTTCAGGACAAAATTGGGCGCAATCTCAAAGTATTCAACAGATTAGTAACTTCTGCTAAAGATGTAGCTATTCAAAAGTTGGTTTTGTAGATATATCAAATTATCCGCACACATCCAAATTTTTTCCTTTTATTAACTGCTTGTGTTGTAAAATGTATCAACTGTATTTAGTTTTGCCCGATTGACTTCAATCTGTAAGATGTGCTCTTTAATGAGTTCTCGAGCTAGACTTGTTTGATGGGTGATATTATATCTTATTTAATCATGGTATATGTAAGTAGAAGTTTATGCACAATATTATATTACCTATCAAATCGTTGCAAAGGTATGAAAGTGCGGTTGCCATCAAGTGAAATTAGTAGTATGGAAATCTAAACCTTTCCCTTTGCTGATGCTGCGTTTTACTCATTTATTTCACAGTTAAGGGATTTATTCTTCATTATCAAGTAAATCATGATAACGGAAAGTTAATAGGTTAATAGTACTGACTAACGGGATAGAAAAAGAAGATAATTTAATTCCTTGCTTGCCAAGTCTTGATCCAGGTTAATTTCGTCATATAAAATTTTCTTGCCCAATGTGGGGCTCAGAGATCATAACAAGGGAGGGTGAATTGGAAATGGTCAAAATGCACTTTTGGGTCTTAATTATTACAATTTTTTCTTGCATGAAAGTTTTGTAGTTCTTCCATTGCCTGTCAAAGCCCAAATGAGTGTCAGGCTTAGGATTAAACTATAAGGATATTATTTAAGCTGTGTTTTATTAGTCCAGGTTTGGCCGGACCACATCATGACTGGTTTACCTGGTTGGGTTTGGGTCAGCATAACAAAAAGTGGATAAGACTTGAATATTTGATAGCGCTTCACATTTAGAAACTCTGTTGATGATGGTTATCTTTGTTATTCACCCCACCATAATATTCATATCACATATACCTCTTGTATTTTTGAAGTGGCTCTGATACCATACTGGTCGGCAGCACCTACCATAGTAACACAAATAATTGTCACCAATTGGCTGATTTTATATAATGTTACCATAATAGGTAGGAATGTAGAATGGATCTAAAGTTATTAGAGATCACATGTCAAATTGAAACTTAGTTTCAATTTATAACATGTGTTTTGGTTTAGTTCTAAGTCTCTAATTGTTAAACAAATAGAGGTTTGTTTTTGTTACTGATTAAGTTCAGTAACTATTTTCTAGTTAGTTATAGGGGGTGAGTGGTTCATCACCTCCCTTTTAGCTTCTGTTCTGATTCCTATAAATAGGGATCCTCTTTGTTGATATCAATTCAATAAAATTATAATTCAGAATCTTAATTCTGTTAAAGCATATCCTCTCTATATTCTTTTATTATCTTTTTACATGGTATCAATCACTTTAATGGCCACCACCACCGATCATTCCTCTCCTCCATCACATGCTTCTGCCCCTCTTATTAGGGCTCTTTCCCCCTTTCTCTCTTCCTATCCCACAAACCAAGCTCAGTGATAATAACTATCTCACCTGGAGTCAATTCATGATTGTCGTCCTCAAATCCAACAAGGCAATTAAGTTCATTCACCATACTGAAATTCCCCCAGATTCCTCTCAGAGTATGATAGAAATTAACACCACATCAATCCAAGCTTCCTTAGTTGGGAAGAACAAGACCAAACAATCTTTTCTTGGATCCTCAACTCCATTTCAGAATCTTTACAACCACATGTTATTTGGTTGCACATCTTTCAGTCCAATTTGGGATGAACTACATGCCTTCTGCAATAATCACACTAAAGCAAAAAGCAGACAACTTCGAGCTCAACTACGCACCATATCTCAAGGATCTCACACCATCTCTGATTACATTTACAGAATCAAGGTCATTTCTGATTCTCTAGCCTCTATAGGTACTCCTATTTCCATAGTTGAACACATAGATTGCATTCTTGATGGTCTTGGAGAAGAATTTCAACCTGTGATTACAGCGGTTGAAAGCTAGATTGAGACTCCATCTGTCAATGACCTAGAGCGTTTCTTATTCACTTTTGAATCAAGACTTCTCAAAAACAAGAACAAGGCCATTTCTGATGCCTTATTTGCCAACATAGCAACAACTCCATCTTCAACTCAATCCCCTAATTTCGTTTCTGATCCTGGACACTTTCCTCCTCCTTATGCTCAACCAAGGTCTCCTTCTCATAATAGATATGACTCTATACCTCAATCTTTCAGCAATGGACCACGTGGTGGACATTCTGCAAGAAGAAATGGAAAATTTTCCCGAGGAAGTAGACCTTCAGGGAGGTTTGTTAGTTCATTCTTTTGTACCTATTGCAACCGTCCAGGTCATGACATCTCCTGGTGCTACTATGCTAATCATGACTTACCAAATCCCTATCTCTATCATCCATATCCATCTCAATTCCCACCCACACCACCTCCCCCCAACTTACCTCAGGAACTCAAGACCTAACCGAAACACACATTCCTTTAAACTTCTCAACCAATTCACTAGCTATAATCCTCCTTACCCCTCTAACCCTTACTCCTCATATTATCCAACCTCTAGCTACAATCCTAGAAACCCATTTCCTCAATATGCCACAAATCCTAACCCCAATTACACTCATAACAAAAACCCACCATATGCAATTAATGTCACCACCGATGACTTTGAAACCAGACACCCTATCTGGTTTCCAGAATCTGGTACTACAAATCACATCACTTCTGACCCTTCCCTTGTTCATAATCCAATTGAGCAATTTGGCCCAGAATACTTGTATATGGGTAATGGTACTAAAGCTCATATCTCTTACAATGACACTACTTCTTTTGTCTCTCCTATCAATTCACACTTTTCCCTTTCTTTACAAAATTTACTTCTAGTTCCCACCATAATGAAAAATTTAATCAGTGTTTCACAATTTGCTAAGGATAATGCTTGCTATTTTGAATTCCATCCTAATGAATGTTTTTTTTAAAACACGTGGTTCTAACATTATCCTCCTCAAATGGTCTCTCACCTCATAGGGCTTATATGCATTCCAGAGTCTTTTTTCTAAGAAGTCAACCATTTATGCATCCACCTCAAGTCCAGATGCAAAGATCCAACCCACAGTTTTAGCTAGTTCTAGTTCTAAGTCTAATTCCTCTTTTGTTTTGTGGCATTGTCACTTAGGACATGCACATACTCCTGTTGTAAAAACTATTTTGTCTCATTGTAACATCACTCAGTCAAACAAAGCAGAATCTATTTTTGCAATGCTTGTTGTTATGGTAAATCACATAGAGTTCTTTCACCTATATCTACTAGTACCTACTCTAATACCTTTGATTTACTTTATCTTAACTTGTGGGGTCCTACACCTATCCTATCCGAATATGGGTTCAAGTATTATTTGTCCATTGTGGATGCCAAAACTAGACACGCCTGGATATATCTCCTAAAACAAAAATCTGAAATTATCACTATCTTCAAACATTTCCTTAAAATAGTGCATACCTAATTCAACAAAATAGTTAAGGTTGTCCAAACTGATTGAGGGGGTGAATTCAGACCCTTTAGTTCTTATCTATCCAGCTTGGGCATCAATAACCGTTAATCTTGCCCTCACACTCATCACCAGCAGGGTACAGTAGAACGCAAACATAGGCACATTGTTGAAACTAGATTGACCATGTTAGCCCATGCTAGTTTGCTCTTATCCTTCTGAGAATATGCCTTCACCCCTACTCTTAATCACAAATCAGCATTTTTTGTTTTGTTTGGCACTAACCCTGATTATACTGCCCTAAGAATTTTTGGGTGTGCCTGTTTCCCATTACTTAGACCCTATAACACGCACAAACTTGATTACATATCCACTGAGTGCACCTTTCTGGGATATTCATCAACCCATAAGGGATACAAATGTTTGTCTAAGGATGACAGGTTGTATATCTCAAAGGATGTAACCTTCAATGAAACTATGTTCCCCTTCAAAACAGTAACCCAAACCACAACGTCAACCTCAAACCCACATAAGGACTACACCTCTTCATCTACCACCATTCACCATTTACCTCAACCATCTTATACACCTTCCACTGTTGCACCTCTCAGTCATCTCCAAATAACCTCACACAATAGTTATCCTCATCTAACCCAGATTCTCCTAATCCTATTTCACCACCAATGGATAGCAATCCAACAAACTCATATGAATCTTCACCTGTTTCTACCTCATCCTCTTTACCTATCCTAACTATTCCAACCTCCTCTCACCCTATGACAACTAGGTCAAAAGTTGGAATCAACAAATCCATCCTTCCCAACCTTTCCAACTTATTTCTTATTCATATTGAACCCTCGACCCTAAAAGAAGCCTTACTTGATCTTATCTGGCATAATGCTATGCAAGAAGAGTATAATGTTCTTCTTAAATTGGAACTTGGTCCCTGGTTCCTTTGCCACCAAACAAAAAGGCCATTGGGTGCAAATGGGTTTTTCAAATTAAAGAAAATCCTGATGGTTCCATCAACAAATACAAAGCTAGACTTGTGGCCAAGGGTTTTCATCAACAACAAGGTATTAAATAGAATAAAATATACTCACTTGTAGTCAAACTTGTTAATATTCGAATTATCCTCACTCTAGTTGTTACCTATGGATGGACTATTCAACAACTTGACATAAACAATGTGTTTCTGAATGGGTTCCTTCATGAGGAGTTATACATAAATCAACCCACTGGTTTTCAGAATGGTGACAAGACTATTGTCTGCAAACTACCCAAAGCTATCTATGGCCTCAAACAAGCCCCTAGACAGTGGTTTGAACAACTAAAAGGTACCCTCATTTAGTTGGGATTTCAGAACAGTAGATGTGACAACTCATTGTTCATTTCCATCACAAGTACCCATCAAACATTCATCTTAGTCTATGTTGATGACATTATTGTCATTGGGTCATCTAGTTCAAAGATTTCTCAACTAATTGACAACCTCAACTCCACATTTGCTCTAAAAAAGATGGGGAACTTAGACTATTTTCTGGGCATTGAGGTCAAACATTTACCAAATGGATCCTTATGTCTATCACAAACAAAGTATGTCAAAGATCTCCTCAGAAAGGCAAAGATGGACTCTACTAAACCTAGCATCAAACCTATGGCCACTACTTGTAAGCTATCCAAAAATGACTCCAAACTCTTTGACAATCCCACTCTGTTTAGGTCTATTGTTGGAGCACTTCAGCATGCTACAATAACAAGACCTGATCTAGCCTATAGTGTCAACAAAGTTTGCCAATTCATGAGTCAGCCCCTTGAGCAACAATGGGTTGTAGTTAAAAGGATCCAAATGTATTTGCAAGGAACAACAGCCTTGGAATTCACCTTAAGCATGTTGCAGCTCCCAATCTGCCTATACGCCTTACTGCTTTATGTGATGCAGATTGGGCTACTGATCCTAATGATAGAAAGTCAATATCAGGGGCTTGCTTATATATTGGACCTACTATCATAACTTGGTGGTCAAAGAAACTTGCCTTGGCTTCTCAAGAATTAGTTTGGGTGGAGTCTTTGTTTTCAGAATTGAAGGTTCCCCATCAAGTTCCTTTCGTTCTCTGTAACAATTTGAGCACAATAGTTATGGCTCATAATCCTATTCTTCACAACAGGACTAAGCACATAGAGTTAGATCTCTTTTTCATCAAGGACAAGATTCAAGCCAAAGTTCTTCAAGTGAAGCACATTCCATCTGATTTTCAGACTGCATATGTACTCACCAAGCCCTTAGCCACGACTAGATTTCTAATCTTAAGGAAACAACTCAGAGTAGTTGACTTAGCTTCCCTAGTCAAACTACCCTCAGTTTCAGGGGGTATATTAGAGATCACGTGTCAAATTGAAACTTGGTTTCAATTTATAACATGTGTTTTGGTTTAGCTCTAATTGTTAAACAATTAGAGGTTTGTTTCTGTTACAGATTAAGTTCAGTAAATGTTTTCTAGTTAATTATAGGGGGTGAGTGGTTCATCACCTCCCTTTTAGCTTCTGTTATAATTCCTATAAATAGGGATCCTCTTTGTTGATATCAATTCAATAAAATTACAATTCATAATCTTAATTATGTTAAATCATATCCTCTCTATATTCTTTTATTATCTTTTTACAAAAGTCAGACTTTTAAATTTGATGCACAAGTTTTATTTCTAATGCACAAGTTTTATTTTTGATACAAGCATGGTCTAAGCTTCCCTATTTATAGAAGGAAGTGGACCTTTATCCTCACTATAAGCATCTTACAACTCATTAGTCATTATTACATTTTACCTCACATCACTCTCCACCTTACAATACACTATTTTCTACCTTACTACTCATCACACCTTATCTTACATGATAAATTATTTCAGATCACACCTTATGTTACATCATACTTTGTCTTACACCATACCTTACTTTATTTTATTCCATCTTAGATACATTGTGTACTACTAGTGTAGTCTTGTCTCTTCATAATGGATTTTTTCTACGAGTAGTATATCCATTATCTCGGCATTTAGGTGTTGAACATCTTGGTCCACCGATTCCATTATTGAGTCTCTACTGCCATATTGGTTGATTTCTACTTCAGTTTGTCTAGAGGAGCTTGCTTCACTCATTCTTTGGTAGAACGAGTTACTTACTTGTTAGTATCGATTTGTTCCTTTGGAAGTTGACAAGATTGTCACAGTGGCTAATGCAAGTTCTCTTAGAATTATCTAGCACATATTCATAAAAATTAACCTCGTTTAAGTGATTCTCAAGTTCCTTCCTGTAACTTTCTACCAAATGATATATATCAAAGGTATCCCAAATATAAGTTTGATTTTTAAAACATGAAAGATTGGTAGTAGGGTGTCGTGAATAAGGCCTCTAAACGATAAAAATGGTCCTAAGCTTTTGGAAATTTTTTACATGATATTTTATTGTTCTAGAAATTTAAGGCATTATTAAATCTTGTTCGCCACTAGTTTAAAGGAGAAAACCATTCTAATAGAGTCCAAAATAAATGGTCATGATTTTGAGGATCGGTAAGGAACCTGTAGGTGGCTTGAGTTCGCAAAGCAATAGACATGGCATATAAAACAGTGACACACCATGTGTACCATAGTAGATCCTCTGAAAGAACATATATATGGTGAGGATTGATTGAGATAGCATTTTTGAAAGGAATCACTGAATGGAAGAGATTTTCTTGAAAACTATCCTTGCAACGTGTATGAGGTTTATGAAAAAATGAAAGAAGATGGTTCTTTGCATATTCTTTAGGTCTTTGAGGAGAAAAGGACAAATCTACACGTGGAGGGAGGTCTATAGTAGTGGAGGCATAATTTGGTAATGGGTTAACCATTAGGATTAGTGGGAAAACATAGAAAGTGGTGATGAAGTTGATGGATTTGTTTGGTTTAGAAAGGAAATCTAGGAATAAATTTTGGATACCTTTAATATGTTTAACAGTAAAATCATATATAGAAAATCAATTATTCAACCTGAGTATCTAAGGATCTCGTGACATCTTGTTTTTGAATTCTAGAATCTTGGGGAAAGAGAAGTTATCCATTTGTACTTCAAATGTATGACCTCTGAGATAAAAAAAAAAATTTTTTTGTATTCCATACTTGACATCAAAAGCCTATTCATAGGTAGTATGATAATGTTTTTCTGTATTCTTGAATTAGCCACTGGCTTGTCTAAAATAATACCTTCTTTCTTTAACTTCTTCAATCACGATTACCACCCACAAATGATCACTTGCATCAGTTTGCAAGATTTGGTTATCGGAAGTTGGGATTTTGAGTGTCAAGAGATTTTGAGTGATATTCTTTTGTTCCTTAATCGCTAGGGTTTGTTGTGAACTCTAATGAGCAAAATTTTTCTTCAGCATCTTGGAGAGCTGACTCATCCATCATACCACATTGGAGATAAAATCCTGAACATAATTGAGGATCCCAAGGAACTATTAAAATTGCCTAATCGAGAGATTTTCATCAAGGAAATTGAGTAGTTCTTTTGCAATATGTGATTGAGGCTAGTAACTCCCATTGGAAAAATGTATTCCTAAGAAGTCAATTTTAGTGTGTCCTAATTGAATCTTCGTTTCTTAAAAAATTATTTAATGTTGTTGGGCAAGACTGAAGAATTGATCTAATAAATTTTTGTGGGAGGACTTGTCCTTTGAGAACAGAAGAATATCATCAATGTAGATTAGGATTCTATCTAGGATAGGCTCAAAGATCCTCATCATTGCCTTTTGGAAGAGACATAGGACAACCTTCAACCCAAAAGGTAGGACACTCCATTGGTATTGTACATTTGTGATGTAGACTACAGTTTTGTGACGATGACCATGGTTTAATCCAAGTTGCCAAAACTAAGATTTAAGATCAAAATTTGAATATATATTGGTGTCTCTAATTAACACATGTTGGGAAGATGCTTTAAGGATAGGAAATTTGTCATCTTTGAGGAAGTAGTTGACAAACGATAGTTAATTACTATCCTATTCTTTCCTCTTAGTTTCTCAGATCTCTTCTCAGCATAGAAGGCTTGACATGCCTACTCAGACTTTTTTGGTTCAATAAGGCCTTGCTTTAACATTTGAGCATACTCTTTCTTAGCCTTAAGGAGATCATGAAGATTCACTCCTGAATTTGTTGTTTGTGTAGGATTGATATCTTCATTCAATTTGAACGGAAGTTGGACAATGAAGTTTGGATTTTACCATAGGGGCTTTGGATGGTTGCACTTTTCATGGTTGTGTGCACATAAAGATACGAGCTTTTCAACCTATATCTTTGAATTCGCCAAAGGCTTATGATAGAGAGTAGAGCTTGGTTATCTTAGAGTATAGCTTGAATTCTCTTTTGTATTTGATTACCGAATGGTGGATTTGGAGTCTTCCGGCCATAGCATATACAACTTTGTCGATGAGTATATATTTGTTGGGAAGGTTCCTTCTAATGATCTTTGTCCATATAAGGCATCGAGAAAAAAACTTATTCCTACGGGTGATTTTGACACAAGATAAGTCTTGAATGTTTTTCCATCTCTGCAAGGAAAAAGTGCTATTGTCGACTCCAAGCTTCATCGGAGCTCGGATTCATCATTGTGTGATGTGCTCCTGTATTCATGTAAGCAATTACCCTTTTCGGGTGAGCAAATTTTGAGGGGAGGATTTGGATTTTAACACAAGGTAGTGGAGGAGTGGATGATATACTGTCTATTCCTTAGAGGAAGAGTATTGGAAGGTATTCACCATAAGAAAAAGCCTCTGATTCTGAGGTCGGGCTAGTAACCATCAAAAGTAGTCTCATATCATCTGCAGAACATTATTTTGAGTACAATCATTCTATATCTCCTTCTAGAAATTCTAAGGAATTCATGAGTTTGGCGACTTTCGTAGTATTGTTTGGACATATATTTGAAAAATGTCCTCTCTATCCACAAATGAAACACCTTTAGCCACTATTCTTCCCTATTTTCCCTTTTCTTCAAAAAACTTCAAGGGTTTCTTTTTTCGTCGAGAAAGTTTCTCGAACTTTTGCTTGTGAAACTTCTTCTTTGTGGAACAAGTGCAACTCTTCTCCTTGCAATGGATTTCTAGGTATTGTTTTGTGCATGCCTTAGTGATTTTGGATCTTTGTTTCAATATATTAGAGAATAATTGATGTTGCTTGCAAAGTTTGTCAAGAGCTTATACTGTTAACTAGTAAATTTGACCTCGAGTAAGGCCATTGAAAACATTTTGTGAACCAGTTATCATCCTATGAGGTTCTGGTTGGAGTTCTTGTGGGTGAGAAGCCATATATATTTTTTTCAAATTGTTCACATTATAGCCATTTAACAAGTAGAACTGTCGTGACATTCTTTGAAAATATCTCTCCATATTTTCTATCATTGGTGAGTAACATTTCATTTCAAAGAAATTGTGTCTTGTATTTTTATCAAAGATGCTTATATATTTGATGAACTCTTGGTGGATCGCCTCCAAAACTTTAGTAGTATTGTGCAACCTATGGAATTGCTCTTGTCTGCCTTGTCTAAGGTTATGGTACTATTCTTTCAGGGTACTAATCATTTATTTATGTAATTGTTTATACCTTCTGGCGGCTCATTACCCTGTATTAAAATGGACATGACACTAAAATTTGTCCCAAATAGTAAATGAGAATGCTCATAATAGCTTTTGATTTTAGAGCAATTTGTGGACGCAAGATGAATGGGTTGAACAATACTTTTGCCATTTCTAGATACTATTGTACTATGGACAAGAAGCAACCCCATAACTCTTTACTATAAACATCATAATAACTTGTCATGTAGAGGTGGCAAAATTATCCATAATCCGCAATCCATTCAAACCGAAGTAAATTAAATTCATCCAAATCCGTCTATTAAAGCTAATGGATGGAATCCAATGGATACTTTAGAAATGGATGAATTTGAATTCATCTATTATATCTAATAGATATATATAGATATATCAATTTGGATGAATATCCAATCCATACAAAGAACAAACATTAAAAAATGGCATTCCTTTGCTTTTCAATTTCATTTAATATTCAAGAAAATTAAATTCATCCAAATTCATTCATGATTCTCACTCTCACTTTGAATATTTTATTATGTTGAGATCAATGGATATGTGGATGTTGTTAATATTAAAAGTATATTCTTAAGTATATAACATATATAAATATTTGATAAAAACTTTACATGTAGAACTTTAAACGTCGTATGTTTGTAGAGTGTTGAAAAAATTAAATTTTGTCAAAAGTTAAAAAAAAACACCTTTTTTAAAAAAAACTTAAAAACACTTTTTTAAAACATGAATTTTAATAGTGTTTTTTTAAAAATGATTTTAAATATGCCTTTTTTTTTAAAATGATTTTAAAACATGTTTTATTAAGATATTAGTTTTTAATAGAATAATTTTCTCCAATGTTCTTTGTTCCAATAAAAAATCAAATGTATTGGATATTCATCCATCCAAATCAAATGGAGTCATGGATGTATTGGATAACCTAAAATATGATTTAAACGAATTTATATGAATTGGTGAATGACTTTTCATCTATTCATTAGGATCCAAATCCAAATTCATTCATTTGCCACCCTTGTTGTCATAACATAATTCTATAACTAGATTATAATTATAAGACTAAATTATATTGGTATTCCCTAAGAGATTTACTAAAAGTACACAAACAAGCCTACCCTTTTATGGACTTACATCAATTGCCCATATTTTATATACATACATTACATTAATTATCTTATAGGGGATGTGAGTCTAATCTTTTAAATAAATTTAAGGTAAGTGTAATTAAGCTAAATTTCAATGGGTGTTACTGCCATTTACTCTAAATTAATTAATGATACATTTAGTTAGAACAAATTGACAGCTTTTACAGTTGTAGATAGAAATTGATAATAAATTTACTATTTTCCTTTTGTATTTAAGCAGCATATGTTTGGAACTATAGCTATATTTTCTATTTACAATTTATGATGTTTTTGCTTCTTTGTATTGTGTATCACTCTTCATATAAGGAATACTGACAACATAATTTTGGCACATATTAGCGTTATTAAGATTATAATGATTATTTTTCACAACTTAATGAAGGAACTAAAATTCAACTTTAGTAAATAACAAATTTTCTCTCCCTTTATTACTTCTATAAAGTTACTTGACTACATGTTTAAACAAAAAAAAGATGGAGAATTGAACTCAAACATTTTCAAAATTCACCAATCATACAAAACAACAAATATTTGAGTAATAAAATAAGTTCAAGTCTTTTGTTGTTTCTTAATAATAACATTTCAATATGAAAATATGATTTTGTTATTTATAATATTACCAATTGTTTTTTAAAATTCATTGAGTCTGACATTATTTATAATAATTTCAATATAAAAATACATGAATCCTACATTGTTTACAATATAAAAATACATCCGTTGTCTACAATATTTTTCACATTCTTCAACAAGTCTTAAAATAATAATAATAACAAAATGATGATTTATGTACCATTGTTTCCCTTAAATCATTTATTTATTCCAATCTTATATTTTCAGTAACAAGTTTTGGAAATAAAATAAAGTATATTTATTTTGAGTTTCATTTTCTTTGTAATTATGAACCATTGTTTATTTTAAAAAAAAAAATATATTTGCTAATGGTTATAGAAATGAAAGAATATAATTTTGTTTAATCTCACGCAAGATTTTAAAATACATATATAAGTATATAATTTAATATACATTATATAAATTAATTAAATATATAAGTTATGACTCACGAGGGATTTGTGTAGGTACGAAAAATGGAACGTGGTTTAAATGAAATTACAAAATGTGGTTCGGTTCAGTTATTTGTTTAAAGAGTCATTTATGTTCGATTCAGTTTATGGTTTTATAAATTTAGAAACCGTTGGAACTAAACCGAGTCGCATATTTAACAAATATATATTAGTGAATAATATTTTATTATTGTTTAAATTCTTCAACCAAGTTTGTAGCTTAAATTATCATTTTTTGTTTGAATTGTAGTATTATGCATGTTACTAAATTGTTAGTATGTTAATATGATACAAGTTATTACTTACTAAATTGTTTTCTAATGTCCTGATTATTTGGAACATATTTTACAACTTTTGTAGTATTAAGTTTGAAACTAATATATACCATATATTGTTATATATAGTATTGTTGTGACTACATATAAATTGTAAGGTTATATATATATATATATATGTATATGTATATATGTAACTATAATATGTATTACTAATTAATATATATGTTACCAATCGTGAATTGTGTTGTTATATATGTTACTAATAAAGATATATGTTATTAATTGTGAATTGTATTATTATATGAGGAGGAATTCACTTCAAATGTAAGTTTTTAATACTTACTCCCTATCTCAGTCATCAATTATAGAGAAATTCAATGGTTTGAATTAGTGAGTATATTAGAATTAATGGTTTGATAGGAAGTAAGGTTAAAAACTTACTCTTGGAATAAGTGAACCCTACTCCTATTATATATGTGATAATTCAATTTTTTCTTTATAAATTATATAACTGTTATATATGTACTAACAAATAAACAATTGTGTGATTCACTTTTTTTACTCATCTATATATAATTCATAATTTTTTATAATAATAGTAATAGTCTTTTTCCTTTTATGGACAAACAATATCTCTTATATATATTTTGAACCAAATTTTTTTATAAAAAAATAATAGGAAAAATCATGGAACCGAACTGAACCATTCAAGAACGTACTTCGGTTCATATAGTTAAATTTACCGTTAAAAGAACGAAACCAAACCATGTGTTTGTGTTCGTTCCCTAAAATATACCAAAAAAATAAAAGGAAAAAGACTATTACTATTATTATAAAAAATTATGAATTATATATAGATGAGTAAAAAAAGTGAATCACACAATTGTTTATTTGTTAGTACATATATAACAATTATATAATTTATAAAGAAAAAATTGAATTATCACATATATAATAGGAGTAGGGTTCACTTAATAGTCTTTTTCCTTTTATGGACAAACAATATCTCTTATATATATTTTGAACCAAATTTTTTTATAAAAAAATAATAGGAAAAATCATGAAACCGAACTGAACCATTCAAGAACGGTTCGGTTCATATAGTTAAATTTACCGTTAAAAGAACGAAACCAAACCATGTGTTTGTGTTCGTTTCCTGAAATATACCAAAAAAATCTACTGAATTAAACATTTATACCTCTAATCATCACAATGCTCTTTGCGTGCAACATTAGGACTATTGTTCCTTATTGAATTGAAAGTTACAGAGTACATACTATATACATTTAGCACAATATTCTTAGCTTTCACAATGCAATTTAATAATTACACAACTATAAAAGGCATGTATATCATGATAGAACTAAACGAAGAATCTCTCCTGAGAGCTTGAATGATTTTTCTGTTTCTTCCAGACAATGGTTCTTCTCTTCACGAGTCCATTCCTGTGTAAAAACAACAGAGAAGAAATTCAACTACCACCCTAACTCAAAAACCTTGAAAACTAAAAAAAAAGCGGCTGAATGCACGAGACTTTCAGTTAATCAAGTCTGAGGAGGGTAGAAGCAAATAAACTGTTTCTAGGATTTGAACTCACCCCTCTAAAAAACCTTGAAAACTATGAGAAATTAAAATTGCAATAAAAAAATCAGCTTATTTCTTATTGCTTAGAAGATTTTAACGAAGTGTATGCAAAGAAGTAAGAAAGATCAAGAAATTTACTTCAGCAACTTTGTTCAACTTGTCCCTAACATTCTGCAACAATTGGGATAGGTCACCATCCCATTTATAGAACTCCAACTCCTTGCTGTTGAGTATCTTTTCAGCAACCTGAAAGGGTTAAGGTTAATGTGCAGGAGATTCTTCAGCATAGAAAAGATAAGGAAACTTTCACTGTTGGTTTCTACTTAATCAAACGAAATTTACTGAAACATGTAGAACATAGTAAAGCCTACTTTTTAATGTTATGAGTAGGATTACAGTGTTATAACAACCATATGCTCCTGGAAACCTCAACCTATCACCTAAAATCGGTGGGAAATCAGACATATGCAAAATGCTGGTCAGTCAATTCTTTCTCCTATACCCTTATTGATTAATCGGAAATGACACTATTTGAATATTTGCTGCAAGGTTGCATTTCAGGCTTCAGTTGTATTGGAATAGCTTATTTAACTTCAGAAAATGATTATACAATCAAAATGCTTCCAAAAGGGCTTTGAGGTGAAAAGCTTTTTCCTTCAGTAGAGAAGCTATTCTAATCCAAACATGCATGCTTATATCATCAATATTACTAATAATTATTAATATTGATATTTTACTATCATGCTATGATACACACAAGAAAGTATTTGACACAAAGAGAAAGTAAAACAGAGTACATATGTGACACAACTCTGCAAATATCTGTATAACAGGCCACATATAAAATTTAGGGGACTATCTGGATATTCTATGTAAAACAAAATCGAAATATTCCTAGTTCATAAAAATTTTCACCATGTTTTTATATCTCCGAGACACAAACCATATTAGTCATAAAACAGATTTTACTGTCCAAAAATGACAACTGATACCAAATATGATCTATATAATCTTTTTATAAAAGGGCAGCTCAGTGCATGAAGCTACTACTTAGTGGGGTATGGGGAGGATAGATACACGTAGCCTCACCCCTGATCTATAATCGGTGATATACATAATAATTTAACCCTTTCTCAATGCATATGATCGGTTACCTTTTTCCCAATCATTCGACCACCAGCTGAATGGGCAAAGTAGATGTTGTAAAAGTGGCAAATGAAGGCTTGGGGATCTTTTTCTGATAACTCTGTAAGATATTGAGCATATGTAAGACCAGGAGAGGAAGGTTCGGGAATGGCATGACCTTGCTCCTTGAACCATGCCAAATCTTTTTCCAAAGCTGCAGACCTTTCCAATCCTGTATTTCTGAATTCAGCATCTACACAAAAAGAGCAAAACTTCAGCATTATACAATAAGATTAGTTGAGAACATAAAAACATTGGAGCAAACGACTAATTGGTTGTAGTCTATGGATATGCTCTATAATTTAAGTACCCAAAAACAACTAATATTTTTGATAACAGCAACAAACACTCAGAAGCTTGAAGAAAGCAACAACGAACATCTCCCAGAATATCAAGAAGCTTAAAATGCATAATTAGGAATAATACCTAATGATTTTGCAATTAATTGCTCACCAAATATAAACTCTACCTTGCCACAGTGAGAAGGTTGTACACTATATAACTCCTAACAGAGCCTCAAGAATGATAGCAACCTCCAGGGAGTAGGTTGCTTTCTTTGCCGATCATTCTTGCCTAAAACTAAATTAACTCTCGAAATGAATTTGTTTATGGACTTATTTATATTGTCACGGTTTTGATGTTTTATTTTTGGGTTTGTAATTTGTGTATGGGGTGGAATGGACGTGTGTACGAATATGGAGTGGAATGAGTATGATTTTTAGTGTAGAGATAAAAGAACTTGGTTAAGAGATGAAGGGGGAAGGCGCCACAAGCAAGATTGCTTGATAAACCAAGGTTGTTCATCATAAACAAGGATGCTTGATGAGAACTAAGGTAAGGCGTCAGACCAATGGTGTACGAATATGGAGTGGAATGAGTATGATTTTTAGTGTAGAGATAAAAGAACTTGGTTAAGAGATGAAGGGGGAATGTGCCACAAGCAAGATTGCCTGATAAGCCAAGGTTGTTCACCACAAACAAGGATGCTTGATGAGAACTAAGGTAAGACGTCAGACCAATGGTGATAACCCTATGAACGCCACAAGGAAGAATCCATGATAAGTTCTAAGTGTAGGAACAAGACTCAACTAACAAGGGTTTAATCCAAAATAATATTCATTCATGTATCATTCGGTTTACACGATGAAGTTGAAAATAAAACATAACATTAAACAACCTGTAGTAAAGTTGCTTGTTCCCATTATAAAAATAACTCATCGTGCATCGGGATGGATACATACAGATTGCTTGAGGTTTGGGATGGTAATATCTCATTTATTTGAATCCCCATACAACTTATCCTCATTATACGAATAATAATTTATATTTGAAATTTGAATCCTTGTCATTTGTACACCTAATCCATATATGAAAGGTAATAATTTTATGTATTTGAATTTCTTATCACCTGCCTTACTTGTATTCAGATTTGCTCTTCATTTAGCAAGTCCTAATTCTTTGTAATTGAATTGAATCATGTTCTTTCTTAGAAAAGAAATTCTCACAGGGTTTGCTTCATATATGACAAGGAATTATCTTACCACACAGCTGGCCTTCATCAAACATTTGAATTTGAATTCAATCATAAAGCCTTCTAAGAAAGGAAATGATTTTAAGCACATAATTCTTTGGTGATAAATACCACAAGGCTCCTTAATGTCTCAAAATCCTTCCACGATATGGAATAGCCAAATTCAATGAGTCCTCTTCATAAGGAAAAAATACCACATTTATAAACAAACCATGTGAAATTTTTTTCCTAAGAAAGAGCATGATTCAATTCAATTACAAAGGATTGTGACTTGCCAAATGAAGAGAAAATCTAAATACAACTAAGGCAAGTGGTAAGAAATTCAAATACATGAAATTAACACCTTTCATATATGGATTAGGCTTGCAAATGGTAAGGATTCAAATTTGAAATATAGAATTATTATCCCCATAATGAGCACAAGTCGTGTGGGGATTCAAATCAAGGAGATATTATCATTCCAAACCTTAAGCAATTTGTATGAGACTCCAATGCACCAAATCATTTATTTCCATAATGGGAATATGCCGTGTGGGAATTCAAAAACAAGAAGTTATGATTAAAATTCTTTCCTTTCTTGGAAATTCAATGAACCTAGACCAACCTTGGGCATGAGCATCATCTTGGCCGAGCCAAATCAAAGGGAGGGTCATAACACATAGGAAACACAACTTTATTACATGTTTAATATTATGTTTTATTTTCAACTTCATATGTAAACTGAATGGCGCATGAATGAATGAATAACGTGAATATTATTTTGGATTACATCTTTACTTGTTAGTTGAGTGTTGTTCCTACACTTAGAACTTATCAAGGAACCTTCCTTATGGCGTTCATTGGCTTATCACCATTGATGTGACGTCTTAAATTAGTTCTCATCAAACATCATTGCTTGTGGCCAACATCCTTGGCTTATCAATCAATCTATGTTGCTTGTGGCACCACCATCTTCATCATTTTCCATTTTCTTTTATCCAATACATAAAAATTCATAAACCAAAAACAAACACCAATTTGGCCCAAATACTAATTTCATACAAATTCCATCTATAATCATATATAAAACATGGACATTGTTATAGAAGTTACACTCTGTGAGTCCAATTGACTCTCAAATTTGCAAAGAAAGCAAACCACCCATGGGAGTTGCTTTTAAAGAATCAACAGGAAGCCAAAATGAAAAAATAACCATTGTACATAGATAGCTCTGATATAATTATAGATAAAAAAAACACTTCATGATATTCATCAAAATGAGGCAAATATGTTTATGAGGGTATCCATGAAAGATAGTCAAAAAAGTTTATGGCAATAAGAAAAGGGCAGATTAATAGAAAGGAATCACAAAAGAAATCTACCTCAGCCAAACTGATAATGAAAGTTTCTACTAGTACTGGAGGTGGGTAGTTGAAGGAAGGGATGAAGATGAAAAGTTTTCAAGCATCATGTTATGTAGGATGTCAGAGTACCATATTCATATTTTGTAATGGTCTTTGAGGTAAGCTTCACAATTATAGACTTCAAAACTACAGTATGAATAAGGTATCCATGATGCTATGCTGCATGAATACGAGAATGGTAACCATAATGCAAATATAATTAGGTGCAAATGATCAAAGTTAGCACTAGTAAAGGATGCGAGAGGCTTAGGATAATAGACCCAAAACCAACTAAAATTTGAAGATGAGAGACTAATTATAAGACTCATATTTAGTATTATGATGCAGCTATAAAAAAAAAGGAAAAATCTTAAGGCTATGTTTGGGAGTTACGAGAGAAAGGGGATGAGATGATCAAAGGACAAAGAGGGGAAAAGAAGAAAAGGAGAAAGACAGACAAATCAAGTTAAACCTCTCTTTTATTTGGGGACTATGAAAATGAGCATATGAAAGATTTTAGAGGGCTTCAAAAAACTTTCAAAGTGTTTCTCTTTCTTTCCCCAAACTCCAAACAAAGAATACTTTGAGATTCCAAAACAAGACTCCTTCCATAATCATACCTTCTCTTCCCCTCCGAAACAAAACTTTGAAACAGAGCCTAAATATCAATCCAAAATGGCACAATTTTAAAACAATTTTCATAAATATATACCCATCATATTTTAAACTACCCATGCAACATTGGTTTTACCTATTAGCCGCAGTATTGTGCCGTGCCTCTACAAGTTTATTATAAACATAAAATATCTAATCATTGTGAAAACTTAACCCTTGAAAGTCACATAAAAATCCAATAACAACCAAGAAGGTATTGGTCTAATTATATAAGGTCTGCTAGATTATAGGATGACTTTTTCGATTGAGTGACACTCATTGAGAAGAGCAAGAGATTACTTCCTTAGGCAAAAGACCAAAAGACTGAGTACAAAAAAAAAACAACAACATCAACAAGAAGAACTTACATGAAGGATAAACAGGTTCTAGAACAATCTTCTCAAGCGTATCATAAACCAACTTGCTATCAACAAGAAACTTCAAGTACCCATCAACGCTAGGCTCCCACTTAGCAACGGTTCTTTCCTCTGGTTCCTTAACCTCTTTCTCACCCTCCTTAGCCTGTTCCTTCGTATGCAACTTCATAGCCACGAACCTCATTTCCTCCACGAAACCCTTCGACTCACCCGGGTACCGCTTCTTCTGCTTCTCAGCGGTTGTTGCAGACACGACAACAACGCCCTTCCTCGGCATCCCCGAAACCGAACGGGAAACTAACTGAAACGGTACGGGTAAGGGGAATTTATTTGATAACGGTGATGATGGAAGAAGACGTGGTTTGTTAAATAGGGAATTGAATTGAGAAAGTGGAGTTAGTGATGACATGGTTATGGGATTGAGTTTAAGTGCACGAAATATATGAAGTTGGATAGAAAGCAAGTTATGAAGTAGAAGAATAGATGAAAGGAAAAAGATAATAATAATAAATTAATGATAGAGTGTGAGAGAAGGGGTGAGAAATTTTAATTGGTGAGGTTGAAGGAGAAGTAATCTTGAAGAAAAAGGTGACACACCAATCATAATTGCCTTTTTTTTTATAATTAAAAATAGGTAGGGGTGTTAAAATAATGACAAGGATGATGATGTGCAAAAATATTTATTTAATTTTAATAATAAGGAGAAGCAAACCAGCAAACAAGATGGTTTTGGAATGGAGAGGTAGAGGAGTTGTGTAGTTTCTTCCAACATAAGATGAGTGGATTGGGGTTTCTTGAATGGGAGAGGATGATAGTGAAATTATAGAAGAATAAATTTTATTCATATTAAAGTAAATACGGAAAAAATAATAAATATTTAATATTTTCAATTAATATTTTATTAATGTGATATAAGATTTAAGATATGAATTAAGAAAATATATGTCATTTTAACAGTAAGGAGAATTGATGGTTTCAATTGTTATCTATACTATATATAAAGGGAAAACATGAAATAACTATCATGATGTAATTTCATTTTCCTATTTTACCCTTAAACTTTTTAATTTCTACAAAAAAAAAACCATATAATTATATATAAGTATGTAATCACCACAAACCTATTAACCACCTCTCTAGCATTATAATAAAACAAATATTATAATATAAAGTATCTCCAATAAAAAGTACAATATAAATTATACTCAATACAAAAAAATATTATAATTCTCCAAAATAAAATATATAAATTTTAAATTAACATTGTAAAAGTATGAATATGGGCTAGCAGGCACGAAGTGCCTATCACCACTAGTTAATTTCAAGGAAACTTATCTAGTTTTAAATTAATAATATGGTGATCATATATATTTTACATCACAGTAAAATAAAGTATTTCTCACATTGTGATATAACTTATTTTTTATAGTCAATATATGTACTGTTTTATTTAGTTTTAGATATATTTTTATAGAAAATGATTAAATAAGTTAAATGTCAAAATTTTAATGACCGAAGTATATAACTTATCACATTAAACTAGAAGATATTTTATTGTCTTTATACTTATAATAATTTATTGAGGGGCATTAGGAATAGTGCAAGCAGCAGCAAAAACGATGGCAAAAAAAACCGTACCCGTGGGTACCCGCAGGTAAAACCCGTATGGGTATGCGTACGGGTCACAAACGGGTATCCGCAGATATTATAAACGGGTTTTTAAAATTATTTGTAGTACAACAGGCAGATACGAGTATTATGGTACCCGTATCCCTGGGTACCAGTTATTTATATGATTAATATATTATATTTAATTAAAATAAAAAATACATTATTCTAATATTTATTACACTATGTATATTTTTTCTCTTTACTTTGTTTACATATTTTATTGAGTTTGGTGGTGAAACACCCTACAAATATTATTACATGTGTAAAAACATATTTTACAAAGAAAATATATACTTTTTTGTTAAATGAGAACAAAAAATCACACAAATAGAAAACACCAATAAATTTAGCATTTTTGTCAAATATTCAATCAAAATGTACAAAAATAATTAAGTTTTATCTTATTTGAAACATAATAGAAGTAAAAATTTAAAAATTTATTTATAATAGAGGAAACTTGTGGGTATCCATTGTACCCACGGGTACCCAGAAATATCCACGAATACCTGCACACGGATACCCGTATGGGTATGGGCGGGTATAAGTATTACTCTTCTATTTTGAAACAGGTAGCAGGTAGCTATACCCATACCCGCCCATACCCGTTGTCATCCCTAAAAACGAAACCATCCACCTACCTCATTAGTAGTCAAACACGCTATCAATTTTACAATTAATTTGGTATTAGATTCTTATGTTACCAACATTATTTTGGTTTTCGTTATGTTACCAACATTATTCTGGTTTTCGTTATGTTACCAACATTCTTCATGCGTGTAATAATGGTGAAGAAATAGAGTCTAAATATTTATATACAATTATAATATCATTTATCATTTATTTGAATTATTTTTTCGAAGAACAAATTATAATAAAATATGAATGATAATACATACAATATTAATGTATATATTTTTTTTGTTGGTATAAAACTAGACTACAGATATTGTGTAATGATAAAAGTTGATTTTCAATTTGGAGCTGCACTATTCAATATCTCCAAGTGGATTATTTCCTCATCTAAAGAACGACGGGATACTTGACTGAGGACAAAAAAATGGGATTGAATAGTGGACAACATCCCTCTAATTTATACTTTACAGTCTAATGTTGATAAATCTAGACAAAATTTTGATATCAATTCATTGGTAAGTATATAATTCAACCATTCATAATATTTAATCATTTATATCGATGTACACTTAGCTAAATATACATTAGGAAATTTCATCCTTAAATAGTGTTTTGCCTGTTTCAGAGTATTTTGAAAGATTAAAAATGCATTCTTAAAATCATTTTAAGTTCAATTTTCATGATTAAAACATATGTAAAATAGCTTAGTTAATTAGTTAGAGTTAAGTCTCTTGTATTTTCTGTATAATATGTTTGTTAGTTTCTTTGTATTTCAATTCATTCAACTCAATTTTATTCATTTAATGAATGAAATACACACACTTTTCTTTTTCTTTGATTTCTAATATGGTATGAGAGCAATATTATTATGTCTTAGTTTCCACGGGAAAGAATCATGAATTATTTATGCTATTGTATACAGGTAATAATTTGTTATCTCAAATGATTTCCTCTTAGTTTTTTGGCAATTCACCAAGAAAAAGAAGGAAATTGAAAGAGCAAAAAGATAAGAAAATGTATTGAACTTTCATTATTGGAATTCACTCTACACAAAGACAAAGAGTAGAGAATTTATACAATAGAAAAATTGGTAGTTGCTTGAAACCCAAGCTACCATTTAAAGTAAAAACAATCCTAACTACCATAACCGAAAACTATCTAAGAATGAGTAATCTTTTAGCACCTCCATTCAAGATGGAGAGTGAATACCATTGACTCTCACCTTGGGTAGAAGATAGCAAAACTATACTAAATCCAAAACAACTAAGGGTCATAGATGAATACAAAAAGTACAACAACACATATACTAGACTTTCTGATTGTGCTTTGCTTTTATAGGAGTTTTAACCACACCCTTAACGATCTTCTAGAACCAAAATATGTTCATCATTAGTAATACAGGGGGCACCACATGGTGTAAAAACTCCATGGTGAGGCCTCAAAATACATGACTCTCTTCTCTTACTAAAGGTAATGTAATGTTGTGATGTTCATCCTCATGAACCATACCAAAGGTATTCAATATTGCTGACATTCTCAAATCTTCTTCTATAGCTCCATTTCGCATGGAATCAATAAATTATGAATGATGGTTGGTCCAAAGTTTGAGGGGTGGCAGAAATTATTGGAGGCATGTTCGAGCCATTCGTTATTAATAGCGAAGCAATTGGAGTAGTTGTTATCAAAGCAAGCCATACCAAAGCTCTCAAAGTGGTTTGTTGGAGTGGAGAATTCATTGGAATATCATGAAGAGTGTGAATGTGAATGAGAGGTGTGAAAATATGGAAGAGCAATTCTTAGAGAACACATGCTCCAAGAACTAATGTTCATGTCAAAGTTTGTGAATTAGGTTCTTGCTAATGCTTTCTTGTCTTTATTATCTTCTTGTTGGATTTATTTCACTTCTTGAATTGAGTCACTTTGGGTAGTCCTACATGCATGCATTGTTGTATAGTATAGTATACCAAGAAAGATAAGTGAAGATGAATATAAAAGAAGTAAGCAATGAAGAGGAGGGTGAAGAAAACTTCAAAGAATGATTGAATTTGAAAGTAATGATGTTGTTCATCAAAATATTATCTCAAGAATACCATATTGGTTTCTTGGCCAAAGAATGAGAGAAATTTGGGCAATATACGCCTCAAGAATATCAAGAAGAATATGATGAACTTATAAGCTTTTTTTTGCTCAAAGATAACAAGAGAAAAATTTGATGAAATATGGACATTTTTTGCTCAAGAATAATAAGAAAAATTGAAAGAAATAGAGAATATGACCAAACACATAATAGAACCTCACAAGCTATATAGTGGAAAGGATGAGTATTGGATTTCATTGAATGAATCTTGAATGCAAAACCTCTTTATTGATTGTATATGTGTTGGTTGTTCTACAAAGAAGGATCGAAGATCCTTATATACATGGTGCCTTGTTGCACAAGCAAGAGTTAGTTTAAAATAACAAACATAACTAACTCAACCAACTAATTATGAAGTACATGTGAAATGATGAACATGTGTAGAAATAAAGAGAATAAGCTTTGTTGCATGATTCATACTCCAAAAGGAAGCATCCATATGAGAAGTAGGATGATCCTTTTAATAAACCAAGTGTGGTGTCAATATCCATAAGTTTCAGGCTTCTGAATCAATATGCTTTTGATGTCCATGAGAAAATGTATGCTTGTCTTGATCACGAGCATCTAGATGAGAGAAACTAAAAAACCAAAGAAACCAGAACAAAGTAGAATGTGCATGCAATGCAGGAAAAGATCATATAAGGCATGTTATATTTTATACACCCCCTCAAGTCGGAGAGTATAGATTAATTACTCTCAGCTTGGACAATAGGTAGGTGAAGGTAGAAGGCTCTAAAGCCTTTATAAGTAAATCTGCAACCTGCTCAAATGTGGGAATAGGGAGCAAATGAAAAAGTTTGTTCCGTAAACGTTCCCTAGCCACGTGACAATCGATTTCTATGTGTTTTGTTCTCTCATGGAACACAAAATTTGCAGCTATATGACGTGCAGAATCGTTATCCCAGTATAATAAGGCAGGGGTCTTGAAATTAACATGAAAATCATTCAAAAGATATGTTAACCATTGAACTTCACATGAGGCAATTGCAAGGGCTCTATATTCGACCTTAGATGATGAACGAGAAACCATGTTTTGTTTCTTTGATTTCCATGAAACCAATGAGTTCCCTAGGTACATACAATAACCAGAAATTGAACGTCTAGTATCTAGGCAAGTTGCCCAATTTGAATTAGTGTAACCTTTTAGATTAACAATAGAATTGGAAGGATAGAAGAGGCCTTGTCCAATAATACCTTTAATATAACGAAGGACTCTGGTAATAGCTTTGTGATGATTGATGGTAGGATTGGCCATAAATTGAGTGAGTTGTTGAATGGCAAAGGCTATTTCAGGTCTGGTATTGGTTAGATATAATAGTCTTCCTACCAATTGTCTATATAACATAGGATTGGAGTATGGGTTGTTGTCATTTTGATGAAGATGGGTGGATCTAACCATAGGGGTGGGGACAGGTTTAGAGGTCAGAAAATCAGTATCAGTGAGAAGGTCAATGACATATTTTCTTTGGCATAAAGTGATGCCATGTTTGGAACGAGCCTCCTCTAAACTAAGGAAGTATCTTAGATCACCTAAGTCCTTTATCTTGAAGGTTCTGTTTAGGTAATCCTTAACATTGTCAATTTCTTTTGGATCATTACCAACAAGAATCAAGTCATCCATGTATATTAGTAAAACAGTGAATGATCGTGATGAGATTGCTTGTATCCCAAGGAAATCAGGGAATGAGACAATTTATCAAACCATTGTCTACTAGCTTGCTTTAAGCCATATAAGAAATTGTTAAGTTTGCAAACTAGGTTAGGATTGGAACATTGAATGCCTTGAGGAAGTTTCATGTATACTTCTTCACTAAGGTCTCCATGTAGGAAGGCCTTGTTGATATTAAGTCGTTGTAATGCACATCCCTGAGTTGCTGCAAGGGCTAAGAGAATCCTAATTGTTGTAAGTTTGATTACTGGGGCAAAGGTCTCATAGTAATCAAGACCTTTAGTTTGTGTATATCATTTTGCCACAAGTCTGGCTTTGTGTCTCTCAATTGTGCCATCAGAGTGAAATTTTAATTTGTAGACCCATTTTGATCCTATGGCTTGTTTATCAGGTGGTAGAGGTACAAGTGTCCAAGTGTTGTTAGCTTCAAAAGCTTGCAATTCACATTCCATGGCTTGTATCCATTCAGTAGATTTAATGGCTTGTTTGTATGTTTTTGGCTCAGTATGTGTTGTGATGGACAAGCAATGGTGTAGAAGGGTAGATGGTATGAAAGCATAAGATAGAATCTTACTAAGGGGGTGTTTGGTATGTGATGTTTGGTTATTGCTAATGGTGGAAAAATTGCAATGAAAGTCCTTTAGGTAAGTAGGTGGGTTGGAAGGTCTTTGAGATCTTCTAAGGTTGTGTTCAGGTGGATTGTTGGACAAGGTTGTGTTCAGGTGGATTGTTGGACAAGGTTGTAATGTCAAGGTCAGGGGAGGTGGGAGTGGGATTGGTTTGAGGATCAGTGGCAGGGATGGTTTGGTCAGTAGCAGGGATGTGATCCAGGAACATAGGTTGATTATTTGTGTCATGGTGAGGAGTGTTTTTGTTTGATGTGTGTTGAATGGTAGAAGAATGGTATGGAAAGATGCCCTCATGAAATATAGCATTTCTGGAAATGAGGACTTTCCTACTTATTAGATCACACAATATGTAACCTTTTGTGCCATCCTTGTACCCAAGGAAGAGACATTTTCGAGCTCTAGGATCAAGTTTGGTCCTATGATTTATGAGAGTGTAAGCATAAGTAAGGCACCCAAAGACCCTAAGTTCATTGTAGGTAGGTAACTTAGCAAAGAGCATCTCATAAGGAGATTTGTAATCTAGGGTAGGAGTATGCAATTTGTTGATAATATGGACAACATGCTTGACAACATATCCCCAAAATACCTTGGGCAGGTTGGCATGGAATAGAAGAGATCTTGTGGTGTTAAGTATATGCCTATGTTTCCTTTCTACTATGGCATTTTGTTGAGGTTTTTCAACACATAAGGTTTGATGGATTATTCCATGGTTAGAGTAGTAAGTAGGCATACTAAATTCTAAACCATTATCGCTCCTAATGATTTTTACCTTTTGTTCATGTTGAACTAAGGCATATTGAATAAAGTTCTGCACTAGAATCCTAGTTTCTGACTTAGTAGTCATGAGGAAGACCCAAGTGTATCTAGTGAAGTCATCAACAATGGTGAGAAAGTAATTATGTCCATGGGTGGTAAGGACATTAAAAGGCCCCAAATATCCATGTGTACAAGTTGAAAAGCATGCAAAGTATGAGTAATACTAGCGGGAAAAGGCAATTTGTTTTGTTTAGCAAGGTGACAAAAATAACAAACTATATTGCTATCAAACTTCACATAAGGAAAAACTTTATTAACATTTTTTATTACATTGGAAGAGGGATGCCCCAACCGAAAATGTCAAAGATCAAAACCAGTCATTATACAATTTTCAAAAGAACCAAGAATGTGTGGAGAATTATTAGTGTATTTGTTATGCCCTTTAGGATGTAAAGACCATTATGAGCTTTAGCATGTCCAATCATCTTCGAAGAAATCATATCCTGGACAAGGTAAGAGTGCTTGTTAAAGATAAGCTTGCAATGTAAGTTATTAGCAAGCTTATTAATGGAAATTATGTTGTATTTGAATCCAGGCATATACAATACATTATAAAGAGTGATTTTCTGAGTGAGTTGAATGGTTCCAGAATATTTAGCTATCATCATAGAGTTATTTGGCATTTTTACAAGTATAGGTTTGATAGCAATGTAGTATGTGAATTTAGATAAATCATTGCATACATGATCTATGACACTACTGTCTAGAATCCAAGCTTGAGTTTTAGTGCAGTTACCTGATAATGGAAAGACTTCATCCTCAGAGGGATCATAACTGAATTGATTGATGTTATGCTTAGTAGTGATGCTCAAGCTTGGAGACTGTTATGATGTCAAGTGATTATTCTGTTTATTTGATTCTGATTCCATTATTTGTTCCTCATGAGTCAAAGTTCCTATGTTCTCATTGTCACTGGTCAAGTTGTTGATGGATCCTATATTTCCTCCTTTTAACTTAAACTTGAAATTGGGTTTGAATCCATGTTTAAAATAACATGTCTCGGCTGTATGTTTGTCTTTGCCACAGAATGTGCATATTTTGTTATTGTTAGAGGAAACATGATTCCTTCCTATATAGGATGCATAATTTCCAAACCTCCTTTGATTTCTGTTGTAATCAGTGTTCCCTCTACCATTGCCATTATTCTTATTGGATTGATTCCTTTAGGTCTGATTGGAGTTGATTGCATTGATTGAGATCTTGTCTTCTTATCCAAGAGTGTTTCCTTCTTCCTGCCTTTCTTATTGTATGATTAGTGAGAAAGCCTTGTTGATAGTTGGTAGGGGTTCCATGAGGAGTATTTGAGATCTTGTTGTGTGGTATTGATCATTAACCCCTTTCAAGAATCATATAACGTATTTTGCTCCCCTTTCCTTCTAATGATTTTTAAAAGATCACATGAGCATTTGGTGTTGCAAGTGCAGGTTGGCAGAGGCCTCAAAGAATCAAGCTCACCCCACAAAGTCTTCGATCACTGAAATAGGTTGATAGACTTCTTTCTCCTTGTTTTATAGAGTGAATTTCCTGTAGTAAATCCGAGAATCTGAAATGGTCTCCCTTTGAAAAACATTCTCTGAGGTCTTTCCACAATTCCTTGGCATTGTCAATGTGCACAATGCTTTGAGCAATTTGTTGAGTTAAAGACCTTGTGATCCAAGATAGGATCAAGTGGTTGCATCTCTCCCAAGAGTCAAAGATTGGATCTGATTCTTCAAGCATCTTGATGACTCCATTGATGAATTTGAACTTGTGTTTTGAAAGTAAAGCCCTCCTCATGGATTTGCTCCATTAGTGGTAATTCAACCCATTTAAGGGTGGTGATACCAACATCATTCCATGATTTTCTCCTGGATGTAAGTAGAATGGACTATTGGAGGGATCTACTGGTGTTTCTACACCATGATTTGCACTTGTAATTGATTATGTGTCCATTACATTGGTGATTGTTTGCTCAGCAAGTTAGAATGAAGAAGTGTGTAGAAGAGAGATGTGTAAGATGGAGATGAAATGTGTAAGAGGAGTATGGGTTTGTAGCAGAGCTCTCATAAAGAGAGTTCTGATACCATATTAGATTTCATTCGATCCTTATATACATGGTGCCTTGTTGTACAAGCAAAAGTTAGTTTAAAATAACAAACATAACTAACTCAACCAACTAATTATGAAGCACATGTGAAATGATGAACATGTGTGGAAATAAAGAGAATAAGCTATGTTGCATGATTCATACTCCAAAAGGAAGCATCCATATGAAAAGTAGGATGATCCTTTTAATAAACCAAGTGTAGTGCCAATGTCCACAAGTTTTAGGCTCTTGAATCAATATGCTTTTGCTGTCCATGAGCAAATGTATGCTTGTCTTGATCACGAGCATCTGGATGAGAGAAACAGAAAAACCAAAGAAACCAGAATAAAGTAGAATGTGTAGGCAATGCAGGGAAAGATCATGTAAGGCATGTTATATTTTATAATGAGGAAAATCTCAAAATATAAGGAAATGAGACTAGCAAAGTATTTATTTGTCTCGTAGAATAAAAATTTAGTATTGTTAACATGTTGATTTGGGCATTCTTCATTGCTTGTGTGCATGCTTCTGCATCTTAGTTGTTTGTTGCAACATTCTTGATAGAGTCAACTTCAGTTTTATGAAATTGTGAAGCCATGTGTGGCAAAGTCGATTGTTGAGGATGAAAATCTGAATCTAGGGAACATAGATCCACATCTTCTTCAAGAGTGTAGAGGTATGAGATATAGAAGTTGAAAATGTGATTGAGAACAACTTCTTCTCATGATATATGAACAAGAAATGAAAGTATATACAAAATAGATACATTGTTCTGATATCATCTTAATTTCTTAGCAACTCATCAAAAAATAAAATAAGGGAATTGAAAGAGCAAAAAGATAAGAAAATATATTGAACTTTCATTATTGGAATTCACTCTACACAAAGGCAAAGTGTAGAGACTTTATACAACAGAAAAATTGGTAGTTGCTTGAAACTCAAGCTACCATTTAAAGTAAAAAAATTCTAACTACCATAACCTAAAACTATCTAAGAATGTATAATCTTTTAACATGTCCAGAATCTTGTTCCAGACTAATGATATTGAAGGAAAAAGAGAAAAATAATAAACATTTAATTTTTAATTGATATAGCATATTTTCATGGATTTAGAAAAGTTTTGGGATACCATTTTGGGACAGCAGATCCTTGTCCATTGTGTACAGGATAGCATGCATAAGGCTGCTGAAAGTGGAGGACTATCTGCAGCAAGAAACTCACCCGAAAATGATTTCGAGCTTCTTAGTTTTGCTTTTGAAGACCATATATGGTGCAACAACAATTTTGAATCTTGGATACTCTATTTCTTTATCATTCTTTTTAACAATCATCCTATTCTCTATCTCTTTCAATTCTTCTTGATATTCTAGAGGTAAATAGTGCTTATATTTTATCATATTTTTCTCTTGTGATTTTTGAGCAAAAATACTTATATTTCATCATATTATTCTTTTGTTATTTTTAAGCAAAAATTGTTCATATTTCATCATATTCTTTTTTTATATTTTTAGAAAAATATTGCTCATATTTCATCTAATTTTTGGGCCAAGAAATCAATATGATATTCTTGAGCATTGCTATTCTTGAACAAATATTATTCATAATTCATCATATTCTAGATTTCTCTCATTATTTGACCAATAAACTAAGATGATATTTTGAGCATTGTTATTCTTGAACAAATATTATCCATATTATCCATATTTGACCATATTTTAGATTTCTCTCATTCTTTGACCAAGAAACTGTATTCTTGCACAATATATCATTTTATTACATTTGATTTTCTTTCTGTTATGTTGATTCTTGATAAACAACATTATTAATTTTAATTTTATTGATCAAACTTTTTTTTGGCTCTCATTCTATACAATCATCCATTGTATTTTTTATGGAGTGTATGATATGCTTGGAGAAGAGAAGTGTAAAACTGCAACCAACAAATGCACATCAACAAAATGTCAAAGAGACTCTTGCAATGAAGTTGTCAACATCCAATCTCCAGTTTGAGAGAATGTTGAAATATATTTTTATATTTTGAGTTAATATTGTATATGATTAGTAGTTAGTTTAAACTCACTTACATTGTATAACAAACAATTATTTTAAATTCAATTTTCATGATTAAAACATATATAAAATAATTTAGCTAGTTAGTTAAGTAGAATTAAATCTCTTATATTTTCTATATAATATGTTTGTTAGTTATTTGTAATTCAATCCATCCAACTCAATTCTATTCATTCAATAAATAAAATATACATTATTTTCTTATTTTTTGGTTTCTAATTTATTGTTAAGCTTGATTAAAAATGGAAATATAGTATCTACGAGTATATTGTTAAGCTTGTTTAAGTTTGAAAACGTATAGAGAAAAAAAGTTATATGTTTTTTATTATGGTATAAGAGTATATTGTTAAATTAATTAAAAACGGAAACATAGTTCCAGGAGTACATTGTTAAACTTATTTAAGTTTGAAAACGGATAGAGAAAAAAGTTATATGTTTTTTTATTATGGTTCAATAGTGATAATGAAATTTATCACTACAATAATCAACTTGAATACAAAATTGTTGAGCAATCCTACCCAAGTGCTCTACAAGTATCCTTTTTTTTTTGTCCAGCCATTATGGGCATTCTCAACTACTAGATCCATCCTTCGAAGGCACCAATATTATTTTCACACATTTTTATGGAGGGAGTGGCATATCTTGTCCAAAAGCTCATGGGGTTAATTTAAATTTAACTAAGATTTATTATAAAAAATCATGAATTTGTTCGAAATGGAGAAGACAGATAATATTTATCCTTAAATATTAATTTGTATTGACCATGAATCTCAACTACCAAAAAATTGGAAATGGACATGACAAGCTATATTGAAATATCTTGAATATTGAAAAAATTAAATTTATATTATCATTTCAAATATGTATAATGTTATTGAGACCAATAAATAGATTTGAGATTAAAGTTAATGTCACTAGTGGAAAACTGAAAGTAACAATTAAAAAATGGAATGTATATCACTATATCAAACTTTTAAAATAATATAGGATAAATATCATGAGAACAAGAGAAATGTATGAAATTAAGAGTATCAAATTAAAATAAAAGAGTATCAAATTAAAAAAATGAGAAAGGTAAGGTTGAAGGAGACTTGAAGAAAAAGGTGACACACCAACGATAATTGCTTATTTTATAACTAAGAATAAGTAAGGGAATGTTTAAATAATGGTGAGGATGACAATGATATGCAAAGATATTTAATTTAATAATAAGCAATAACATAGGATGAATAAATTGGGGTTTCTTGAGGAGGGGAGGGTAAAGGTAAAATTATCACAAGATCAAGCATCAGTATTTTTTAACACATCTTTGTTATTGTTTTGAAATAAATTTATTTCATTTTAAATAACTAATATATTATCAATTGTATGGATGTAGTGGTGGCCAGTGATACTTTACATTAATAATTTATTGAGGGTAAAGGCAGTAATTCCAAGAAAGGACAAAAATTACTTGGTCGTGATTTCCGTAGTTAACACATTGCCAATATGGAGGGGGCACTAGCATTGAAGCAAGCAACAACTAAACGAACATTATCCACATGTAGGGGTGACAATGAATTGAACCAATTTGACATTCATTAAAAAATTGACTCATTATTTATAATAGCAATATTCGTTCATGAACCAAATGAGTCGAACTTAGTTAAATTTAAACTAGCTAAATAAACAAGTCGATATTGTACATATAGGGAATTACTCAAGTGAGAAAGTTTTCATATAAAAATTGTGAGAACAATAAATATGGGTCTTACAACCAATCATGGATGATTAAGATTAAAAGTTAGTTATTGGTCACATGATAATCATGTGCATGTATCTTTTAATCTCAACCGTTCAATCAAGATCCAACGATATATATTAAGTGTTCACATTTCTCACAATAACGCATTATTCTCACATGATATATTAATATATATATATATATATATATATATATATATTGTAGCACTAAAGCAAACAACAGCTAAAACGACATCATCCTCCACCTATGTAGAGTTGACAATGAATCGAACCAAATCGACATTCATTAAACACTCGACTCTTTGTTGTTGGAACATAAGGGAATATTTGGGGTGTGAAATGAAAAAACTTCCAGTCACACATAGGATAGTAAAAACACTTCAAGAGTGTTTATGAGCATGAATTACATTCTTGAGTATACACCAAGGGGGTCAAGGGTTTTATGGTAGACGAGGATACACACAACCAAAATCCTTCCACACGCGCGCATACCACCACCACCTCCTCCTCTATTGCTGTCCAGCCAGTTTGGTTCGTGTTCGAATCAGACTTGGGCTTCAGAAATTTTTTCCTATATTTCGTGCTCGGTTTGGTTTGTGTTCGAATCGGTCTTTCATCTGGGTCGTTAGATCAATTTGACTATTTTAGATGAAATCATTGTCGAGGACATCAGATTAAAGTGGTAGTTGGGGTTTTTTTTGCCTATAAATAGAGGTATTCTCCATTTAGAAAAAAAAACACACAAGTTGAGACACATTTTCTCAACTTTTCTTCTCTCCCTTTCTGCCTAAGAATTTTCGACTCTCTTCTCTCTCTTTATGTAGCCATACTGTGAGAAATTCGAGAATTAGAGTAGGCATATTGTGAGAAATTCGAAAATTGACATTAGTAGTCATATTGTGGGTGTTTCAATATCAGTTCTCATAGTGCAGTAAGAATACAAAACAGATAACTAAGCTTTTTATCTTGGAAACGATGAAGTTCATAGTATACTTGCACATTTTTTTATGGTGCCATGGAACGTCTTAAAGGGAGCGACATGGTCGTGACTAAGTCAATAATAAATCTCAGGTCCCACATTTAATTGTTCTAATCTATTTCCAACAAATTTAAGACGACTTGTTCTATAATGACACATGTAGATAATATTATTGGCTCAAACAACTTTGACCTTAACAAATCATTTCAGTTTGATTGGACTAATTTCAAATGTTACCAACACAAAGTGAAATTCTTTTTTACCATGAGAAAAGTTGCTAATGTTTTGAATATTGATGTCCTAGTGGTGCCGGATAAAGTGGAGAAATGGGAAGAAGGATAAACTTTGCTATAGAAATAGCTCTCTAGAATAAAAATGATTACTTGTGTAAGAATTTCCTACTAAGTGACTTGTTTTATCTGTATGATTATTACAGTACATACAAGTTCGTCAAATTAATTTATTATGCACTTAAAAAAAATACTAAGGAAGATGAGACTGAAAAATATGTTGTTAGTTGTCATCTTAAGTATCAAATGACTGAAGAATTCAGTTGGATGGGATGACAAGCGCATTCAAACCTGGAATGCGTCTGAGAGTTCCCCTGGCTGAGATGGAATGCTTCCTGTAGAACTTTGATATCTTCCTGCAAGGTGTTAACAACCGAGCGCATAATGATTGGGGTTGTAAGAATAACTATCAGAAGCTCTTTATGTATGAGGCTTACTTCTATAAGACCAACCTTCAATTTCCATTGAACAACTGGTAGTTGGTCGTGCTTACCCATCTTCAAGAGGCTCCCTCTTAACTACATCCAAGTTTTTGGGGGCTCATCAAGGTGTTCAAAAATATTTTGTTAAGTGAGGTGTTTCACATGCACAGTCCAATTGTTTTCTTGCTTTTTCAGGTTATGCACAACATGAAAAATGATGAAGAAAAGGTGGGCAAACGAGGTCGGGCATGCATATAGTCTAAGAATGTGAGTACACTTTTCATCTCTTTCGAGTCCTTGTTAGATCAATGAAATAATGGCTTCTTCCGAGTGGGGTTGAGGGGTAGCTCTTGGGGCAACGAGCAGAAGTTTCTATTGTAGTGGAACTTAGACATCACCATAACAATTATTTTCATTTTTTTTAATCTAAATTATTCTTGATTATTGAATCATTGAGAATAAGATATTAGTTACTCATATAGATCAATGTATGTGTAATGATATTCATTGGAAAATATTAATATATTTCATTTATTAAATTACACATATAGATGATACACATGTGTATATGATTATTGAATTGACTAAAGTGAGAATTCCTAATGGTTAAAATTACTTTAGATTATCAATAGGAAATTCTCAAACAAAAATGAAATAGTTTCTTTGACATGATATTTCATAATAATTAACATGATATTTATTATACGGTGGTTTTAGACACTTAATGTCTTAAGATATTATTTGAATGAATATTGAGTATGATTAGATACTAGTAGAATTAATGATTAATGAAAAATGAATTTGTTAACTTTTCGTAATGAGTTTGAGCTCTATAATAATATAAGGCACCAACCAAAATATTAAAATGATTATAGAAATGAGTTTCTTTAGTAATTTAGAAACTTATTAAACTTTTACAATTATATCATACCGTAAAGTTAGACTAGAGTTGTAAAAATGAAAGAAAATATTTTAATAATATTCTTGAAAGTTAAATATATATTAGTTCATTATAACTGATTATTAAGAAGTATTGTTAGACGTTAATCTTAGTTAATAAATTAATTTAATTAATTTACTACCAATTTTGTATTGAACCTATAAGGTCATGTACTAATGAGCATTCTAATATTTACTAAATAATTATATGTTTGATAATTAAATTTGGTGAAATAAATAATTCTAAGAAATATTATTTTAATTCATCAAGAATTAAATAATAAAGAAAGCAACTTCTAAAAATCATTTCCCTCATAAATAATAGAAGAATGATTGTGTTGCTTGTTGAAATGATATGTGTGGCAATTGTTTTGTATCGATAGACAATAAATATATATATATATATATATATATATATATAAACTTTATAAATTCATTTGCATGAGAGTATCTTGAATAATTAATAAAATCAATTGAATAATCCTATTACAAATATAAAATTATATAGATAGATTGTTGCAACCAAATATAGTATTTAATTTATAACAAAAGATATCATTATGTTATAAACAATTAAACAAGTATGTATAAACAAAAAAGGTTAGAATATGATACATGAGTTTCCAAGGCAAGAAAGAAAAAACATTACCTCCTTAGTGTGTTTGTTTTTCAGAAACCAAAACATAAAACTCACTATGCACATTTTCAAAAAAGAAAATTCCATCTTTCCTTGTGCAATTTGTTCTCAAGAAGAGAAAAGTCTGTAGCCTATATGGATATTTTTTTAAGTCTAAAAGTTAGAAAGAAAAATTATTATATTCCAAAATAATGCTGAAGCATCAAAATGAATATTATGAATCTTCATTGATTGCTTAAAGGATTACAAGTTATGTACTTATATACACAATACAAAGATAACTTGTGATACAAGTAACAACTAAACAAACTCTTAACAAAACTAACTAAGATATTAATCACATGTGTAAAATATGCAAAATGTGCAAAATGTGTCATGGTAGTTTTGATCTCCAATAGCCCCCCTCAAGCTTGAGGGTAAATGTTAATGACTCCAGCTTGATAATTTGATTTGATAACAGTGTGATGGATCGGAATCTCGATCCTCATGTGATTGGATTTTCTCAACCACTTGATTATTTTTCTAGTAAAAAATCTTGACCATATTCCCATGGTTTTATAATGTTGGAGGATTCTTTGAGTATGCAAAAGAACGAAGAAAATGCATCTCTTCTTGTTCTTTGGACAAGATTGATATTGAGATGATTAGAGTGTGTATAGTTGTTGATCTTGTTGTTGTTGTTGTTGTTGTTGTTGTTGTTGTTTGATTTGTTGATCTTGATGTTGTTCTTGTTGATCTTGTTGCTGTTGATTTTATTGATCTTTGATGCAATCTTGTTGAATCTTCTCTTCTTGATTTAGTGCAGTGTTATCATATCAACCGCTTCAAAACTTTGAATTGCTTGTTGGGTCAATAAGACTTTATTCATGTCACACACTTTCTTGTATGCACCAAGGGGTCCATGCACAGGATCTTGCTGCCACATCATAGCTTCCCATTGGAAAGATTCAACTGCTTCATTTCTTTCTTGCTCAACAAGATTGCTAAGCATCTTGGTCATGATGTTGTACCCAAAAACCTTGTGCACTACAAAGTACTGTTTGATCTTTTTCGTAGGAAAATAAGGGGCAAGAACACAATCTTTATTGCACTTTTTCTTTAGATGCCTACAAGCAGCACATGCATGGCGACTTGCATTGTTTCCTTCCCTTTCTTATTTATTGGTATATCTTACCATTGAGGTTGTGGAATATGGAGATGGATGTGAATGTGAAGCAGATGGTGGAGGAGGCATGGAATATAAAGGATGAGTTGTTGGTGGCACATTTGGAGAGGCTGATGGAGCATAGTTTACTGTGTTTCAGTCCTTTCCAGCTTCCACAGCTTTCTTCACAGAAATGTCTTCTCTCTTCACAAACTTCTCCGCTTCATGTTGAGTTGTTGGCGATGATTCTTTGTTGAATCTTGGAAGAGGAAGATAATAATTTTAGAGAATGTGCAGCGATAACCAAAGCTTTCAGGACGAAGGCTCTGATACCATATTGTGAAAAATGTGCAAAATGTGTCATGGTAGCTTTGATCTCCAATACATTCTTTATTTGCTGCACATAAAAAGAAAAGTTTTATGAGTAAGAAACTCAAGTTTTAGAGTGTTTTATTTTTTGTTCCATTGATTCATAGAGTTATAATAAAGATTGGTCTTGATGCAAACACATATATAGATACTTCATAAATTTGAAGAAAAAACTATACAGATTCAAGAATTAGAACTAAGTATATATTTTATATGCATTCTATGATTGTATATAATTTAGACGCAATAGATCAAAGCTTATTCCGTTGTTTGTGCTAAGAATACGATAAACAATTCCTTTCATAGTCTTCAATGTGCTTGATCAAATATCTTCATAATTTTTCTGTCTTATAGGATTCATTGATGAGTTTTAGATACTGAAATTAGGCAAAGGCAAAAGACGTAAAGATGAATATATTTAATTTTTTATAAATAATTCACCATTAGTAACTTTTTACAAGCACTTATATGATTAGTGCAAGATTAAATTGATTTTAAAAGATATATTAAATTACAGCAAGTTTATATTATCATGGTTAGTTTAAATAAAGCAGTAAAGATATAAGAGATAAAAAGGTAATACAAATATTTATTTTGATTCATCTTCAATAGTTATGTCGAATCCATTTAGTTAGAAGTGTTTTTCGCTATTTCTCATTTATAATATATACGTAATCAACACCTCTTCAAATAAATAATATTTCTTCTATAGCCTCTTAGGCTCTAAATATTAAAAATATTTTTTCGAAATATCAAGACTCGAATCTAAATATTCAAAATAGGATAAAATTAAAGATTAAAATGAATATATACCAAGTCCACAACACCACGGGCTGTCAATTGTAGTATGTCAGCACATGAGACAACTCTGGGGCATATGTAATAAATATGTGATTTTGCATCATTGATTGCTTCAAAACCTCTTAAACGAATGTTTGGAAATTCATTCCTCTCTTCTGAAGAACCTCCGACTAAAACTGAACCACCGCAGCCCTATGGAAAAAAAAACCAATGTCACATGAAATAGTAAATAAATAATTTGTATGTCATAATAAATATATAAGTCAATAATCAGTAAAATTTGTGCAAACCTGACAAAGTAATCATGGAAATGAAGCCTAATATGAAAATGGTGTGAATCGTACTATGGTCTCTGCACTTGAGCTGAAGAAGAGTAAAACCCATTTTTCATTTGGGTTTGGACAACCGAACATGTCATAAAATCAATATGGAGTCCAACCATATATCTTTGGAGTGGAGATCCTTTCCAGGAGAGTCCAGTATTGGATAAGATTAAGATATGTGACAAATTTTTTCTTTTAACGGTTATGATTACATATTATTTTCTATTAAAAAATAAATAAAAATTCTTCTAAAAAATTTCATCCTCATGTTCTAGTACTAGTTTCTCTAGTAGTGGAGAAGAGTTGAACTCATATCTTTTATGGGTACATATCTGTTATCTCATATTTATTTTGTGTCATTCAATGTCTCATTAGTACATGATTGGTCAGAAAAAATATATTTAAGTTAAAATTTAATTATTAAATATTTTTTTGGCCAATCATAAGCCATGGTACAAAGTGTGGGACAACATATGTACTCCCTCTTCCATTTCCTATTACCAATACAGGCACACTTCGCTAGAAATAAAATCGTGTGATAGTTCAGCATCCACTACAAGCATTTGCTCTAACAAGGTAACATTTATATATGAATATTGTAAAAATTTATATATAGTTAGTGTATCATTTATCGTTTATTTTGATTATTTTTTTAAAATATCAATGATGATTGAAAATGAATGGTAGATAATACAATGACATTGTAAAAAACTCTTACATCATTAGTGTATATATATTTTTATCTTGCTCCAATGCTTGTTACTTATATAAGGTTGTTATTTTTATAGCTCTTAGTGGAAAGAAGTGGATCTTATATAATGTTGTCAAGCATTTTAATTGTTTTTGAAAATATTGAAGATATAACCCGCCCACATCAAAGCACAAGCATCAAAGCTCCAAGACAAAAACCTGACCGTTATTTCTTTTGGAAAAAATTTCAATTTTATGTTTTCTATTAAGTTAGTTAGTTTCTGTTTTTGGCAAGTTTTCTTTCTTGTTTGTTGATTAAGGCTCAAGTAGATTGTATAAATAGGTTGTCTTGTGTGATTCAAGGTATCAATTTTGAAAGGCAATATAAAGATTTATTCATTCATAATTTAAGTTTTTCTTATTTTCCTTCTCGCCAAAGTTGGTTGCTACAACTTTCATATGGTATCAAGAGCAATTCATTTTGAGAAAAGATTCGTGTTGCGCCATCACTGTATTTGATTTTCTCATTCCCTTTCATTTATAATCAATTCACTTCCTCTTGTTCACTGAAATCTTGCACTTTCGACATCATAAACATGCATCCCTTTTAATGGCCAATCAACTCATAAACCAAATACCCAATTCTTGACCCTTCAAGTCCCTATTACATGCACCCCAATGAAAACCCAAGGGCTGCTATTGTATCTTCATTGCTGAATGGAGAGAATTACCATCCATGAATGAGGGTAATGACCATGACATTGGAGTAAAAAATAAGATGGAATTTGTCAATGGATCTCTGCCTAAAGCACCTCTCCATGACCAAATGCATGATGTTCGGAAGAGATGCAATAATCTGGTTGTGTCATATCTTAGTCAATCAATAGAACCCTCCATTGTGCAAAACATTTTATGGATGAAGAATGCACAAGAAATCTGAGACGATCTAAGGGAGAGGTATCACCAAGGTGATATCTTTAAAATTTCAGAACTCATTAGAGAAATGCATTCCATCAAACAAAGCAGTGCATCAATTGACAAGTTCTTTACTCAAATGAAGGGATTGTGGCAACAATTGAATAACTACAAGCCCATCTCACCCTGCTACTGTGAAATCAAATGTCATTATACATTAATACCAACCATAAAGAACTATACTGAGAGTGAATATGTAATCTGTTTTCTTAGATGATTGAATGATCAATTTTCCTATGTTAGATAACAAATTATGCTTATGGATCCTCTCTCCCCCATCAATAAGGTTTTCTCAATACTGATTCAACAAGAAAGACAAATGTTATTTGAAACAAGATTTTCAGTTAATATGTCCAGTAATAACTATGAAACAAGACAAAGAGGTTGAGGAAGAGGTCTTAGAGTATCATCAAGTGGAAGATCTAATGTTTAAGGAAGATTTGGGACTTTTGCTAGAGGTAAAGGTCAGAAGTTTGCACATATTGCCAAAGATCTGGGTACACTATTGATGTATGTTACAAGAAGAATGGGTTTCCCCAAGAAACTCAACAAATTCAAGCAATGTCAATTGTTATTCAGGAGTAGATCCATCACTTGATAAACCAGAAGAAGTTGTGAAGGTAGGATTCAAGGAAGAAAAAACTAATTCAAGATCTCTCTTCACATCAGCTCAGTATAATGCCTTAAAGAATCTAATTCAAGAATCCATAAATCAAGGCATACACAACACAAATCAAATTAGCTCCACAACTACCTCCATGCCCGCCTTTGATCAACCCAATTCATGTAAACGTTTAGCTATTTTATCTAACATAGGTAAGTCAAGTTGCTGGATCCTTGATACATGGGAAATAGACCATGACTGTCACACCCTTTCTCTTTACCAAAATTTTAAGAGGATTAAACCTCTTTCAATTACTTTACCAAATGGCAATCATGCCACTACCAACTACTCATGAACTATCATGTTCCCTAATGCTCTTTATCTTACTAATGTTGTATATGTGTCAATCTTCAACTTCAATTTATTTCTATATCAGAACTTACAACCTCCCTAGGCTGCATTTTTTAACCAATCATTGTCAAATTCAGGATCCACACTCCTCGAATATGATTGGTGCAGCTAAGCTAAAATTGGGGTTGTATATGCTAATTGAATTCAGCAAGAAATACATTGCACCATACGATATAAATGTTTTCACTAGATATGATGATTGTACTATTTGGAACTCTAGACTAGGCCATTTATGCCATAAGAAACTGGCTTATATACAATCTTTTTATCCTTTTATATAGTGCAATTAAACAACAGATCCTTGTGAGGTCTGCTATCTAGCTAAACAAAAACGATTGCCTTATCCTATCAACACAATCAAATCCATTTATGTGTTTGACTTAATTCATATAGACATATGGGGACCTATAACCATACTATCCACAGTTGGTCACAAATACTTTCCAACAGTTGTAGATGACAAAACGAGGTTTACCTAGATTTTCTTCATGAAACAAAAGGCTGAAGCCACCCAACTTGTTAAAGGATTTGTGTCATATGTTGCCAACCAATTTAACCAGAAAATAAGAACCATTAGGAGTGATAATGGAAAGGAAATTTTAATGAAAGACTTTTATCTTGAAAAAGGAATAGAACACCAAACTTCTTGTGTTGAGACACCTCAACAAAATGACATTGTAGAAAGGAAGCACCAACATATACTTGGTGTAATTAGAGTCTTAATTTTTTTTGTCTAATATGCTAACCTGATTTTGGAATTATGTTGTTTCTAATGCTATAAACTTGATCAATAGGTATCCTACTATATTTTTATCTAACAAATGAAGTTTTCATACCTAGGAATGCTGCCTTTTTTGAACATATCTTTCCTTTTCATAGGAAGTCTTCCACTTACATAAACACTAGTGACAACCATGAGCCTATATTGGTTGTCAACCAATTAGATACATTCTCTTATTTCATACCTGAAATTAGAGACTTACCACTTATCACTGCCACTAATCCCGAACCCAACCAAGTTTCAACAACATCAGAAACACCAATTGGTCATACAAGGCAATCTCAAAGAACCAAAAACCCACATACCTATTTGGAGGACTATCACTGCTCACTTATACATCAATCCAACCTCTCAGATTCCTAAGTCAAATATCCTATTAGTAACTCACTTTCCTATGATCACCTCTCACCCTACCATAAATACTTTTCCTTGTCCATAACCATCAACCAAACCCTTAGGAGTTATTCTGAGGTTGTTAAGTCTGGCTGTTGGAGACAAGCAATTAACACTGAGTTGGATGCCTTAGCCAAAAACGGTACTTGGATCTTAACTCACCTACCAGCTCACAAAAGAGCAATATGCTACAAATGAATATTTAAGATCAAACATCATGCTGATGGTTCCATAGAGAGATACAAAGAAAGGTTGGTTGCTAAAGGTTTCACTCAAACTGAAGATGTGGATTACACGGACACCTTTAGTCCAGTAGTAAAGATGACCACACTAAGGGTTCTTCTATGCCTTGCTGCTTTGAATAATTGGCATATGCAACAACTGGACATTAATACAACATTCCTACATGGTGATCTCAATGAAGTTGTCTACATGAAGCCACCTCAAGGACTCAACAATTTAGATCCAAAACTTGTTTGCAAACTACAAAAATTCATCTATGGATTGAGACTAGAAAGTAGGCAATGACATCACAAACTCACCAGCACTTTGATCCAAATTGGTTTTACTAAATCCTTATCTAATTATTTCCTTTTTATTAAAAACATTGACATTGGCTTCACAACTATCTTAGTTTATGTTGATGACTGAATTTTGATAGACAATGACTTAGATTAAATAATTCATACCAAATTTGTCTTGCACAACAAGTTCAACATCAAAGATCTTGACGACTTAAAGTTCTTCTTACGAATGGAAGTGGCAAGATCAAAATAAGGTATAGCTCTTTATCAAAGGAGATAAACTCTAGTACTCCTTCAAGAAACAAGATTCCTTAGAGCCAACCCTAATTCTACACCAATGGCATACAACACAACCATTCATTCTCAATCAGGATCTTCTCTATAAGATTTCACCTCTTACAGAATACTAATGGGTAAATTGTTGTATTTGAGTCACACTTGACGATATATTTCATTTTCAGTTGGTTGTCTGAGTCAATGTTTAGCGTCCCCAACTGATCAACATTATAAAGCTAACACTCACATTCTTAGATATCTCAAATCCTCTCTTGAACAATGCATCTTTTTCCCAAGCCATAACACCACATTTCTTCAAGGATATTCCTATTCGAACTAGGCAACATGCTTGGACACAAGAAGATCAGTAACCGATTGGTGTTTCTTCTTAGGATTAACACTCATTTCATGGAAAAGCAAGAAGCAAAATACAATCTCACGTTAGATGAGTATATGGCCCTTGCCGTGGCTACTTGTGAAGCACAATGGCTCTTGTTTATCATCAGAGATCTTGGAAATTCTCATCCCAAACCAGTGACTATCTTCTGTGATAATAATTCAGCCTTGCACATATTTGCAAATCTTGTGTTTCACGAAAGAATAAAACACAATGACATGAATTGTCACGTCGTTTGTGTTCTTTTGCGTATGCACATGCCCTAGTGTAGGGCATGATGCATCTGGAACATTTTGCAGGTTGCTCGTGACCTTTATTGGAGTAGCTTATAGGAAACTTGGTACAGAGGAGCATTGGAGCAACTTATAGGAAACTTGGTGCCGAGGAGCATAAGACCCTTAAGGTAGCAGTAGCAACATTGGTGCTCAACTTTGTGTCATAGTGCATTAAGATGCATCCTTTGGCTTATGTCCATGACTCATGATTGATTATTTTGTTATGGGCATAATCGTTATTTTAGTTTTGATTTTAGCAGCAAAGTATTTTAAACATGTGTTAAATGTAATTAGTGTGTTAGTTTGTTGTTAGTTAAATTAGTTAGCTTGTTGCTTGTTTCTCAAGCAACTGGCTTGCATTAGGATAAATAGATCTTTCCTTTGTAATACAATATATTATTTTTCATATAATTCTTCTTCTATAATATGAATTACAATATGGTATTAGAGCTATCCAAGTGAGAGCTCTATTGCTAAAATCCACCTTTCTTCTTCTTCTTCACAAATCTGCCACATTCGATCTATAAGCCAAAAAAACCAGGGATATTGAAGCATGTGAAATGCAACATCCATACTAGGCTATTAACACCTCACAAAACCCAACAAGCCCTGACTATCTTCATCTAGGATAAAATCCAGGTATTGCACTAGTCACACCACCTTTGAATGGGAAGAATTATTACTCATGGTCAAGATCCATGAGAAGGGCACTTTCATCTAAGAACAAGTTCAGATTTGAAGATGGAAGGATACAAACTTTACAACAATCATATCCAATTTTCGACTCATGGGAAATATGCAACAATATGGTGATTTCTTGGATCACAAGATCACTCACACAACCAATAGCTCAAAGCACTATGTACATTGATAATGCTCAAGAACTTTGGGAGGATTTAAAGGAATGTTTCTCTAATGGAGACCATATCAGGATGCTTGATCTATTTCAAGAAATTCACTCCATTAAACAAGGATACAAAGACATTTCTACAATCCACACAGACATAAAGACCATGTGGGAAGAATTGGATGGTTTGAGGTCTTTACCAACCTGTTCTTGCCCTATGAAGTATAGCTGCAATTTGATGAAAATGATTAAGTATTGCAGAGACTCTGAATACACAATTTGCTTCCTTCAAGGGCCTTAATGATAATTATGACATAGTAAAGGCCCAAATTCTTCTCATGGAGCCACTACCAACTATCAACAAGGTGTTTTCAATGGTCTTGCAACAAGAAAGACATCATGAAGGAGCAACATATGAAGAAAACAAGACTACTATTAACTCCATCAATTCAAACTAGTCATGGAGGAACCATGGAAATAAGAATGCAGGAAGAAGAAATACTGATTTCAATAACATAATAACAAGGAGATAGCAAGGAAGCACATGGATATGATACATTGCAAAGGTTCATGGACCAAACAATAACATAAAGTATGCATTTACTATGGAAAATATAGGCACACTGCAGAAACTTGTTACTTCAAACATGATTTTCCCCCAATTTTAGGTTCAAGTCTAAACAAGAAAATGGTTCCATCAATAGTGTTGTTGCTAACCTAGACATAAAGGATAAAGGTCCACAAGGCAATCACATTGGAATCAACCAAGACCAACAGGAGCAGGAACTTCAAGTTGACACTACTCATGAGCACATGATTAATCAAATCAGCCATGAGCACACCAATGATGATCACCATACAATATCAGGTACCAACATTACTTTTATTCTTGGGTATTAGATAGTGGAGCCACTGACCGTGTTACTAATGATGCATCCAATTTCACAAACCTTAGTCCTATCAAGCCTATACATGTAAGACTCCCCAACAATATTACTATAATTGCCAAATTCTCAGGAACTATTAACATAACTCACACACTTATTTTGTATGATGTTCTTTACACTCCTAATTTAAGTACAATTTGTTCTCCATTCATAAGCTAGCTTGCTCTCTAAAGTGCAAGTTTGTCTTTGATAAGAGCTTTTGTTTCATTCAGGATATGATTTCCTTGATGACGATTGACTTGCTGAAGCTTATAACAATCTATACATATTGAATAGAGATCACACACTTACTAATGAACCACCACATGTTATTAGTTCTTTAGACGAACATGTTCTTGATTTTGACATTTGGAATTTTAGATTGGATCATCCCTCTCATTCTGTTTTGCAATGTATAAACAATAATTTGCCTTTTGTGAAATTCGATAAGAGTAGAATCTGTGATATTTGCCACACTACAAAGCAGCCTAGCTGCCTTTTCCTAAAATCATCTCTCACACTTCTCACCCCTTTGACCTTATACATATGGACATTTAGGGACCTCTTGGCCAACAAACCATACATGGCCAGAGGTATTTCCTAACTATTATGGATGATTTCACAAGATATACCTGGATCTATCTCATGATCATAAAATTTGAGACGAGAAGGATTGTTCAAAACTTTTTCCAACTGATCAACACTCAATACAATCAAAGAATTAAGATTATTAGGACTGACAATGGACCTGAATTCATTATGCCTTCCTTCTATGACCATCTTGGTGTTACTCACCAAAGCTCTTGTGTGGAAACACCACAACAAAATATAGTGGTAGAAAGAAAACATGGGCATATCTTAAATATAACTAGGTCCCTTCCGTTCCAAGCTAACCTACCTAAGTCCTTTTGGGGTTATGTTGTCAAGCATTTTGTTCACTTAATTAACAAATTACCTACACCTCTGATTCATTATAAATCTCCCTATGAAGCCCTACTTGAAAGGCAACCAGATCTTACCTATCTAAGGGTTTTTGGATGCCTTGCTTATGCCTCTACCCTTATTAATCATAGAGAAAAATTGGATCCAAGTGCAAGAAGATGTATTTTCCTTGGGTATAGGATAGGAACAAAGGGATACCTCATGCATGACTTAACTTCTATACACATATTTCTTTCACGAAATGTCATTTTTCATGAGCATTGTTTCTCTTATCATAACATCCACTCTGACCTCACATCTGCTCATGGTTTCAACAATGACACCAATGACACTAACCTACCCTTACTCACTATGGAACCCATCCCTTGTAACCCTTCCATCAATTATAATGCTAATACCATCACACCTACACTCACACCACCTGTACTCACATCTCCTCAACCTACCCCTACACCACCCATCCAATTAAGAAGATCACAGAGAGCCTCAAATCCACCCAACTACTTACAGGACTATCATTGCAACCTCCTTACCCTTACACCTAGAAAACCTAGTTACAAAATTAAACATCCCCTTAACATTGTTCTTTCTTATACTTCACTCTCATCCACACACTTGCATCATACCCTTTCTATTACTACCCAAACTGAACCAAAAAATTACAATCAAGCCATTAAGCACCCTGAATGGATTCAAGCCATGAACAATGAATTGGCTGCTTTACATCAAAATAATACTTGGACCGATGTCACTCTTCCACCAAATAAAACAACTATTAGGTCCAAATGGGTTTACAAACTCAAGTTTCACTCTGATTGCAGCATAGAAAGACACAAGGCTCACCTAGTTACAAAGGATTACAACCAAAACTGAAGGGCTAGACTACAATTACACCTTTGCTACTGTCATTAAGCTAACTACTTTTAGATTACTCTTAGCCTTGGCTGCTAGGCAAGAATGGACCTTACACCAACTAGATGTGAATAATGCCTTCTTACATGGAGATCTTGATGAAGAAGTCTATATGACTTTACCCTAAGGAGTTTTATGCTCCAAACCAAATCAAGTCTACAAGTTAAGTAAGTCCCTCTATGAGTTAAAACAAGCCAGTAGGCAATGGTTTGCAAAATTGTCTACTCATTTACACATCTTGTGTTACAAGCAATCCTCACATGATCACTTTTTGTTTACCAAAATTCATAACAAACACTTCACTTCCCCTTGGTTTATGTGGATAGTCTTATCCTAGCTGGTGATGATCAAAATGAAATCCAATCTATCAAAACTCACCTTGACAAAGAATTCAAAATCAAAGACTTACAATCTTTGAAATATTTTCCTGGCCTTGAGCTTGTAAGATCTAAACTTGGGATTTATCTATATTGATGTAGACCCATTTGGACATAACATCATTGAAGACCCTTTACATGGCTTGGGAGGACCTATGACTCGAGCAAAGACCAAAAAGGCCCAACAAGCACTTCAGCAACTCATATTTTCCATCATGGAGACAAGTGCAAATGAGACTAAGCAAGAGGAGAAGGCTTTAAATTGCATAAGCCTAATTGGTGATCTTAAGGGAACTCACGGCTTGGTGGAGGAACCACCTTGACCTCATAAGTTATTATAAGGTGTGGGAAGTGTCTTAAATCCCACAAGTAGTTAGGAACCTAAATAAGTGAGGTGTGTCTTATCCCACACTAGCTTAGGAATTTTAATGTTTATGTTTCCTTTTCATTACACGCATTTAGTTAACTAATGTTTATGTTTTTATGTAGGAAAGCACGAATAGTCATTAGAGATAGAACAAGGAGATAGAGCAAATGGCATTGACATGGATCAATGGAATTAAATGAAACTATCCAAGTGCACATGGCTAGGAAGAAGAAAAGAAGATAAAAATCTAACACAAACAAATCTCACACGGCTAGAAACAAGGAGAAGAAGATAAGGAACTCAACAACCTCAACAAGTCCACACAGTTATAATCTAGGAGGATTGAAGGGAAATCCACATACGACCAATGAGAAGAATTAATTGGAAAAGGAACAACATCATCTTCCAATGTTCAAGTTCATTAATCCAAGATCAAATGACACTCAATTCAGCCTAGGGGATTTCAGCCAAGTAAGGAGATATGCAAGGCAAAAGCTCAAACCAACAAATATCAAGTCAACCGAATTGACCAAGTGAAGATTAGATTAGAAATTAGATAGGATTAGATATTATCTTTTCATCCTTTTGTTTATGGCTAATCAGCCTAAGTTTTATTCTATATATGAATCGTGCATAGATCATTAATAAAGTACATTGAATTTTATTTTGGAATTTCCATTGTTAGTGAGTTTTCTACTAGCTTCTTCGTTGAGCCAAGGCACCTGTTCTTATCAAGAGTTCCTTTCTCTTGTGGCGAACTTCATAAGGCTTATCAAACATCTCTTGTTTGTGGCCCCATTCCATCTCAAATCCCCCAACCATCTTCTTAACATCTCACAAATTAATCAACAATTTATTAACATCAAAGTCGAAAGCATTTTAAGCCAATTCACACAACACTGAATTCCATTCTTCAATCTCTAAATTGCACAATACAAGCCGAGGCAATTCAAGTCAAGACAATTCCAATCATTCAAATAATCACAAAGCAAAGAAACAATCATTCAAAGAGGACTTTCACAAGAAACGATCCTACAAAGTAAAGGCAACTCACAAAGAGGTTGTCATCAAGTGGTCATCAGAGCTTAGTTCTTGCCTAAAAGTCACAAGAATAATATCTTTGTGAAAATAAGACCTAAGGCATTTAATTTGGGACAAAACCACAAGGAAGTTCAAATCAATTCAAAAGTTCATTCTTCTCTTATACTCAAATTAAAGTTCAAATCAAAAGTCATCCTTTTCTTCTAGTCAACTCTAACCCAAAATCAGCCACAAATACATCAACCAAATCATCCCAAAATACCCTACAAACCTAGAAAGTCGTGACCTGAACACTCTTACCCTAAAAAAACCACACAAGTCGAGACACTCAAACACAAAACCAACTAAACTGAAACCCTACTTCCAAACCCTACACAATCCGAATACAAAACCTAAACCTAAGCCACAATGACCATAAAGTGAGGCCAAAGCCAAACCCTACCATACAAATCTACCTCAAACAGACCTAGCCACAAACCTATAACCTACACACATCTCAGCCGAGCCACAAACCATCTCTATTGGTAATATTGTGAACTTATCACACGTTTTTGGTACTTAACTTGATTACTTGACTCACTCAAGAATCAAAGGAGAAAATTGAGAGAAAAGTGATGGAGTGATACACTTAAACACTTTGAGAAAGGTGACGGAATGCAAACACTTAAACACTTGAAAGAAAAGTGAGGAGAGTAATATTATGAACACCTAATTTCGGACTTTACAAAGACAAATGGAGCATATGCGAATTCATGTTGATAGAAGATTGGATGGTAATTCTAGTAATGATATAGAACCTAGGGGAAGGAGGAGAAATAAGAGAGGGAGGCTTGAGGAGGATGAGTATGAGGGAAGGAGAGGAAGGCGTGAGGAGGATGAATATGAAAGAGCAGGTCGTGGTTAAAGGATGAGGGAGGATAGGGTAGAGGGGGTCAAAATAAAAGTACATACATTCTTAGGACTGAATAGCGCAGAGGCTTATCTTGAGTGGGAGTTGAAGATGGAGCAAGTGTTCGAATGTCACCATTATAGTGAGGGGGAAAATGTGAAAGTAGTTGCCCTAGAATTTAAGGAATATGCTATGGTATGGTGGGACTAGATCCAAAAGGAGAGAAGGAGGTATAGTGATGATGTAGTAGACACTTCGGAAGAGATGAAGAGAGTGATGAGGAGGAGATTTGTCTCTAGTTCTTACTAGAGGGATGTGCATAACAAATTACAATGGCTAACTCAAGGAGTCAAATCCATTGATGAGTATTTCAAAGAGATGGAGTTGGCCCTACTAAGGTCCAACTTCCATGAGGACTGAGAAGCTACAATGGCTCGGTTCCTACATGGGTTGAACTATGAGATCCAGGACATTATTGAATTGTAACCATATGTTGAGTTAGATGACCTTATTCAAAAGGCCATCAAAGTAGAACATCAACTAAAGAGGGGGAAGTCTAAGTACTCTTTTAATTCAGCATCCAAGTATTCTTCTAATGCTTGGAAAGACAAATCAAAGAAGGAGGGCAGTGCAACAAAGGAGAGTGGCCCTAGTACTAAGGAGACCGTGGGGGTAGCCAAGTCTCAAGGTAAACAACCCCTAGATCCAAATAAAAGGAGTCGTGACATCAAATGCTTCAAATGCTTGGGCCGTGGCCATATTGCTTCTCAATGCTCTACAAGGAGAACTATGATGGTCCTAAATGGTAATATTGAGTTTCAATATGAGGCATCTAGTGATGAGGAACATGATAGTGATGGTGATACTTTTTGCTTGAGGGTGATTTGCTCATGGTTAGAAGGCTCATTGGAAGTCAAGTTCGAGATCACGAGGAGAACCAAAGAGAAAATATATTCCACTCTCGCGACCTTGTGCAAGGTAATGTTTGTACCCTCATCATTGATAGAGGGAGTTGTGCTAACGTTGTTAGTACAATATTGGTGACTAAGTTAAAAATTAGCACCAAGGCACACCCAACACCATATAGGTTGTAATGGCTTAGTGAGGTTGGTGAGATGGTCGTTAACCAACAGGCTGAAGTGACTTTTTCTATTGGAAAATATAAGGATGTGGTTCTTTATGATGTGGTCAACATGGAGGCCAACCATATGTTTTTGGGAAGACCATGGAAGTACGATAAGAAAGCCATCCATGATGATTATTCTAATAAGTACACTTTTATGCATCACGCCCACAAAGTAATCCTATCACCATTGTCTCTAAAGCAAGTGTGTGATGATCAGCGTAGGCTAAAAGAAAAGATGGATAAAGAAAAGAAAGAAGCCACGACTGAAACCATAGACTGTAGCCAAATCAAAAAGAATGATCGAAAGGATCCTAAAATGAGCTATTTTGTCACAAAAAGTGAAGTAAAACATGCTTTGATCACAAAGCAGCCCATGTACTTACTTTTGTGCAAAGGTTTTTGCTTGAGTAGCACAGCTAATGAGAAGGCTACTATGCCTCAATTCTTGAAAGACTTCTTGAATGAGTTCAATGATGTGTCCCCTTAAGAAGTCCTTAGTGGTCTTAATTCATAGAATATCATATTGACTTAATTCATGGTGCTTCATTGCCCAATAGGCCTGCCTATAGGAGAAGTCCTTGAGAAACTCACAAAATACAAAAACAAGTTGAGGAGTTTATACACAAAGGAAGGGTCCAAGAAAGTCTAAGTCCTTGTGTCGTCCAAGTCATCCTAGTAAATGGAGACTGGAGAATGTGCATTGATTGTAGGGCCGTGAATAACATCACGGTCAAATATAGACATCTCATTCTTAGATTGAATGATCTCATAGAAGAATTACATAGGGCCTGCATCTTTACAAAAGTTCATCTAAAGAGTGGGTACTACCAACTTTAGATTAGGGAATGAGATGAGTGGAAAATAGTCTTTAAAACAAATATGGCTTATAAGAGTGGCTGGTAACACCTTTTGGCTTAACCAATGTGCCAAGCACATTTATGAGGTTGATGAACCGCGTTCTAAAATATTTCCTTGGGAAATTTGTTGTAGTGTACTTCGATGACATCCTTATATATAGCAAGAGTCTTGATGAACATTATGAATACTTAAAGAGTGTTTTGCTTATACTAAGGAAAGAGAAGCTATACGCTAACCTTGAAAAGTGCAGCTTCTGTGTTGATCACCTAATATTCATTGGCTTCATAATCAGTGCCAATGGGGTACACGTAGATCCTGAGAAAATAAAGGCTATCCAAGAATGGCCTACCCTAAAGAGTACTATGGATATGAGAAGTTTTCATGGCCTAGCTACTTTTTATAGGAGGTTTGTCAAGGATTTCAGTACCTTGGTCGTACCTCTAAATGAAGTGGTAAAAAAGAATGTGGGATTCCATCGGGGTGAAAAACAAGAAGAAGCCTTCAAGAGGCTAAAAGAGAAGCTCACACACGCACCAATACCTAGATTGCCAAAATTCGATTTTTTTTAAGTTGAATGTGATGCTTCCAATGTGGGAATTGGGGTTGTTCTAATACAAGATGGATATCCTATTGCCTATTTTAGTGAGAAGTTGGGGAAGTTTCCCTTAACTATTCCACTTATGATAAAGAGCTTTATACATTAGTGAGGATCTTGCAAACTTGACAACATTATCTTTTGCCCAAAGAATTTTTTATTCGTAGTGACCATGAGTCACTTAAATATTTAAAGGGGCAAGGCAAGCTCAGCAAGAGACATGCCAAGTGGGTGGAGTTTTTAGAGCAATTTCCTTATGTGGTTAAACACAAGAAGGGAAAAGCTAATATAGTGGCTGATGCCTTATCTCGAAGGCATGCCCTAATTGCTACTTTAGGGACCAAACTAATGGGTTTCGAATGTGTGAAGGGTTTATATGAACATGACCCTGACTTTGCTAAAACTTATGCCAAATGCATGATTTCGGCCCATGAAGGCTATTATAGGCATGAAAGGTTTATTTTTAAGGACAAAAGGCTTTGTGTGCCTAAAATTTCTATGAGGGACTTACTTTTGAGGGAAGTCCATAAAGGGGGGCTGATGAGTCACTTCGAGTCTCAAAATACCATTGGCATATTACATGATCATTTTTATTGGCCTCATATGAGGCGTGATGTTCAAAAATTTTGTGAGAAATGCATTACTTGCAAACAGGCTAAGTCCAAGGTCATGCCTAATGGACTCTACACTCCATTGCATGTCTCTGACTCACCATGGATAGACTTGTCCATGGAATTCGTGGTTGCTTTGCCACGAACTCAGAGTGGCAAAGATTCAACTTTTGTTATAGTGGACCGATTCTCAAAGATGGCCCATTTTATACCCTGCAAGAAAATTGATGATGCTTGTCACATCGTGGGGTTGTTCTTTAAAGAAGTGGTATGACTACATGGCCTACCAAGGAGCATAGTAAGTGATAGGGACGCCAAGTTCCTAAGTCACTTTTGGAGAACCCTTTGGGGGAAGCTTGGCATAAAGTTTCTCTTCTCTACCACATGTCATCTCCAAACAGATGGGCAAACTGAAGTGGTAAGTAGGACACTCTCTACCTTGTTGAGGACTATCCTGAAAAAGAACTTAAAGGCATGGGAAGAGTGCCTTCCCCACGTGGTGTTTTCCTACAACTCGGCAAATCATAGTGCCACAAAGTATTCACCTTTTGAAATTGTTTATGGTTTCGATCCACTAACTCTCCTTGATTTATTGTCCTTCCCAGGTACATCATTGCTACAACATAAGGATGGTAAGGCCAAGGCAGTTTATGTGAAGAAACTACATGAAAAAGTGAAATAACAAATTGAAAAGAGGACCGAGAGCTATGCAAGATCAACCAATAAGAGAAGGAAATGAATCATCTTTGAACCATGACATTGGGTCTGGATTCATATGAGAAAATAAAGGTTTCCCTCTCAAAGGAAATCCAAACTCCAACCAAGAGGAGACAACCCATTCCAAGTATTGGAAATGATCAACAACAATGCATACAAGGTGGATCTGCCTAGTGAGTATGGTAATATTAGTGTTATTTTCAATGTGGTTGACTTGACCTTCTTTGATATAGGTGATGAAAATGCTCATTCGAGGTTAAATTATTTTGAATAAGGAGGGGATGATGTAAACTCATTGGGACCTAACATCATTGAAGACCCTTTACAAGACTTGGGAGGACCTATGACTCGAGCAAAGACCAAAAAGGCCCAAGAAGCACTTTCGCAACTCATATTTTCCATCATGAAGACAAGTGCAAATGGGACCAAGCAAGAGGAGAAGACTTTAAATTGCATAAGCCTAATTGGTGATCTTAAGGGAACCCACGACTTAGTGGAGGAACCACCTTGACACCATAAGTTATTACAAGGAATGGGAAATGTCTTAAATCCAACAAGTAGTTAGGAACCTAAATAAGTAGGGTGTGCCTTATCCCACACTAGCTTAGGAATTTTAATGTTTATGTTTCCTTTTCATTACATGTATTTAGTTAACTAATGTTTATGTTTTTATTTAGGAAAGCACGACTAGTCATTAAAGATAGAACAAGGAGATAGAGCAAATGGCATTGGCATGGATCAAAGGAATTAAATGAAACTATCCACGTGCACATGACTAGGACATAGAAAAGAAGATTAAAAGCTCAAACAAACAAATCTTACACGACTAGAAACAAGGAGAAGAAGATAAGGAACTCAACAACCTCAACAAGTCCACAAGACTATAATCTAGGAGGATTGAAGGGAATTACAGAAAGGGCCAATGAGAAGAATTAATTGGCAAAGGAACAACCTCATCTTCCAACATTCAAGTTAACTAATCCAAGATCAAATGTCACTCAATTCAGCCTAGGGGAATTCGGTCAAGTAAGGATATATTCAAGGCAAAAGCTCAAACCAACAAATATCAAGCCAACCGAATTGACCAAGTGAAGATTAGATTAGAAATTAGACAGGATTAGATATTATCTTTTCATCCTTTTGTTTATGGCTAATCAACCTAAGTTTTATTCTATATATGAATCGTGCATAGATCATTAATAAAGTACATTGAATTTTATTTTGGAGTTTCCTTTGTTAGTGAGTTTTCTCCTAGCTTCTTGGCTGAGCCAAGGGACCCGTTCTTATCAAGAGTTGTTTCTCTTGTGGCGAACTTCTCAAGGCTTAGCAAACATCTCTTGTTTGTGGCGCCATTCCACCTCAAATCCCCCAACCATCTTCTTAACATCTTATAAATCAATGCACAGTATCTTAACATCAAAACCGAAAGCATTCTATGCCAATTCACACAAAACCGAATTCCACTATTCAATCTCTAAATTGCACAATACAAACCGAGGAAATTCAAGTCAATCAAATAATCACAAAGCAAAGAAACAATCATTCAAAGATGACTTTCACAAGAAACAATCTTACAAAGTAAAGACAACTCACAAAGAGGTTGTCATCATATGTCAAAGAAAATATACCCTTGATTTACTCAAGGACACATACTTCCTCACCTCTAAATCTATATGCACTCCCATGGTCAAAGGTACCTCTCTGCGTCAGTATGACAATGATCCATACCATATCATGTCTTGTATAGACAACTTGTGAGAAGATTGCTTTATCTCACAAATACACGCCCTGATCTTAGCTTTACCATACAACAACTCACCCAATTTATGGCTTCTCCTACCATCAACCATCATAAGGCCATGACCCGTGTACTTAGGTACATAAAGGGCACCATTGGCTGGGGAGTATTTTATCCTACCAGTTTTGTTTTACATGTAAAAGGTTTTTCTTATTCTGATTTGGCATCTTACCCTGATAATAGATGTTCCATATCTGCCTATTATATGTACATAGATGATTCTTTAGTTTCATGGAAGTGTAAGAAACAAAACAAGTTTCTAGATTTTCCCCTGAAGCTTAATATCGTGCTCTTGCAATTGGCTCATGTGAAATATAGTGGCTCACTTATTTCTTGAAGACATTCATGTATCCTTTAAACATCAAGCTCTTTTATATTGTGATAGTGCATCTGCTAGATACATTGCAGCTAATGTTGTGTTTCACAAACGCACAAAACATATTGAAATTGATTGTCACATTGCTAGAGTAAGGCTACAAAATAAACTATTTCACTTATTACATATTTTAATTGAAGAACAAGTTGCTGATCTTTTAACAAAACCTTTGGAACCTAAGCTTTTTTCCTATCTAATAGGCAAGAAGCTTGGAGTGTTTAATCTATACTCTCCAGCTTGAGGGGGGTATTGAATATATATAAATGTTTGTGTTCTTTTTCATGTGCACATGCCCTGGTGTTGGGCATGATGCACCTGGAACTTTTTGCAGGTTGCTCGTGACCTTTATTGGAGTAGCTTATAGGAAACTTGGTGCAGAGGAACATTGGAGCAACTTATAAGAAACTTGGTGTAGAGGAGCATAAGTGCCTTGATGCAGCAGTAGCAGCATTTGTGCATCAACTTTGTGTCATAGTGCATTAGGATGCATCCCTTGGCTTATGTCCATGATTCATCAGTGATTATTTTGTTATGGGTAGAATCATTATTTTAATTTTGAATTTAGTAGGAGAGTATTTTACGGATTGTGTGACTGGTGTGTTAATTTGTTGTTAGTTAAGTTAGTTATCTTATTGTTTGTTTCTCAAGCAACTTGCTTGCATTAGGATAAATAGATCTTTCCTTTGAAATTCAAAATTCAATCAATACAATATATCATTTTTCATATAATTCTTCTTCTCTAATAGGAACTACAATACTTCTCGTCAAAGTTGGTTGCTGCAATTTGTGCAACCGTCTACTATTCATTCATTCTGGCCATGATCCATCAACTTTCACAAAGCTATTATTTTATGCTGTTAATTAAAAGTTATAGTTGTTTTTAGTTTTCTTATGTTTATATAACCGACGGTAGATGTGAAGAGCATATATAAATGTCGTCCATTTCGATATTCTTACAATAAGACTTTCTTTAACACCAATCTGGTATGTAGTACATTGAGTTCTGAATGAGGTTGGGAGATTAATGCTCATCTTTTTGGACACGCCTCTTTCTATCTATCCTATTTCCCCCATATTTCTAATATTTGCTCTTGTTGATTACTTCTTTACATTTTGTTCACATTGGCTTTTGTCAATGCATTCAGATTAAAATTTCTAGCATCATTTATGTGCCATCATCATCATCATCAATTACTCAGCCATGACACTGAGTCAGTGGGTCAAAGGTTAGATCGGTTGACTCAATTTACATTAACAAATCTAAAAAAATTGTAATATTAGCTAATATTATTTAAAATAATTTTATGTCCCAAATTTAAAAACATTATCATACTCAATTAAGTGACCAATAAATAATATTTCACTACTAAAAATGTCACAAATAAGTTGAAAACATCATCAAATAATATACATATTATGTTTTAATTACAACAAAAGTGGACATAAGTTTAAAATTTAATTAAACAATGAAGTTAAATTAATATAGTTAAAATTTAATTAAACAATGAAATTTTTTATGGTTGGTATTAATATAGTTAAAAATAAGTTAATAGTATTTGATTTTTTCATCTCAAAGCAACATTGTTTTAGACTTTTAGATGTTTTTTTAAAAAAATATTTTTGGTTGACTTGATCGATCCAACCATTCGAATCATTATTTTTGGCTTAAACCGATTAAGTTGAACCGAGTCAATCCAATTTTGATGCAAAACCAATTAGATGAAAGATTCAGACTGGTCAAATGTACGGGTCATAGTTGAACTGATCAAACTGACCGACTTGAGCCGAGCTTTATAACATTGATGGTAAATATTGGATATAATTATAACTGATTGACAAGCACATGCTGACTATACATTCCAGCAATTGCTCACTAAACTAAGGTCAAGCAGTGGTCGAACAAACAATGGATTTAAATTATGCTCATGTTCTATAATACGATAATTTATATTTTGTTTTATTTGCTACAGTCAGATACCATCAATGATTGGTAACTTTGTATTCAAGTGTATCAATTCTATATGTTTTCACGTGTATAGCAATATGTTTATAGCAATATGATAGGATATTTGTTCTAACTAACTAACGGAAATATAAATTCAGAATTTAAACACAAGAAAATTCTGGAAAGTTTTTCTTTATATTCCATTTCAATTCTAGTACAGAATAGATAGAAACAAAATATAACAACTAATTAATCTAGACCTACATGGAATTAAACAACTAGATTGATCCATTATATAATCCTTAAGCCAGGTTGGTTTTACTTAGCCACGTTTGGGTCTTAATTGTTTATTGGAGACCCTATCAAAATATTGACATGCTTAAGCAGGGAGAAAAAATGGACTGACGAAGAAACCAATATGGCATTTCTAGAACCTCTCATTCGTTGGAAATACATTTGTATATTTCTATATTTATGCCTAAGATCCAATTCGTTGTTTAAATATAATTAAAGTAATTGAATTTGTTTTTATCATATTTGTTATTTATTTAAAATAGATTATATGATAAAGTTTTTGATTAAAATTAGAGACTTGTTATTATAATAGAGATTATAATAAATGAGAAACGTGTCTTTTATAAATATTTGGTTTAAATTGTTCTTGATCATAGAGTCATTGAGAATAAGACATCAATGACTCGGACAGATTAATATATGTGTAATAGTATTTATTGGATAAATATTAATAGATCTCATTTATTAAATTGCACATATAGATGACACATATGTAGATATGATCATTGAACTGACTCAACTGAGAATTCCTAATGGTTAAGATTACCTTAAATTGTCAAAAGGAAATTCTCAAGAAGAAATGAAATAGTTTCATTTGACCTGAGATTAACATAGTAATTAACATGTTATTTATCATACTTTGATTTCGGACACATAATGTCTCAGGACGTTATTTGAATGAACATTGGATATGATTAAATACTTGTAGAATTATGATTAATTAAGACGGAATCCATCAACTCTTGGTAATGAGTTTGAGCTCTATAAATAAGACATTGGTCAAGGTATTACAATGAATAAAGAAATGAGTTTCTTTGAGTCATCATGGCAACATGTTAAAGTTTGACAATTGTACCATACTTTAAAGTTAGCCAAGAGCCGTAAAGATGGAAGGAAATATTTTAATCTTCTAGTGGTTCTTGGAAGTAAAATATATGTTATTTCATGCTATCTGTCGTTAAGGAGTGTTGCTAGATGTCAACCTTAATTAGTAAATTAATTTAGTTAATTTACTACCAACTTAGTATTGAACCTACGGGGTCACACACTAATGAATGTTCTAACCTTTGCTATATAATTATATTATTTGATAATTAAATTGAAGAATTTAATTTGATCAAATAAATAATTTATGGAATAATATTTTAATTTTATGCTAGCACTAAGAATTAAATAATAAAGAAAATAAATTCTAAAATAAATTATTTGTATCTGAAAAATAAAAGATGAGTTATTATGTTGTTTAATGAAACAATATGTGGTAAATGGTTTACTACATTTTAAATCAATAGGTACCATTTGAAAAGTTATAATCTTTTTATAAAGATATCACAAAAGGATGAAGATGTTTTTTTTTTGGTGTGAAAAAGTGGAGGGAATTTTTGTTCTCACGCACTGTGCACATATATGTCCGTGGATACAAAAGTCAAAAGATACAACATACACAATTATTCCATGCACAGATAACTTCAGAGAAAGAATAAAATAAAAAAAAAGCTCAATCTTTCTCAATCCTTTTCTCTTTTTTATTTGCTACACTTACATACAAAAGAGTTTTGTGAATAAGAAATTCTGTGCCTTATAAATTCAAGAGTATTAAATGGAAAAGTTTTCTGTAGTTGCTTGTGCAATAATAATATGCATATGATGCGATATTTTTATAAAAATGAAACAGTATGCAACTTTGAGAAAAAAAACACTCTATAAATGTGTGCATATTTGTTTGGACTACGAATTCTATTTGTATTCAAAACCATATTATATGTATAGATATTAATTGTAGGATGAAACTAATAAACCTTTATTAAATAAACTATACATATATATATAATGATGTGTGTGTGGCAAAAATCTATATTATATATATGTATAATGTAGAGAGAACATTCTGTTAGTGGTTGTATGTGTTTCATATTTGTATATATGTTATGAAGGATGTAGTTCATGTACTCTTTTTACTGTAGCTATATATGTTCATATCCCTGTCTGTACAGTATGGTTGTGAGAATGAAATGGAAAATTTATCTTTGCATTATTAATACATTATGATGTGTTAAGGAGTAACATGTGATGTTCACTTAAAATTTAATAACAAGTAACGACCTGAATACCAGGAGACTCGTAAATTAAATCAATTGTAACATGTGATGTTTATTTAGAATTTAATAACAAAGAATGACCTGATAACCAGGGGACTTTGTAAAATTAAATTGTTTTAAAATATATGTACTAATAGGAACGACCTGATTAATAGGGGACTATTTGTATGAATGTTTTTATTTTATTTTATCAAATTGTATGTGATACATTTGAATACTTTAAAATATGTATGAGAAACGACTTGACAACCAAGGGGCTCATTCATTTTTTTTAGAAAGAAATTATTTATGTCAATTAGAAGGAATGTTGATTTCTTTGATTATTATAATTTTGTCTCTCATATTTACTGTAAATATATTTATTGGTTTTAGATTTTCAAAAATGTCTACTATATCATTGCACTCCATTCTTGAAATCTCCAAACTGGTTGGAGCCAATTATGATGATTGGTACCGTAACCTGAGAATAGTTCTCATGCATGAAAAACTCCTTAACACCATTGATGGACCCACTATTGCTGCTCCATCGGACCCGTACAATGCTGAAGCAACCAAAGTGTATGAGAAATACATTTCATTGGTTCAAAGAGTTGATAGCAAAGGTTGGTCTCGGTGTGAATACACATGTAGAGTCTTCATAATTTTGAAGAATAACATTAAAGAATCAAGAACTACAACCGGGTACGTATTTTATATGCAGTTTTTAGTTATATATAACCTTAGATACAATAGATTATGTTTATTCCGCTGTGTGTTATGAACACCATTAAAATTTCTTTCAATTAGTATCAGAGCCAAGTTTTGAGTTTAATTTATATATAATTATTTTGTATTGATATTGTTTATTTGTACTTGGAAGAAACAATAAATAAATATATATATATATATATATATAT